>NC_140727.1:6107500-6627500 GCF_050655825.1 Lonchura striata
CCCTGGCCCTGGACAGGGCCCTAACTGCAAAAAATCCTTATATCGAAGGATGGACCCCACACCAAAGTTGTCCCCACCTCAAACTTGTGCTGCCCTGATAGACCCAAGGGAGCCCTACAAACTGACATCAGGAACCTGGACTGCTGAGTTTTCTTTCCCAGGGAAAATGGAAAAAGGATGTGCCCAGGGGCCTCTACCCATGGGCTGGGGCCACACTGCAAAGAATCCTTATATCGAAGGATGGACCCCACACCAAAGTGTTCTCCACCTCAAACTTGTGCTGCCCTGATAGACCCAAGGGAGCCCTACAAACTGACATCAGGAACCTGGACTGCTGAGTTTTCTTTCCCAGGGAAAATGGAAAAAGGATGTGCCCAGGGGCCCCTGGCCCTGACTGCAAAAAATCCTTATATCGAAGGATGGAGCCCACACCGAAGTTGTCCCCACCTCAAACTTGTGCTGCCCTGATAGACCCAAGGGAGCCATACAAACTGACATCAGGAACCTGGACTGCTGAGTTTTCTTTCCCAGGGAAAATGGAAAAAGGATGTGCCCAGGGGCCCCTGGCCCTGACTGCAAAAAATCCTTATATCGAAGGATGGAGCCCACACCTAAGTTGTCCCCACCTCAAACTTGTGCTGCCCTGATACACCCAAGGGAACCCTACAAACTGACATCAGGAACCTGGACTGCTGAGTTTTCTTTCCCAGGGAAAATGGAAAAAGGATATGCCCAGGGGTCCCTGGTCCTGGGCTGGGGCCTCACTACAAAAAATCCTTATATCGAAGGATGGAGCCCACACCAAAGTTGTCCCCACCTCAAACTTGTGCTGCCCTGATAGACCCAAGGGAGCCCTACAAACTGACATCAGGAACCTGGACTGCTGAGTTTTCTTTCCCAGGGAAAATGGAAAAAGGATGTGCCCAGGGGCCCCTGGCCCTGACTGCAAAGAATCCTTATATCGAAGGATGGACCCCACACCAAAGTGTTCTCCGCCTCAAACTTGTGCTGCCCTGATAGACCCAAGGGAACCCTACAAACTGACATCAGGAACCTGGACTGCTGAGTTTTCTTTCCCAGGGAAAATGGAAAAAGGATGTGCCCAGGGGCCTCTAGCCATGGGCTGGGGCCACACTGCAAAGAATCCTTATATCGAAGGATGGAGCCCACATCGAAGTTGTCCCCACCTCAAACTTGTGCTGCCCTGATACACCCAAGGGAACCCTACAAACTGACATCAGGAACCTGGACTGCTGAGTTTTCTTTCCCAGGGAAAATGGAAAAAGGATGTGCCCAGGGGTCCCTGGTCCTGGGCTGGGGCCTCACTACAAAAAATCCTTATATCGAAGGATGGAGCCCACACCGAAGTTGTCCCCACCTCAAACTTGTGCTGCCCTGATAGACCCAAGGGAGCCCTACAAACTGACATCAGGAACCTGGACTGCTGAGTTTTCTTTCCCAGGGAAAATGGAAAAAGGATGTGCCCAGGGGCCCCTGGCCCTGACTGCAAAGAATCCTTATATCGAAGGATGGAGCCCACACCGAAGTTGTCCCCACCTCAAACTTGTGCTGCCCTGATAGACCCAAGGGAGCCCTACAAACTGACATCAGGAACCTGGACTGCTGAGTTTTCTTTCCCAGGGAAAATGGAAAAAGGATAGGCCCAGGGGCCCCTGGCCCTGACTGCAAAAAATCCTTATATCGAAGGATGGAGCCCACACCGAAGTTGTCCCCACCTCAAACTTGTGCTGCCCTGATACACCCAAGGGAACCCTACAAACTGACATCAGGAACCTGGACTGCTGAGTTTTCTTTCCCAGGGAAAATGGAAAAAGGATGTGCCCAGGGGTCCCTGGTCCTGGGCTGGGGCCTCACTACAAAAAATCCTTATATCGAAGGATGGAGCCCACACCAAAGTTGTCCCCACCTCAAACTTGTGCTGCCCTGATAGACCCAAGGGAGCCCTACAAACTGACATCAGGAACCTGGACTGCTGAGTTTTCTTTCCCAGGGAAAATGGAAAAAGGATGTGCCCAGGGGCCCCTGGCCCTGACTGCAAAGAATCCTTATATCGAAGGATGGACCCCACACCAAAGTGTTCTCCGCCTCAAACTTGTGCTGCCCTGATAGACCCAAGGGAACCCTACAAACTGACATCAGGAACCTGGACTGCTGAGTTTTCTTTCCCAGGGAAAATGGAAAAAGGATGTGCCCAGGGGCCTCTAGCCATGGGCTGGGGCCACACTGCAAAGAATCCTTATATCGAAGGATGGAGCCCACATCGAAGTTGTCCCCACCTCAAACTTGTGCTGCCCTGATACACCCAAGGGAACCCTACAAACTGACATCAGGAACCTGGACTGCTGAGTTTTCTTTCCCAGGGAAAATGGAAAAAGGATGTGCCCAGGGGCCCCTGGCCCTGACTGCAAAAAATCCTTATATCGAAGGATGGACCCCACACCGAAGTTGTCCCCACCTCAAACTTGTGCTGCCCTGATACACCCAAGGGAACCCTACAAACTGACATCAGGAACCTGGACTGCTGAGTTTTCTTTCCCAGGGAAAATGGAAAAAGGATGTGCCCAGGGGTCCCTGGTCCTGGGCTGGGGCCTCACTACAAAAAATCCTTATATCGAAGGATGGAGCCCACACCAAAGTTGTCCCCACCTCAAACTTGTGCTGCCCTGATAGACCCAAGGGAGCCCTACAAACTGACATCAGGAACCTGGACTGCTGAGTTTTCTTTCCCAGGGAAAATGGAAAAAGGATGTGCCCAGGGGCCCCTGGCCCTGACTGCAAAGAATCCTTATATCGAAGGATGGACCCCACACCAAAGTGTTCTCCACCTCAAACTTGTGCTGCCCTGATAGACCCAAGGGAGCCCTACAAACTGACATCAGGAACCTGGACTGCTGAGTTTTCTTTCCCAGGGAAAATGGAAAAAGGATGTGCCCAGGGGCCCCTGGCCCTGACTGCAAAAAATCCTTATATCGAAGGATGGACCCCACACCAAAGTTGTCCCCACCTCCAACTTGTGCTGCCCTGATAGACCCAAGGGAGCCCTACAAACTGACATCAGGAACCTGGACTGCTGAGTTTTCTTTCCCAGGGAAAATGGAAAAAGGATGTGCCCAGGGGCCCCTGGCCCTGACTGCAAAAAATCCTTATATCGAAGGATGGAGCCCACACCGAAGTTGTCCCCACCTCAAACTTGTGCTGCCCTGATAGACCCAAGGGAGCCCTACAAACTGACATCAGGAACCTGGACTGCTGAGTTTTCTTTCCCAGGGAAAATGGAAAAAGGATATGCCAGGGGTCCCTGGTCCTGGGCTGGAGCCTCACTATAAAAAAATCCTTATATCGAAGGATGGAGCCCACACCAAAGTTGTCCCCACCTCAAACTTGTGCTGCCCTGATAGACCCAAGGGAGCCCTACAAACTGACATCAGGAACCTGGACTGCTGAGTTTTCTTTCCCAGGGAAAATGGAAAAAGGATGTGCCCAGGGGCCCCTGGCCCTGACTACAAAAAATCCTTATATCGAAAGATGGAGCCCACACCAAAGTTGTCCCCACCTCAAACTTGTGCTGCCCTGATAGACCCAAGGGAGCCCTACAAACTGACATCAGGAACCTGGACTGCTGAGTTTTCTTTCCCAGGGAAAATGGAAAAAGGTTGTGCCCTGGGGCCTCTAGCAATGGGCTGGGGCCACACTGCAAAGAATCCTTATATCGAAGGATGGAGCCCACACCGAAGTTGTCCCCACCTCAAACTTGTGCTGCCCTGATAGACCCAAGGGAGCCCTACAAACTGACATCAGGAACCTGGACTACTGAGTTTTCTTTCCCAGGGAAAATGGAAAAAGGATAGGCCCAGGGGCCCCTAGCCCTGACTGCAAAAAATCCTTATATCGAAGGATGGAGCCCACACCGAAGTTGTCCCCACCTCAAACTTGTGCTGCCCTGATACACCCAAGGGAACCCTACAAACTGACATCAGGAACCTGGACTGCTGAGTTTTCTTTCCCAGGGAAAATGGAAAAAGGATGTGCCCAGGGGCCCCTGGTCCTGGGCTGGGGCCACACTACAAAAAATCCTTATATCGAAGGATGGAGCCCACACCAAAGTTGTCCCCACCTCAAACTTGTGCTGCCCTGATAGACCCAAGGGAGCCCTACAAACTGACATCAGGAACCTGGACTGCTGAGTTTTCTTTCCCAGGGAAAATGGAAAAAGGATGTGCCCAGGGGCCCCTGGCCCTGACTGCAAAGAATCCTTATATCGAAGGATGGACCCCACACCAAAGTGTTCTCCACCTCAAACTTGTGCTGCCCTGATAGACCCAAGGGAGCCCTACAAACTGACATCAGGAACCTGGACTGCTGAGTTTTCTTTACCAGGGAAAATGGAAAAAGGATGTGCCCAGGGGCCCCTGGCCCTGACTGCAAAAAATCCTTATATCGAAGGATGGACCCCACACCAAAATTGTCCCCACCTCCAACTTGTGCTCCCCTGATAGACCCAAGGGAGCCCTACAAACTGACATCAGGAACCTGGACTACTGAGTTTTCTTTCCCAGGGAAAATGGAAAAAAGATGTGCCCAGGGGCCCCTGGCCCTGACTGCAAAAAATCCTTATATCGAAGGATGGAGCCCACACCGAAGTTGTCCCCACCTCAAACTTGTGCTGCCCTGATAGACCCAAGGGAGCCCTACAAACTGACATCAGGAACCTGGACTGCTGAGTTTTCTTTCCCAGGGAAAATGGAAAAAGGATGTGCCCAGGGGCCCCTGGCCCTGGGTTGGGCCCTGACTGCAAAAAATCCTTATATCGAAGGATGGAGCCCACACCGAAGTTGTCCCCACCTCAAAATTGTGCTGCACTGATAGACCCAAGGGAGCCCTACAAACTGACATCAGGAACCTGGACTGCTGAGTTTTCTTTCCCAGGGAAAATGGAAAAAGGATGTGCCCAGGGGCCCCTGGCCCTGACTGCAAAAAATCCTTATATGGAAGGATGGACCCCCACACAAAAGTTGTCCCCACCTCAAGCTTGTGCTTCCCTGATACATCAAAGGGAACCCTACAAACTGACATCAGGAACCTGGACTGCTGAGTTTTCTTTCCCAGGGAAAATGGAAAAAGGATGTGCCCAGGGGCCCCTGGCCTTGACTGCAAAAAATCCTTATATCGAAGGATGGAGCCCACACCAAAGTTGTCCCCACCTCAAACTTGTGCTGCCCTGATAGACCCAAGGGAGCCCTACAAACTGACATCAGGAACCTGGACTGCTGAGTTTTCTTTCCCAGGGAAAATGGAAAAAGGATGTGCCCAGGGGCCCCTGGCCCTGACTGCAAAGAATCCTTATATCGAAGGATGGACCCCACACCAAAGTGTTCTCCACCTCAAACTTGTGCTGCCCTGATAGACCCAAGGGAGCCCTACAAACTGACATCAGGAACCTGGACTGCTGAGTTTTCTTTCCCAGGGAAAATGGAAAAAGGATGTGCCCAGGGGCCCCTGGCCCTGACTGCAAAAAATCCTTATATCGAAAGAGGGAGCCCACACCAAAGTTGTCCCCACCTCAAACTTGTGCTGCACTGATAGACCCAAGGGAGCCCTACAAACTGACATCAGGAACCTGGACTGCTGAGTTTTCTTTCCCAGGGAAAATGGAAAAAGGATGTGCCCAGGGGCCCCTGGCCCTGACTGCAAAAAATCCTTATATGGAAGGATGGACCCCCACACAAAAGTTGTCCCCACCTCAAGCTTGTGCTTCCCTGATACATCAAAGGGAACCCTACAAACTGACATCAGGAACCTGGACTGCTGAGTTTTCTTTCCCAGGGAAAATGGAAAAAGGATGTGCCCAGGGGCCCCTGGCCTTGACTGCAAAAAATCCTTATATCGAAGGATGGACCCCACACCGAAGTTGTCCCCACCTCAAACTTGTGCTGCCCTGATAGACCCAAGGGAGCCCTACAAACTGACATCAGGAACCTGGACTGCTGAGTTTTCTTTCCCAGGGAAAATGGAAAAAGGATGTGCCCAGGGGCCCCTGGCCCTGACTGCAAAGAATCCTTATATCGAAGGATGGACCCCACACCAAAGTGTTCTCCACCTCAAACTTGTGCTGCCCTGATAGACCCAAGGGAGCCCTACAAACTGACATCAGGAACCTGGACTGCTGAGTTTTCTTTCCCAGGGAAAATGGAAAAAGGATGTGCCCAGGGGCCCCTGGCCCTGACTGCAAAAAATCCTTATATCGAAAGAGGGAGCCCACACCAAAGTTGTCCCCACCTCAAACTTGTGCTGCCCTGATAGACCCAAGGGAGCCCTACAAACTGACATCAGGAACCTGGACTGCTGAGTTTTCTTTCCCAGGGAAAATGGAAAAAGGATGTGCCCAGGGGCCGCTAGTCATGGGCTGGGGCCACACTGCAAAGAATCCTTATATCGAAGGATGCACCCCACACCGAAGTTGTCCCCACCTCAAACTTGTGCTGCCCTGATAGACCCAAGGGAGCCCTACAAACTGACATCAGGAACCTGGACTGCTGAGTTTTCTTTCCCAGGGAAAATGGAAAAAGGATAGGCCCAGGGGCCCCTGGCCCTGACTGCAAAAAATCCTTATATCGAAGGATGGAGCCCACACCGAAGTTGTCCCCACCTCAAACTTGTGCTGCCCTGATACACCCAAGGGAACCCTACAAACTGACATCAGGAACCTGGACTGCTGAGTTTTCTTTCCCAGGGAAAATGGAAAAAGGATGTGCCCAGGGGTCCCTGGTCCTGGGCTGGGGCCTCACTACAAAAAATCCTTATATCGAAGGATGGAGCCCACACCAAAGTTGTCCCCACCTCAAACTTGTGCTGCCCTGATAGACCCAAGGGAGCCCTACAAACTGACATCAGGAACCTGGACTGCTGAGTTTTCTTTCCCAGGGAAAATGGAAAAAGGATGTGCCCAGGGGCCCCTGGCCCTGACTGCAAAGAATCCTTATATCGAAGGATGGACCCCACACCAAAGTGTTCTCCACCTCAAACTTGTGCTGCCCTGATAGACCCAAGGGAGCCCTACAAACTGACATCAGGAACCTGGACTGCTGAGTTTTCTTTCCCAGGGAAAATGGAAAAAGGATGTGCCCAGGGGCCCCTGGCCCTGACTGCAAAAAATTCTTATATCGAAGGATGGAGCCCACACCGAAGTTGTCCCCTCCTCAAAGTTGTGCTGCCCTGATAGACCCAAGGGAGCCCTACAAACTGACATCAGGAACCTGGACTGCTGAGTTTTCTTTCCCAGGGAAAATGGAAAAAGGATAGGCCCAGGGGCCCCTGGCCCTGACTGCAAAAAATCCTTATATCGAAGGATGGAGCCCACACCGAAGTTGTCCCCACCTCAAACTTGTGCTGCCCTGATACACCCAAGGGAACCCTACAAACTGACATCAGGAACCTGGACTGCTGAGTTTTCTTTCCCAGGGAAAATGGAAAAAGGATATGCCCAGGGGTCCCTGGTCCTGTGCTGGGGCCTCACTACAAAAAATCCTTATATCGAAGGATGGACCCCACACCAAAGTGTTCTCCACCTCAAACTTGTGCTGCCCTGATAGACCCAAGGGAACCCTACAAACTGACATCAGGAACCTGGACTGCTGAGTTTTCTTTCCCAGGGAAAATGGAAAAAGGATGTGCCCAGGGGTCCCTGGTCCTGGGCTGGGGCCTCGCTACAAAAAATCCTTATATCGAAGGATGGAGCCCACACCAAAGTTGTCCCCACCTCAAACTTGTGCTGCCCTGATAGACCTAAGGGAGCCCTACAAACTGACATCAGGAACCTGGACTGCTGAGTTTTCTTTCCCAGGGAAAATGGAAAAAGGATGTGCCCAGGGGCCCCTGGCCCTGACTGCAAAGAATCCTTATATCGAAGGATGGAGCCCACACCGAAGTTGTCCCCACCTCAAACTTGTGCTGCCCTGATAGACCCAAGGGAGCCCTACAAACTGACATCAGGAACCTGGACTGCTGAGTTTTCTTTCCCAGGGAAAATGGAAAAAGGATGTGCCCAGGGGCACTTGGCCCTGACTGCAAAGAATCCTTATATCGAAGGATGGACCCCACACCAAAGTGTTCTCCACCTCAAACTTGTGCTGCCCTGATAGACCCAAGGGAGCCCTACAAACTGACATCAGGAACCTGGACTGCTGAGTTTTCTTTACCAGGGAAAATGGAAAAAGGATGTGCCCAGGGGCCCCTGGCCCTGACTGCAAAAAATCCTTATATCGAAGGATGGAGCCCACACCAAAGTTGTCCCCACCTCCAACTTGTGCTCCCCTGATAGACCCAAGGGAGCCCTACAAACTGACATCAGGAACCTGGACTACTGAGTTTTCTTTCCCAGGGAAAATGGAAAAAGGATAGGCCCAGGGGCCCCTGGCCCTGACTGCAAAAAATCCTTATATCGAAGGATGGAGCCCACACCGAAGTTGTCCCCACCTCAAACTTGTGCTGCCCTGATAGACCCAAGGGAGCCCTACAAACTGACATCAGGAACCTGGACTGCTGAGTTTTCTTTCCCAGGGAAAATGGAAAAAGGATGTGCCCAGGGGCCCCTGGCCCTGACTGCAAAGAATCCTTATATCGAAGGATGGACCCCACACCAAAGTGTTCTCCACCTCAAACTTGTGCTGCCCTGATAGACCCAAGGGAGCCCTACAAACTGACATCAGGAACCTGGACTGCTGAGTTTTCTTTCCCAGGGAAAATGGAAAAAGGATGTGCCCAGGGGCCCCTGGCCCTGACTGCAAAGAATCCTTATATCGAAGGATGGACCCCACACCAAAGTGTTCTCCACCTCAAACTTGTGCTGCCCTGATAGACCCAAGGGAACCCTACAAACTGACATCAGGAACCTGGACTGCTGAGTTTTCTTTCCCAGGGAAAATGGAAAAAGGATGTGCCCAGGGGCCCCTGGCCTTGACTGCAAAAAATCCTTATATCGAAGGATGGAGCCCACACCAAAGTTGTCCCCACCTCAAACTTGTGCTGCCCTGATAGACCCAAGGGAGCCCTACAAACTGACATCAGGAACCTGGACTGCTGAGTTTTCTTTCCCAGGGAAAATGGAAAAAGGATGTGCCCAGGGGCCCCTGGCCCTGACTGCAAAGAATCCTTATATCGAAGGATGGACCCCACACCAAAGTGTTCTCCACCTCAAACTTGTGCTGCCCTGATAGACCCAAGGGAGCCCTACAAACTGACATCAGGAACCTGGACTGCTGAGTTTTCTTTCCCAGGGAAAATGGAAAAAGGATGTGCCCAGGGGCCTCTAGCCATGGGCTGGGGCCACACTGCAAAGAATCCTTATATCGAAGGATGGAGCCCACACCGAAGTTGTCCCCACCTCAAACTTGTGCTGCCCTGATAGACCCAAGGGAGCCCTACAAACTGACATCAGGAACCTGGACTGCTGAGTTTTCTTTCCCAGGGAAAATGGAAAAAGGTTAGGCCCAGGGGCCCCTGGCCCTGACTGCAAAAAATCCTTATATCGAAGGATGGAGCCCACACCGAAGTTGTCCCCACCTCAAACTTGTGCTGCCCTGATACACCCAAGGGAACCCTACAAACTGACATCAGGAACCTGGACTGCTGAGTTTTCTTTCCCAGGGAAAATGGAAAAAGGATGTGCCCAGGGGCCCCTGGTCCTGGGCTGGGGCCTCACTACAAAAAATCCTTATATCGAAGGATGGAGCCCACACCAAAGTTGTCCCCACCTCAAACTTGTGCTGCCCTGATAGACCCAAGGGAGCCCTACAAACTGACATCAGGAACCTGGACTGCTGAGTTTTCTTTCCCAGGGAAAATGGAAAAAGGATGTGCCCAGGGGCCCCTGGCCCTGACTGCAAAGAATCCTTATATCGAAGGATGGACCCCACACCAAAGTGTTCTCCACCTCAAACTTGTGCTGCCCTGATAGACCCAAGGGAGCCCTACAAACTGACATCAGGAACCTGGACTGCTGAGTTTTCTTTCCCAGGGAAAATGGAAAAAGGATGTGCCCAGGGGCCCCTGGCCCTGACTGCAAAAAATCCTTATATCGAAGGATGGAGCCCACACCGAAGTTGTCCCCTCCTCAAAGTTGTGCTGCCCTGATAGACCCAAGGGAGCCCTACAAACTGACATCAGGAACCTGGACTGCTGAGTTTTCTTTCCCAGGGAAAATGGAAAAAGGATAGGCCCAGGGGCCCCTGGCCCTGACTGCAAAAAATCCTTATATTGAAGGATGGAGCCCACACCGAAGTTGTCCCCACCTCAAACTTGTGCTGCCCTGATACACCCAAGGGAACCCTACAAACTGACATCAGGAACCTGGACTGCTGAGTTTTCTTTCCCAGGGAAAATGGAAAAAGGATGTGCCCAGGGGCCTCTAGGAATGGGCTGGGGCCACACTGCAAAGAATCCTTATATCGAAGGATGGAGCCCACACTGAAGTTGTCCCCACCTCAAACTTGTGCTGCCCTGATACACCCAAGGGAACCCTACAAACTGACATCAGGAACCTGGACTGCTGAGTTTTCTTTCCCAGGGAAAATGGAAAAAGGATAGGCCCAGGGGCCCCTGGCCCTGACTGCAAAGAATCCTTATATCGAAGGATGGAGCCCACACCGAAGTTGTCCCCACCTCAAACTTGTGCTGCCCTGATACACCCAAGGGAACCCTACAAACTGACATCAGGAACCTGGACTGCTGAGTTTTCTTTCCCAGGGAAAATGGAAAAAGGATGTGCCCAGGGGTCCCTGGTCCTGGGCTGGGGCCACACTACAAAAAATCCTTATATCGAAGGATGGACCCCACACCAAAGTTGTCCCCACCTCAAACTTGTGCTGCCCTGATAGACCCAAGGGAGCCCTACAAACTGACATCAGGAACCTGGACTGCTGAGTTTTCTTTCCCAGGGAAAATGGAAAAAGGATGTGCCCAGGGGCCCCTGGCCCTGACTGCAAAGAATCCTTATATCGAAGGATGGACCCCACACCAAAGTGTTCTCCACCTCAAACTTGTGCTGCCCTGATAGACCCAAGGGAGCCCTACAAACTGACATCAGGAACCTGGACTGCTGAGTTTTCTTTCCCAGGGAAAATGGAAAAAGGATGTGCCCAGGGGCCCCTGGCCCTGACTGCAAAGAATCCTTATATCGAAGGATGGAGCCCACACCAAAGTTGTCCCCACCTCAAACTTGTGCTCCCCTGATAGACCCAAGGGAGCCCTACAAACTGACATCAGGAACCTGGACTGCTGAGTTTTCTTTCCCAGGGAAAATGGAAAAAGGATGTGCCCAGGGGCCCCTGGCCCTGACTGCAAAAAATCCTTATATCGAAGGATGGAGCCCACACCGAAGTTGTCCCCACCTCAAACTTGTGCTGCCCTGATAGACCCAAGGGAGCCCTACAAACTGACATCAGGAACCTGGACTGCTGAGTTTTCTTTCCCAGGGAAAATGGAAAAAGGATGTGCCCAGGGGCCCCTGGCCCTGGGTTGGGCCCTGACTGCAAAAAATCCTTATATCGAAGGATGGAGCCCACACCGAAGTTGTCCCCACCTCAAAATTGTGCTGCACTGATAGACCCAAGGGAGCCCTACAAACTGACATCAGGAACCTGGACTGCTGAGTTTTCTTTCCCAGGGAAAATGGAAAAAGGATGTGCCCAGGGGCCCCTGGCCCTGACTGCAAAAAATCCTTATATGGAAGGATGGACCCCCACACAAAAGTTGTCCCCACCTCAAACTTGTGCTTCCCTGATACATCAAAGGGAACCCTACAAACTGACATCAGGAACCTGGACTGCTGAGTTTTCTTTCCCAGGGAAAATGGAAAAAGGATGTGCCCAGGGGCCCCTGGCCTTGACTGCAAAAAATCCTTATATCGAAGGATGGAGCCCACACCAAAGTTGTCCCCACCTCAAACTTGTGCTGCCCTGATAGACCCAAGGGAGCCCTACAAACTGACATCAGGAACCTGGACTGCTGAGTTTTCTTTCCCAGGGAAAATGGAAAAAGGATGTGCCCAGGGGCCCCTGGCCCTGACTGCAAAGAATCCTTATATCGAAGGATGGACCCCACACCAAAGTGTTCTCCACCTCAAACTTGTGCTGCCCTGATAGACCCAAGGGAGCCCTACAAACTGACATCAGGAACCTGGACTGCTGAGTTTTCTTTCCCAGGGAAAATGGAAAAAGGATGTGCTCAGGGGCCTCTGGCCCTGACTGCAAAAAATCCTTATATCGAAAGAGGGAGCCCACACCAAAGTTGTCCCCACCTCAAACTTGTGCTGCCCTGATAGACCCAAGGGAGCCCTACAAACTGACATCAGGAACCTGGACTGCTGAGTTTTCTTTCCCAGGGAAAATGGAAAAAGGATGTGCCCAGGGGCCTCTAGCCATGGGCTGGGGCCACACTGCAAAGAATCCTTATATCGAAGGATGGAGCCCACACCGAAGTTGTCCCCACCTCAAACTTGTGCTGCCCTGATACACCCAAGGGAACCCTACAAACTGACATCAGGAACCTGGACTGCTGAGTTTTCTTTCCCAGGGAAAATGGAAAAAGGATGTGCCCAGGGGTCCCTGGTCCTGGGCTGGGGCCTCACTACAAAAAATCCTTATATCGAAGGATGGAGCCCACACCAAAGTTGTCCCCACCTCAAACTTGTGCTGCCCTGATAGACCCAAGGGAGCCCTACAAACTGACATCAGGAACCTGGACTGCTGAGTTTTCTTTCCCAGGGAAAATGGAAAAAGGATGTGCCCAGGGGCCCCTGGCCCTGACTGCAAAAAATCCTTATATTGAAGGATGGAGCCCACACCGAAGTTGTCCCCTCCTCAAAGTTGTGCTGCCCTGATAGACCCAAGGGAGCCCTACAAACTGACATCAGGAACCTGGACTGCTGAGTTTTCTTTCCCAGGGAAAATGGAAAAAGGATAGGCCCAGGGGCCCCTGGCCCTGACTGCAAAAAATCCTTATATCGAAGGATGGAGCCCACACCGAAGTTGTCCCCACCTCAAACTTGTGCTGCCCTGATACACCCAAGGGAACCCTACAAACTGACATCAGGAACCTGGACTGCTGAGTTTTCTTTCCCAGGGAAAATGGAAAAAGGATATGCCCAGGGGTCCCTGGTCCTGTGCTGGGGCCTCACTACAAAAAATCCTTATATCGAAGGATGGACCCCACACCAAAGTGTTCTCCACCTCAAACTTGTGCTGCCCTGATAGACCCAAGGGAACCCTACAAACTGACATCAGGAACCTGGACTGCTGAGTTTTCTTTCCCAGGGAATATGGAAAAAGGATGTGCCCAGGGGCCTCTAGCAATGGGCTGGGGCCACACTTGAAAGAATCCTTATATCGAAGGATGGAGCCCACACCGAAGTTGTCCCCACCTCAAACTTGTGCTGCCCTGATACACCCAAGGGAACCCTACAAACTGACATCAGGAACCTGGACTGCTGAGTTTTCTTTCCCAGGGAAAATGGAAAAAGGATAGGCCCAGGGGCCCCTGGCCCTGACTGCAAAAAATCCTTATATCGAAGGATGGAGCCCACACCGAAGTTGTCCCCACCTCAAACTTGTGCTGCCCTGATACACCCAAGGGAACCCTACAAACTGACATCAGGAACCTGGACTGCTGAGTTTTCTTTCCCAGGGAAAATGGAAAAAGGATGTGCCCAGGGGTCCCTGGTCCTGGGCTGGGGCCTCTCTACAAAAAATCCTTATATCGAAGGATGGAGCCCACACCAAAGTTGTCCCCACCTCAAACTTGTGCTGCCCTGATAGACCCAAGGGAGCCCTACAAACTGACATCAGGAACCTGGACTGCTGAGTTTTCTTTCCCAGGGAAAATGGAAAAAGGATGTGCCCAGGGGCCCCTGGCCCTGACTGCAAAGAATCCTTATATCGAAGGATGGACCCCACACCAAAGTGTTCTCCACCTCAAACTTGTGCTGCCCTGATAGACCCAAGGGAGCCCTACAAACTGACATCAGGAACCTGGACTGCTGAGTTTTCTTTACCAGGGAAAATGGAAAAAGGATGTGCCCAGGGGCCCCTGGCCCTGACTGCAAAAAATCCTTATATCGAAGGATGGAGCCCACACCAAAGTTGTCCCCACCTCCAACTTGTGCTCCCCTGATAGACCCAAGGGAGCCCTACAAACTGACATCAGGAACCTGGACTGCTGAGTTTTCTTTCCCAGGGAAAATGGAAAAAGGATGTGCCCAGGGGCCCCTGGCCCTGACTGCAAAAAATCCTTATATGGAAGGATGGACCCCCACACAAAAGTTGTCCCCACCTCAAACTAGTGCTTCCCTGATACATCAAAGGGAACCCTACAAACTGACATCAGGAACCTGGACTGCTGAGTTTTCTTTCCCAGGGAAAATGGAAAAAGGATGTGCCCAGGGGCCCCTGGCCTTGACTGCAAAAAATCCTTATATCGAAGGATGGAGCCCACACCAAAGTTGTCCCCACCTCAAACTTGTGCTGCCCTGATAGACCCAAGGGAGCCCTACAAACTGACATCAGGAACCTGGACTGCTGAGTTTTCTTTCCCAGGGAAAATGGAAAAAGGATGTGCCCAGGGGCCTCTAGCCATGGGCTGGGGCCACAATGCAAAGAATCCTTATATCGAAGGATGGAGCCCACACCGAAGTTGTCCCCACCTCAAACTTGTGCTGCCCTGATAGACCCAAGGGAGCCCTACAAACTGACATCAGGAACCTGGACTGCTGAGTTTTCTTTCCCAGGGAAAATGGAAAAAGGATAGGCCCAGGGGCCCCTGGCCCTGACTGCAAAAAATCCTTATATCGAAGGATGGAGCCCACACCGAAGTTGTCCCCACCTCAAACTTGTGCTGCCCTGATACACCCAAGGGAACCCTACAAACTGACATCAGGAACCTGGACTGCTGAGTTTTCTTTCCCAGGGAAAATGGAAAAAGGATGTGCCCAGGGGTCCCTGGTCCTGGGCTGGGGCCTCACTACAAAAAATCCTTATATCGAAGGATGGAGCCCACACCAAAGTTGTCCCCTCCTCAAAGTTGTGCTGCCCTGATAGACCCAAGGGAGCCCTACAAACTGACATCAGGAACCTGGACTGCTGAGTTTTCTTTCCCAGGGAAAATGGAAAAAGGATGTGCCCAGGGGCCCCTGGCCCTGACTGCAAAGAATCCTTATATCGAAGGATGGACCCCACACCAAAGTGTTCTCCACCTCAAACTTGTGCTGCCCTGATAGACCCAAGGGAGCCCTACAAACTGACATCAGGAACCTGGACTGCTGAGTTTTCTTTCCCAGGGAAAATGGAAAAAGGATAGGCCCAGGGGCCCCTGGCCCTGTCTGCAAAAAATCCTTATATCGAAGGATGGAGCCCACACCGAAGTTGTCCCCTCCTCAAAGTTGTGCTGCCCTGATAGACCCAAGGGAGCCCTACAAACTGACATCAGGAACCTGGACTGCTGAGTTTTCTTTCCCAGGGAAAATGGAAAAAGGATAGGCCCAGGGGCCCCTGGCCCTGACTGCAAAAAATCCTTATATCGAAGGATGGAGCCCACACCGAAGTTGTCCCCACCTCAAACTTGTGCTGCCCTGATACACCCAAGGGAACCCTACAAACTGACATCAGGAACCTGGACTGCTGAGTTTTCTTTCCCAGGGAAAATGGAAAAAGGATATGCCCAGGGGTCCCTGGTCCTGTGCTGGGGCCTCACTACAAAAAATCCATATATCGAAGGATGGAGCCCACACCAAAGTTGTCCCCACCTCAAACTTGTGCTGCCCTGATAGACCCAAGGGAGCCCTACAAACTGACATCAGGAACCTGGACTGCTGAGTTTTCTTTCCCAGGGAAAATGGAAAAAGGATGTGCCCAGGGGCCCCTGGCCCTGACTGCAAAGTATCCTTATATCGAAGGATGGACCCCACACCAAAGTGTTCTCCACCTCAAACTTGTGCTGCCCTGATAGACCCAAGGGAACCCTACAAACTGACATCAGGAACCTGGACTGCTGAGTTTTCTTTCCCAGGGAAAATGGAAAAAGGATGTGCCCAGGGGCCTCTAGGAATGGGCTGGGGCCACACTGCAAAGAATCCTTATATCGAAGGATGGAGCCCACACCGAAGTTGTCCCCACCTCAAACTTGTGCTGCCCTGATACACCCAAGGGAACCCTACAAACTGACATCAGGAACCTGGACTGCTGAGTTTTCTTTCCCAGGGAAAATGGAAAAAGGATAGGCCCAGGGGCCCCTGGCCCTGACTGCAAAAAATCCTTATATCGAAGGATGGAGCCCACACCGAAGTTGTCCCCACCTCAAACTTGTGCTGCCCTGATACACCCAAGGGAACCCTACAAACTGACATCAGGAACCTGGACTGCTGAGTTTTCTTTCCCAGGGAAAATGGAAAAAGGATGTGCCCAGGGGTCCCTGGTCCTGGGCTGGGGCCTCTCTACAAAAAATCCTTATATCGAAGGATGGAGCCCACACCAAAGTTGTCCCCACCTCAAACTTGTGCTGCCCTGATAGACCCAAGGGAGCCCTACAAACTGACATCAGGAACCTGGACTGCTGAGTTTTCTTTCCCAGGGAAAATGGAAAAAGGATGTGCCCAGGGGCCCCTGGCCCTGACTGCAAAGAATCCTTATATCGAAGGATGGACCCCACACCGAAGTTGTCCCCACCTCAAACTTGTGCTGCCCTGATAGACCCAAGGGAGCCCTACAAACTGACATCAGGAACCTGGACTGCTGAGTTTTCTTTCCCAGGGAAAATGGAAAAAGGATGTGCCCAGGGGCCCCTGGCCCTGACTGCAAAGAATCCTTATATCGAAGGATGGACCCCACACCAAAGTGTTCTCCACCTCAAACTTGTGCTGCCCTGATAGACCCAAGGGAGCCCTACAAACTGACATCAGGAACCTGGACTGCTGAGTTTTCTTTACCAGGGAAAATGGAAAAAGGATAGGCCCAGGGGCCCCTGGCCCTGACTGCAAAAAATCCTTATATCGAAGGATGGAGCCCACACCAAAGTTGTCCCCACCTCCAACTTGTGCTCCCCTGATAGACCCAAGGGAGCCCTACAAACTGACATCAGGAACCTGGACTGCTGAGTTTTCTTTCCCAGGGAAAATGGAAAAAGGATGTGCCCAGGGGCCCCTGGCCCTGACTGCAAAAAATCCTTATATGGAAGGATGGACCCCCACACAAAAGTTGTCCCCACCTCAAACTAGTGCTTCCCTGATACATCAAAGGGAACCCTACAAACTGACATCAGGAACCTGGACTGCTGAGTTTTCTTTCCCAGGGAAAATGGAAAAAGGATGTGCCCAGGGGCCCCTGGCCTTGACTGCAAAAAATCCTTATATCGAAGGATGGAGCCCACACCAAAGTTGTCCCCACCTCAAACTTGTGCTGCCCTGATAGACCCAAGGGAGCCCTACAAACTGACATCAGGAACCTGGACTGCTGAGTTTTCTTTCCCAGGGAAAATGGAAAAAGGATGTGCCCAGGGGCCTCTAGCCATTGGCTGGGGCCACAATGCAAAGAATCCTTATATCGAAGGATGGAGCCCACACCGAAGTTGTCCCCACCTCAAACTTGTGCTGCCCTGATAGACCCAAGGGAGCCCTACAAACTGACATCAGGAACCTGGACTGCTGAGTTTTCTTTCCCAGGGAAAATGGAAAAAGGATAGGCCCAGGGGCCCCTGGCCCTGACTGCAAAAAATCCTTATATCGAAGGATGGAGCCCACACCGAAGTTGTCCCCACCTCAAACTTGTGCTGCCCTGATACACCCAAGGGAACCCTACAAACTGACATCAGGAACCTGGACTGCTGAGTTTTCTTTCCCAGGGAAAATGGAAAAAGGATATGCCCAGGGGTCCCTGGTCCTGTGCTGGGGCCTCACTACAAAAAATCCTTATATCGAAGGATGGAGCCCACACCAAAGTTGTCCCCACCTCAAACTTGTGCTGCCCTGATAGACCCAAGGGAGCCCTACAAACTGACATCAGGAACCTGGACTGCTGAGTTTTCTTTCCCAGGGAAAATGGAAAAAGGATGTGCCCAGGGGCCCCTGGCCCTGACTGCAAAGTATCCTTATATCGAAGGATGGACCCCACACCAAAGTGTTCTCCACCTCAAACTTGTGCTGCCCTGATAGACCCAAGGGAACCCTACAAACTGACATCAGGAACCTGGACTGCTGAGTTTTCTTTCCCAGGGAAAATGGAAAAAGGATGTGCCCAGGGGCCTCTAGGAATGGGCTGGGGCCACACTGCAAAGAATCCTTATATCGAAGGATGGAGCCCACACCGAAGTTGTCCCCACCTCAAACTTGTGCTGCCCTGATACACCCAAGGGAACCCTACAAACTGACATCAGGAACCTGGACTGCTGAGTTTTCTTTCCCAGGGAAAATGGAAAAAGGATGTGCCCAGGGGTCCCTGGTCCTGGGCTGGGGCCTCTCTACAAAAAATCCTTATATCGAAGGATGGAGCCCACACCAAAGTTGTCCCCACCTCAAACTTGTGCTGCCCTGATAGACCCAAGGGAGCCCTACAAACTGACATCAGGAACCTGGACTGCTGAGTTTTCTTTCCCAGGGAAAATGGAAAAAGGATGTGCCCAGGGGCCCCTGGCCCTGACTGCAAAGAATCCTTATATCGAAGGATGGAGCCCACACCGAAGTTGTCCCCACCTCAAACTTGTGCTGCCCTGATAGACCCAAAGGAGCCCTACAAACTGACATCAGGAACCTGGACTGCTGAGTTTTCTTTCCCAGGGAAAATGGAAAAAGGATATGCCCAGGGGTCCCTGGTCCTGGGCTGGGGCCTCACTACAAAAAATCCTTATATCGAAGGATGGAGCCCACACCAAAGTTGTCCCCACCTCAAACTTGTGCTGCCCTGATAGACCCAAGGGAGCCCTACAAACTGACATCAGGAACCTGGACTGCTGAGTTTTCTTTCCCAGGGAAAATGGAAAAAGGATGTGCCCAGGGGCCCCTGGCCCTGACTGCAAAAAATCCTTATATGGAAGGATGGACCCCCACACCGAAGTTGTCCCCACCTCAAACTTGTGCTTCCCTGATACATCAAAGGGAACCCTACAAACTGACATCAGGAACCTGGACTGCTGAGTTTTCTTTCCCAGGGAAAATGGAAAAAGGATGTGCCCAGGGGCCCCTGGCCTTGACTGCAAAAAATCCTTATATCGAAGGATGGAGCCCACACCAAAGTTGTCCCCACCTCAAACTTGTGCTGCCCTGATAGACCCAAGGGAGCCCTACAAACTGACATCAGGAACCTGGACTGCTGAGTTTTCTTTCCCAGGGAAAATGGAAAAAGGATGTGCCCAGGGGCCTCTAGCCATGGGCTGGGGCCACACTGCAAAGAATCCTTATATCGAAGGATGGAGCCCACACCGAATTTGTCCCCACCTCAAACTTGTGCTGCCCTGATAGACCCAAGGGAGCCCTACAAACTGACATCAGGAACCTGGACTGCTGAGTTTTCTTTCCCAGGGAAAATGGAAAAAGGATAGGCCCAGGGGCCCCTGGCCCTGACTGCAAAAAATCCTTATATCGAAGGATGGAGCCCACACCGAAGTTGTCCCCACCTCAAACTTGTGCTGCCCTGATAGACCCAAGGGAGCCCTACAAACTGACATCAGGAACCTGGACTGCTGAGTTTTCTTTCCCAGGGAAAATGGAAAAAGGATGTGCCCAGGGGCCTCTAGCCATGGGCTGGGGCCACACTGCAAAGAATCCTTATATCGAAGGATGGAGCCCACACCGAAGTTTTCCCCACCTCAAACTTGTGCTGCCCTGATAGACCCAAGGGAGCCCTACAAACTGACATCAGGAACCTGGACTGCTGAGTTTTCTTTCCCAGGGAAAATGGAAAAAGGATATGCCCAGGGGTCCCTGGTCCTGGGCTGGGGCCTCACTACAAAAAATCCTTATATCGAAGGATGGAGCCCACAGCAAAGTTGTCCCCACCTCAAACTTGTGCTGCCCTGATAGACCCAAGGGAGCCCTACAAACTGACATCAGGAACCTGGACTGCTGAGTTTTCTTTCCCAGGGAAAATGGAAAAAGGATGTGCCCAGGGGCCCCTGGCCCTGACTGCAAAGAATCCTTATATCGAAGGATGGACCCCACACCAAAGTGTTCTCCACCTCAAACTTGTGCTGCCCTGATAGACCCAAGGGAGCCCTACAAACTGACATCAGGAACCTGGACTGCTGAGTTTTCTTTCCCAGGGAAAATGGAAAAAGGATGTGCCCAGGGGCCCCTGGCCCTGACTGCAAAAAATCCTTATATCGAAGGATGGACCCCACACCGAAGTTGTCCCCACCTCAAACTTGTGCTGCCCTGATACACCCAAGGGAACCCTACAAACTGACATCAGGAACCTGGACTGCTGAGTTTTCTTTCCCAGGGAAAATGGAAAAAGGATGTGCCCAGGGGCCCCTGGCCCTGACTGCAAAAAATCCTTATATCGAAGGATGGAGCCCACACCGAAGTTGTCCCCACCTCAAACTTGTGCTGCCCTGATACACCCAAGGGAACCCTACAAACTGACATCAGGAACCTGGACTGCTGAGTTTTCTTTCCCAGGGAAAATGGAAAAAGGATATGCCCAGGGGTCCCTGGTTCTGGGCTAGGGCCTCACTACAAAAAATCCTTATATCGAAGGATGGAGCCCACACCAAAGTTGTCCCCACCTCAAACTTGTGCTGCCCTGATAGACCCAAGGGAGCCCTACAAACTGACATCAGGAACCTGGACTGCTGAGTTTTCTTTCCCAGGGAAAATGGAAAAAGGATGTGCCCAGGGGCCCCTGGCCCTGACTGCAAAGAATCCTTATATCGAAGGATGGACCCCACACCAAAGTGTTCTCCACCTCAAACTTGTGCTGCCCTGATAGACCCAAGGGAGCCCTACAAACTGACATCAGGAACCTGGACTGCTGAGTTTTCTTTCCCAGGGAAAATGGAAAAAGGTTGTGCCCAGGGGCCCCTGGCCCTGACTGCAAAAAATCCTTATATCGAAGGATGGAGCCCACACCGAAGTTGTCCCCACCTCAAACTTGTGCTGCCCTGATAGACCCAAGGGAGCCCTACAAACTGACATCAGGAACCTGGACTGCTGAGTTTTCTTTCCCAGGGAAAATGGAAAAAGGATGTGCCCAGGGGCCCCTGGCCCTGACTGCAAAGAATCCTTATATCGAAAGATGAAGCCCACACCAAAGTTGTCCCCACCTCAAACTTGTGCTGCCCTGATAGACCCAAGGGAGCCCTACAAACTGACATCAGGAACCTGGACTGCTGAGTTTTCTTTCCCAGGGAAAATGGAAAAAGGATGTGCCCAGGGGGCCCTGGCCCTGGGCTGGGGCCTCACAGCAAAAAATCCTTATATCGAAGGATGGAGCCCACACCAAAGTTGTCCCCACCTCAAACTTGTGCTGCCCTGATACACCCAAGGGAGCCCTACAAACTCACATCAGGAACCTGGACTGCTGAGTTTTCTTTCCCAGGGAAAATGGAAAAAGGATGTGCCCAGGGGCCCCTAGCACTGACTGCAAAAAATCCTTATATCGAAGGATGGAGCCCACACCAAAGTTGTCCCCACCTCAAACTTGTGCTGCCCTGATAGACCCAAGGGAGCCCTACAAACTGACATCAGGAACCTGGACTGCTGAGTTTTCTTTCCCAGGGAAAATGGAAAAAGGATGTGCCCAGGGGCCCCTGGCCCTGACTGCAAAGAATCCTTATATCGAAGGATGGACCCCACACCAAAGTGTTCTCCACCTCAAACTTGTGCTGCCCTGATAGACCCAAGGGAGCCCTACAAACTGACATCAGGAACCTGGACTGCTGAGTTTTCTTTCCCAGGGAAAATGGAAAAAGGATATGCCCAGGGGTCCCTGGTCCTGGGCTGGGGCCTCACTACAAAAAATCCTTATATCGAAGGATGGAGCCCACACCAAAGTTGTCCCCACCTCAAACTTGTGCTGCCCTGATACACCCAAGGGAACCCTACAAACTGACATCAGGAACCTGGACTGCTGAGTTTTCTTTCCCAGGGAAAATGGAAAAAGGATAGGCCCAGGGGCCCCTGGCCCTGACTGCAAAAAATCCTTATATCGAAGGATGGAGCCCACACCGAAGTTGTCCCCACCTCAAACTTCTGCTGCCCTGATACACCCAAGGGAACCCTACAAACTGACATCAGGAACCTGGACTGCTGAGTTTTCTTTCCCAGGGAAAATGGAAAAAGGATGTGCCCAGGGGTCCCTGGTCCTGGGCTGGGGCCTCGCTACAAAAAATCCTTATATCGAAGGATGGAGCCCACACCAAAGTTGTCCCCACCTCAAACTTGTGCTGCCCTGATAGACCCAAGGGAGCCCTACAAACTGACATCAGGAACCTGGACTGCTGAGTTTTCTTTCCCAGGGAAAATGGAAAAAGGATGTGCCCAGGGGCTCCTGGCCCTGACTGCAAAAAATCCTTATATCGAAAGATGGAGCCCACACCAAAGTTGTCCCCACCTCAAACTTGTGCTGCCCTGATAGACCCAAGGGAGCCCTACAAACTGACATCAGGAACCTGGACTGCTGAGTTTTCTTTCCCAGGGAAAATGGAAAAAGGATGTGCCCAGGGGCCTCTAGCCATGGGCTGGGGCCAGACTGCAAAGAATCCTTATATCGAAGGATGGAGCCAACACCGAAGTTGTCCCCACCTCAAACTTGTGCTGCCCTGATACACCCAAGGGAACCCTACAAACTGACATCAGGAACCTGGACTGCTGAGTTTTCTTTCCCAGGGAAAATGGAAAAAGGATAGGCCCAGGGGCCCCTGGCCCTGACTGCAAAAAATCCTTATATCGAAGGATGGAGCCCACACCGAAGTTGTCCCCACCTCAAACTTGTGCTGCCCTGATAGACCCAAAGGAGCCCTACAAACTGACATCAGGAACCTGGACTGCTGAGTTTTCTTTCCCAGGGAAAATGGAAAAAGGATATGCCCAGGGGTCCCTGGTCCTGGGCTGGGGCCTCACTACAAAAAATCCTTATATCGAAGGATGGAGCCCACACCAAAGTTGTCCCCACCTCAAACTTGTGCTGCCCTGATAGACCCAAGGGAGCCCTACAAACTGACATCAGGAACCTGGACTGCTGAGTTTTCTTTCCCAGGGAAAATGGAAAAAGGATGTGCCCAGGGGCCCCTGGCCCTGACTGCAAAAAATCCTTATATGGAAGGATGGACCCCCACACCGAAGTTGTCCCCACCTCAAACTTGTGCTTCCCTGATACATCAAAGGGAACCCTACAAACTGACATCAGGAACCTGGACTGCTGAGTTTTCTTTCCCAGGGAAAATGGAAAAAGGATGTGCCCAGGGGCCCCTGGCCTTGACTGCAAAAAATCCTTATATCGAAGGATGGAGCCCACACCAAAGTTGTCCCCACCTCAAACTTGTGCTGCCCTGATAGACCCAAGGGAGCCCTACAAACTGACATCAGGAACCTGGACTGCTGAGTTTTCTTTCCCAGGGAAAATGGAAAAAGGATGTGCCCAGGGGCCTCTAGCCATGGGCTGGGGCCACACTGCAAAGAATCCTTATATCGAAGGATGGAGCCCACACCGAATTTGTCCCCACCTCAAACTTGTGCTGCCCTGATAGACCCAAGGGAGCCCTACAAACTGACATCAGGAACCTGGACTGCTGAGTTTTCTTTCCCAGGGAAAATGGAAAAAGGATAGGCCCAGGGGCCCCTGGCCCTGACTGCAAAAAATCCTTATATCGAAGGATGGAGCCCACACCGAAGTTGTCCCCACCTCAAACTTGTGCTGCCCTGATAGACCCAAGGGAGCCCTACAAACTGACATCAGGAACCTGGACTGCTGAGTTTTCTTTCCCAGGGAAAATGGAAAAAGGATGTGCCCAGGGGCCTCTAGCCATGGGCTGGGGCCACACTGCAAAGAATCCTTATATCGAAGGATGGAGCCCACACCGAAGTTTTCCCCACCTCAAACTTGTGCTGCCCTGATACACCCAAGGGAACCCTACAAACTGACATCAGGAACCTGGACTGCTGAGTTTTCTTTCCCAGGGAAAATGGAAAAAGGATATGCCCAGGGGTCCCTGGTCCTGGGCTGGGGCCTCACTACAAAAAATCCTTATATCGAAGGATGGAGCCCACACCAAAGTTGTCCCCACCTCAAACTTGTGCTGCCCTGATAGACCCAAGGGAGCCCTACAAACTGACATCAGGAACCTGGACTGCTGAGTTTTCTTTCCCAGGGAAAATGGAAAAAGGATGTGCCCAGGGGCCCCTGGCCCTGACTGCAAAGAATCCTTATATCGAAGGATGGACCCCACACCAAAGTGTTCTCCACCTCAAACTTGTGCTGCCCTGATAGACCCAAGGGAGCCCTACAAACTGACATCAGGAACCTGGACTGCTGAGTTTTCTTTCCCAGGGAAAATGGAAAAAGGATGTGCCCAGGGGCCCCTGGCCCTGACTGCAAAAAATCCTTATATCGAAGGATGGACCCCACACCGAAGTTGTCCCCACCTCAAACTTGTGCTGCCCTGATACACCCAAGGGAACCCTACAAACTGACATCAGGAACCTGGACTGCTGAGTTTTCTTTCCCAGGGAAAATGGAAAAAGGATGTGCCCAGGGGCCCCTGGCCCTGACTGCAAAAAATCCTTATATCGAAGGATGGAGCCCACACCGAAGTTGTCCCCACCTCAAACTTGTGCTGCCCTGATACACCCAAGGGAACCCTACAAACTGACATCAGGAACCTGGACTGCTGAGTTTTCTTTCCCAGGGAAAATGGAAAAAGGATATGCCCAGGGGTCCCTGGTTCTGGGCTAGGGCCTCACTACAAAAAATCCTTATATCGAAGGATGGAGCCCACACCAAAGTTGTCCCCACCTCAAACTTGTGCTGCCCTGATAGACCCAAGGGAGCCCTACAAACTGACATCAGGAACCTGGACTGCTGAGTTTTCTTTCCCAGGGAAAATGGAAAAAGGATGTGCCCAGGGGCCCCTGGCCCTGACTGCAAAGAATCCTTATATCGAAGGATGGACCCCACACCAAAGTGTTCTCCACCTCAAACTTGTGCTGCCCTGATAGACCCAAGGGAGCCCTACAAACTGACATCAGGAACCTGGACTGCTGAGTTTTCTTTCCCAGGGAAAATGGAAAAAGGTTGTGCCCAGGGGCCCCTGGCCCTGACTGCAAAAAATCCTTATATCGAAGGATGGAGCCCACACCGAAGTTGTCCCCACCTCAAACTTGTGCTGCCCTGATAGACCCAAGGGAGCCCTACAAACTGACATCAGGAACCTGGACTGCTGAGTTTTCTTTCCCAGGGAAAATGGAAAAAGGATGTGCCCAGGGGCCCCTGGCCCTGACTGCAAAGAATCCTTATATCGAAAGATGAAGCCCACACCAAAGTTGTCCCCACCTCAAACTTGTGCTGCCCTGATAGACCCAAGGGAGCCCTACAAACTGACATCAGGAACCTGGACTGCTGAGTTT
The DNA here is from genome assembly GCF_050655825.1 of Lonchura striata. Classification (NCBI taxonomy): domain Eukaryota; kingdom Metazoa; phylum Chordata; class Aves; order Passeriformes; family Estrildidae; genus Lonchura; species Lonchura striata. The sequence goes on from NC_140727.1 coordinate 6,133,116, forward strand.
TCTTTCCCAGGGAAAATGGAAAAAGGATGTGCCCAGGGGGCCCTGGCCCTGGGCTGGGGCCTCACAGCAAAAAATCCTTATATCGAAGGATGGAGCCCACACCAAAGTTGTCCCCACCTCAAACTTGTGCTGCCCTGATACACCCAAGGGAGCCCTACAAACTCACATCAGGAACCTGGACTGCTGAGTTTTCTTTCCCAGGGAAAATGGAAAAAGGATGTGCCCAGGGGCCCCTAGCACTGACTGCAAAAAATCCTTATATCGAAGGATGGAGCCCACACCAAAGTTGTCCCCACCTCAAACTTGTGCTGCCCTGATAGACCCAAGGGAGCCCTACAAACTGACATCAGGAACCTGGACTGCTGAGTTTTCTTTCCCAGGGAAAATGGAAAAAGGATGTGCCCAGGGGCCCCTGGCCCTGACTGCAAAGAATCCTTATATCGAAGGATGGACCCCACACCAAAGTGTTCTCCACCTCAAACTTGTGCTGCCCTGATAGACCCAAGGGAGCCCTACAAACTGACATCAGGAACCTGGACTGCTGAGTTTTCTTTCCCAGGGAAAATGGAAAAAGGATATGCCCAGGGGTCCCTGGTCCTGGGCTGGGGCCTCACTACAAAAAATCCTTATATCGAAGGATGGAGCCCACACCAAAGTTGTCCCCACCTCAAACTTGTGCTGCCCTGATACACCCAAGGGAACCCTACAAACTGACATCAGGAACCTGGACTGCTGAGTTTTCTTTCCCAGGGAAAATGGAAAAAGGATAGGCCCAGGGGCCCCTGGCCCTGACTGCAAAAAATCCTTATATCGAAGGATGGAGCCCACACCGAAGTTGTCCCCACCTCAAACTTCTGCTGCCCTGATACACCCAAGGGAACCCTACAAACTGACATCAGGAACCTGGACTGCTGAGTTTTCTTTCCCAGGGAAAATGGAAAAAGGATGTGCCCAGGGGTCCCTGGTCCTGGGCTGGGGCCTCGCTACAAAAAATCCTTATATCGAAGGATGGAGCCCACACCAAAGTTGTCCCCACCTCAAACTTGTGCTGCCCTGATAGACCCAAGGGAGCCCTACAAACTGACATCAGGAACCTGGACTGCTGAGTTTTCTTTCCCAGGGAAAATGGAAAAAGGATGTGCCCAGGGGCTCCTGGCCCTGACTGCAAAAAATCCTTATATCGAAAGATGGAGCCCACACCAAAGTTGTCCCCACCTCAAACTTGTGCTGCCCTGATAGACCCAAGGGAGCCCTACAAACTGACATCAGGAACCTGGACTGCTGAGTTTTCTTTCCCAGGGAAAATGGAAAAAGGATGTGCCCAGGGGCCTCTAGCCATGGGCTGGGGCCAGACTGCAAAGAATCCTTATATCGAAGGATGGAGCCAACACCGAAGTTGTCCCCACCTCAAACTTGTGCTGCCCTGATACACCCAAGGGAACCCTACAAACTGACATCAGGAACCTGGACTGCTGAGTTTTCTTTCCCAGGGAAAATGGAAAAAGGATAGGCCCAGGGGCCCCTGGCCCTGACTGCAAAAAATCCTTATATCGAAGGATGGAGCCCACACCGAAGTTGTCCCCACCTCAAACTTGTGCTGCCCTGATAGACCCAAGGGAGCCCTACAAACTGACATCAGGAACCTGGACTGCTGAGTTTTCTTTCCCAGGGAAAATGGAAAAAGGATGTGCCCAGGGGTCCCTGGTCCTGGGCAGGGGCCTCACTACAAAATATCCTTATATCGAAGGATGGAGCCCACACCAAAGTTGTCCCCACCTCAAACTTGTGCTGCCCTGATAGACCCAAGGGAGCCCTACAAACTGACATCAGGAACCTGGACTGCTGAGTTTTCTTTCCCAGGGAAAATGGAAAAAGGATAGGCCCAGGGGCCCCTGGCCCTGACTGCAAAAAATCCTTATATCGAAGGATGGAGCCCACACCGAAGTTGTCCCCACCTCAAACTTGTGCTGCCCTGATACACCCAAGGGAACCCTACAAACTGACATCAGGAACCTGGACTGCTGAGTTTTCTTTCCCAGGGAAAATGGAAAAAGGATGTGCCCAGGGGCCCCTGGTCCTGGGCTGGGGCCTCACTACAAAAAATCCTTATATCGAAGGATGGACCCCACACCAAAGTTGTCCCCACCTCAAACTTGTGCTGCCCTGATACACCCAAGGGAACCCTACAAACTGACATCAGGAACCTGGACTGCTGAGTTTTCTTTCCCAGGGAAAATGGAAAAAGGATATGCCCAGGGGTCCCTGGTCCTGGGCTGGGGCCTCACTACAAAAAATCCTTATATCGAAGGATGGAGCCCACACCAAAGTTGTCCCCACCTCAAACTTGTGCTGCCCTGATAGACCCAAGGGAGCCCTACAAACTGACATCAGGAACCTGGACTGCTGAGTTTTCTTTCCCAGGGAAAATGGAAAAAGGATGTGCCCAGGGGCCCCTGGCCCTGACTGCAAAGAATCCTTATATCGAAGGATGGACCCCACACCAAAGTGTTCTCCACCACAAACTTGTGCTGCCCTGATAGACCCAAGGGAGCCCTACAAACTGACATCAGGAACCTGGACTGCTGAGTTTTCTTTCCCAGGGAAAATGGAAAAAGGATGTGCCCAGGGGCCCCTAGCCCTGACTGCAAAAAATCCTTATATCGAAGGATGGAGCCCACACCGAAGTTGTCCCCACCTCAAACTTGTGCTGCCCTGATAGACCCAAGGGAGCCCTACAAACTGACATCAGGAACCTGGACTGCTGAGTTTTCTTTCCCAGGGAAAATGGAAAAAGGATGTGCCCAGGGGCCCCTGGCCCTGACTGCAAAGAATCCTTATATCGAAGGATGGACCCCACACCAAAGTGTTCTCCACCTCAAACTTGTGCTGCCCTGATAGACCCAAGGGAGCCCTACAAACTGACATCAGGAACCTGGACTGCTGAGTTTTCTTTCCCAGGGAAAATGGAAAAAGGATGTGCCCAGGGGCCCCTGGCCCTGACTGCAAAAAATCCTTATATCGAAAGATGGAGCCCACACCAAAGTTGTCCCCACCTCAAACTTGTGCTGCCCTGATAGACCCAAGGGAGCCCTACAAACTGACATCAGGAACCTGGACTGCTGAGTTTTCTTTCCCAGGGAAAATGGAAAAAGGATGTGCTCAGGGGCCTCTGGCCCTGACTGCAAAAAATCCTTATATCGAAGGATGGAGCCCACACCGAAGTTGTCCCCACCTCAAACTTGTGCTGCCCTGATAGACCCAAGGGAGCCCTACAAACTGACATCAGGAACCTGGACTGCTGAGTTTTCTTTCCCAGGGAAAATGGAAAAAGGATGTGCCCAGGGGCCTCTAGCCATGGGCTGGGGCCACACTGCAAATAATCCTTATATCGAAGGATGGAGCCCACACCGAAGTTTTCCCCACCTCAAACTTGTGCTGCCCTGATAGACCCAAGGGAGCCCTACAAACTGACATCAGGAACCTGGACTGCTGAGTTTTCTTTCCCAGGGAAAATGGAAAAAGGATAGGCCCAGGGGCCCCTGGCCCTGACTGCAAAAAATCCTTATATCGAAGGACGGAGCCCACACCGAAGTTGTCCCCACCTCAAACTTGTGCTGCCCTGATACACCCAAGGGAACCCTACAAACTGACATCAGGAACCTGGACTGCTGAGTTTTCTTTCCCAGGGAAAATGGAAAAAGGATATGCCCAGGGGTCCCTGGTCCTGGGCTGGGGCCTCACTACAAAAAATCCTTATATCGAAGGATGGAGCCCACACCAAAGTTGTCCCCACCTCAAACTTGTGCTGCCCTGATAGACCCAAGGGAGCCCTACAAACTGACATCAGGAACCTGGACTGCTGAGTTTTCTTTCCCAGGGAAAATGGAAAAAGGATGTGCCCAGGGGCCCCTGGCCCTGACTGCAAAGAATCCTTATATCGAAGGATGGACCCCACACCAAAGTGTTCTCCACCACAAACTTGTGCTGCCCTGATAGACCCAAGGGAGCCCTACAAACTGACATCAGGAACCTGGACTGCTGAGTTTTCTTTCCCAGGGAAAATGGAAAAAGGATGTGCCCAGGGGCCCCTGGCCCTGACTGCAAAAAATCCTTATATCGAAGGATGGAGCCCACACCGAAGTTGTCCCCACCTCAAACTTGTGCTGCCCTGATAGACCCAAGGGAGCCCTACAAACTGACATCAGGAACCTGGACTGCTGAGTTTTCTTTCCCAGGGAAAATGGAAAAAGGATGTGCCCAGGGGCATCTGGCCCTGACTGCAAAGAATCCTTATATCGAAGGATGGACCCCACACCAAAGTGTTCTCCACCTCAAACTTGTGCTGCCCTGATAGACCCAAGGGAGCCCTACAAACTGACATCAGGAACCTGGACTGCTGAGTTTTCTTTCCCAGGGAAAATGGAAAAAGGATGTGCCCAGGGGCCCCTGGCCCTGACTGCAAAAAAATCCTTATATCGAAAGATGGAGCCCACACCAAAGTTGTCCCCACCTCAAACTTGTGCTGCCCTGATAGACCCAAGGGAGCCCTACAAACTGACATCAGGAACCTGGACTGCTGAGTTTTCTTTCCCAGGGAAAATGGAAAAAGGATGTGCTCAGGGGCCTCTGGCCCTGACTGCAAAAAATCCTTATATCGAAGAAGGGAGCCCACACCAAAGTTGTCCCCACCTCAAACTTGTGCTGCCCTGATAGACCCAAGGGAGCCCTACAAACTGACATCAGGAACCTGGACTGCTGAGTTTTCTTTCCCAGGGAAAATGGAAAAAGGATGTGCCCAGGGGCCTCTAGCCATGGGCTGGGGCCAGACTGCAAAGAATCCTTATATCGAAGGATGGAGCCCACACCGAAGTTTTCCCCACCTCAAACTTGTGCTGCCCTGATAGACCCAAGGGAGCCCTACAAACTGACATCAGGAACCTGGACTGCTGAGTTTTCTTTCCCAGGGAAAATGGAAAAAGGATAGGCCCAGGGGCCCCTGGCCCTGACTGCAAAAAATCCTTATATCGAAGGATGGAGCCCACACCGAAGTTGTCCCCACCTCAAACTTGTGCTGCCCTGATACACCCAAGGGAACCCTACAAACTGACATCAGGAACCTGGACTGCTGAGTTTTCTTTCCCAGGGAAAATGGAAAAAGGATATGCCAAGGGGTCCCTGGTCCTGGGCTGGGGCCTCACTACAAAAAATCCTTATATCGAAGGATGGAGCCCACACCAAAGTTGTCCCCACCTCAAACTTGTGCTGCCCTGATAGACCCAAGGGAGCCCTACAAACTGACATCAGGAACCTGGACTGCTGAGTTTTCTTTCCCAGGGAAAATGGAAAAAGGATGTGCCCAGGGGCCCCTGGCCCTGACTGCAAAGAATCCTTATATCGAAGGATGGACCCCACACCAAAGTGTTCTCCACCTCAAACTTGTGCTGCCCTGATAGACCCAAGGGAGCCCTACAAACTGACATCAGGAACCTGGACTGCTGAGTTTTCTTTCCCAGGGAAAATGGAAAAAGGATGTGCCCAGGGGCCCCTGGCCCTGACTGCAAAAAATCCTTATATCGAAGGATGGACCCCACACCGAAGTTGTCCCCACCTCAAACTTGTGCTGCCCTGATAGACCCAAGGGAGCCCTACAAACTGACATCAGGAACCTGGACTGCTGAGTTTTCTTTCCCAGGGAAAATGGAAAAAGGATGTTCCCAGGGGGCCCTGGCCCTGGGCTGTGGCCTCACTGCAAAAAATCCTTATATCGAAGGATTGACCCCACACCAAAGTTATCCCCACCTCAAACTTGTGCTGCCCTGATAGACCCAAGGGAGCCCTACAAACTGACATCAGGAACCTGGACTGCTGAGTTTTCTTTCCCAGGGAAAATGGAAAAAGGATGTGCCCAGGAGCCCCTAGCACTGACTGCAAAAAATCCTTATATCGAAGGATGCACCCCACACCGAAGTTGTCCCCACCTCAAACTTGTGCTGCACTGATAGACCCAAGGGAGCCCTACAAACTGACATCAGGAACCTGGACTGCTGAGTTTTCTTCCCCAGGGAAAATGGAAAAAGGATGTGCCCAGGGGCCCCTGGCCCTGACTGCAAAAAATCCTTATATGGAAGGATGGACCCCCACACAAAAGTTGTCCCCACCTCAAACTTGTGCTTCCCTGATACATCAAAGGGAACCCTACAAACTGACATCAGGAACCTGGACTGCTGAGTTTTCTTTCCCAGGGAAAATGGAAAAAGGATGTGCCCAGGGGCCCCTGGCCTTGACTGCAAAAAATCCTTATATCGAAGGATGGAGCCCACACCAAAGTTGTCCCCACCTCAAACTTGTGCTGCCCTGATAGACCCAAGGGAGCCCTACAAACTGACATCAGGAACCTGGACTGCTGAGTTTTCTTTCCCAGGGAAAATGGAAAAAGGATGTGCCCAGGGGCCCCTGGCCCTGACTGCAAAGAATCCTTATATCGAAGGATGGACCCCACACCAAAGTGTTCTCCACCTCAAACTTGTGCTGCCCTGATAGACCCAAGGGAGCCCTACAAACTGACATCAGGAACCTGGACTGCTGAGTTTTCTTTCCCAGGGAAAATGGAAAAAGGATGTGCCCAGGGGCCCCTGGCCCTGACTGCAAAAAATCCTTATATCGAAGGATGGAGCCCACACCGAAGTTGTCCCCACCTCAAACTTGTGCTGCCCTGATAGACCCAAGGGAGCCCTACAAACTGACATCAGGAACCTGGACTGCTGAGTTTTCTTTCCCAGGGAAAATGGAAAAAGGATGTGCCCAGGGGCCCCTGGCCCTGACTGCAAAAAATCCTTATATCGAAGGATGGAGCCCACACCGAAGTTGTCCCCACCTCAAACTTGTGCTGCCCTGATACACCCAAGGGAACCCTACAAACTGACATCAGGAACCTGGACTGCTGAGTTTTCTTTCCCAGGGAAAATGGAAAAAGGATATGCCCAGGGGTCCCTGGTTCTGGGCTAGGGCCTCACTACAAAAAATCCTTATATCGAAGGATGGAGCCCACACCAAAGTTGTCCCCACCTCAAACTTGTGCTGCCCTGATAGACCCAAGGGAGCCCTACAAACTGACATCAGGAACCTAGACTGCTGAGTTTTCTTTCCCAGGGAAAATGGAAAAAGGATGTGCCCAGGGGCCCCTGGCCCTGACTGCAAAGAATCCTTATATCGAAGGATGGACCCCACACCAAAGTGTTCTCCACCTCAAACTTGTGCTGCCCTGATAGATCCAAGGGAGCCCTACAACTGACATCAGGAACCTGGACTGCTGAGTTTTCTTTCCCAGGGAAAATGGAAAAAGGATGTGCCCAGGGGCCCCTGGCCCTGACTGCAAAAAATCCTTATATCGAAGGATGGACCCGAGACCGAAGTTGTCCCCACCTCAAACTTGTGCTGCCCTGATAGACCCAAGGGAGCCCTACAAACTGACATCAGGAACCTGGACTGCTGAGTTTTCTTTCCCAGGGAAAATGGAAAAAGGATGTGCCCAGGGGGCCCTGGCCCTGGGCTGGGGCCTCACAGCAAAAAATCCTTATATCGAAGGATTGACCCCACACCAAAGTTGTCCCCACCTCAAACTTGTGCTGCCCTGATACACCCAAGGGAGCCCTACAAACTGACATCAGGAACCTGGACTGCTGAGTTTTCTTTCCCAGGGAAAATGGAAAAAGGATGTGCCCAGGGGCCCCTAGCACTGACTGCAAAAAATCCTTATATCGAAGGATGGAGCCCACACCAAAGTTGTCCCCACCTCAAACTTGTGCTGCCCTGATAGACCCAAGGGAGCCCTACAAACTGACATCAGGAACCTGGACTGCTGAGTTTTCTTTCCCAGGGAAAATGGAAAAAGGATGTGCCCAGGGGCCCCTGGCCCTGACTGCAAAGAATCCTTATATCGAAGGATGGACCCCACACCAAAGTGTTCTCCACCTCAAACTTGTGCTGCCCTGATAGACCCAAGGGAGCCCTACAAACTGACATCAGGAACCTGGACTGCTGAGTTTTCTTTCCCAGGGAAAATGGAAAAAGGATATGCCCAGGGGTCCCTGGTCCTGGGCTGGGGCCTCACTACAAAAAATCCTTATATCGAAGGATGGACCCCACACCAAAGTTGTCCCCACCTCAAACTTGTGCTGCCCTGATAAACCCAAGGGAACCCTACAAACTGACATCAGGAACCTGGACTGCTGAGTTTTCTTTCCCAGGGAAAATGGAAAAAGGATAGGCCCAGGGGCCCCTGGCCCTGACTGCAAAAAATCCTTATATCGAAGGATGGAGCCCACACCGAAGTTGTCCCCACCTCAAACTTGTGCTGCCCTGATACACCCAAGGGAACCCTACAAACTGACATCAGGAACCTGGACTGCTGAGTTTTCTTTCCCAGGGAAAATGGAAAAAGGATGTGCCCAGGGGTCCCTGGTCCTGGGCTGGGGCCTCGCTACAAAAAATGCTTATATCGAAGGATGGAGCCCACACCAAAGTTGTCCCCACCTCAAACTTGTGCTGCCCTGATAGACCCAAGGGAGCCCTACAAACTGACATCAGGAACCTGGACTGCTGAGTTTTCTTTCTCAGGGAAAATGGAAAAAGGATGTGCCCAGGGGCCCCTGGCCCTGACTGCAAAAAATCCTTATATCGAAAGATGGAGCCCACACCAAAGTTGTCCCCACCTCAAACTTGTGCTGCCCTGATAGACCCAAGGGAGCCCTACAAACTGACATCAGGAACCTGGACTGCTGAGTTTTCTTTCCCAGGGAAAATGGAAAAAGGATGTGCCCAGGGGCCTCTAGCCATGGGCTGGGGCCACACTGCAAAGAATCCTTATATCGAAGGATGGAGCCCACACCGAAGTTGTCCCCACCTCAAACTTGTGCTGCACTGATAGACCCAAGGGAACCCTACAAACTGACATCAGGAACCTGGACTGCTGAGTTTTCTTTCCCAGGGAAAATGGAAAAAGGATGTGCCCAGGGGCCCCTGGCCCTGACTGCAAAAAATCCTTATATCGAAGGATGGACCCCACACCGAAGTTGTCCCCACCTCAAACTTGTGCTGCCCTGATACACCCAAGGGAACCCTACAAACTGACATCAGGAACCTGGACTGCTGAGTTTTCTTTCCCAGGGAAAATGGAAAAAGGATGTGCCCAGGGGCCCCTGGCCCTGACTGCAAAAAATCCTTATATCGAAGGATGGAGCCCACACCGAAGTTGTCCCCACCTCAAACTTGTGCTGCCCTGATAGACCCAAGGGAACCCTACAAACTGACATCAGGAACCTGGACTGCTGAGTTTTCTTTCCCAGGGAAAATGGAAAAAGGATATGCCCAGGGGTCCCTGGTTCTGGGCTAGGGCCTCACTACAAAAAATCCTTATATCGAAGGATGGAGCCCACACCAAAGTTGTCCCCACCTCAAACTTGTGCTGCCCTGATAGACCCAAGGGAGCCCTACAAACTGACATCAGGAACCTGGACTGCTGAGTTTTCTTTCCCAGGGAAAATGGAAAAAGGATGTGCCCAGGGGCCCCTGGCCCTGACTGCAAAGAATCCTTATATCGAAGGATGGACCCCACACCAAAGTGTTCTCCACCTCAAACTTGTGCTGCCCTGATAGATCCAAGGGAGCCCTACAACTGACATCAGGAACCTGGACTGCTGAGTTTTCTTTCCCAGGGAAAATGGAAAAAGGATGTGCCCAGGGGCCCCTGGCCCTGACTGCAAAAAATCCTTATATCGAAGGATGGACCCGAGACCGAAGTTGTCCCCACCTCAAACTTGTGCTGCCCTGATAGACCCAAGGGAGCCCTACAAACTGACATCAGGAACCTGGACTGCTGAGTTTTCTTTCCCAGGGAAAATGGAAAAAGGATGTGCCCAGGGGGCCCTGGCCCTGGGCTGGGGCCTCACAGCAAAAAATCCTTATATCGAAGGATTGACCCCACACCGAAATTGTCCCCACCTCAAACTTGTGCTGCCCTGATACACCCAAGGGAGCCCTACAAACTGACATCAGGAACCTGGACTGCTGAGTTTTCTTTCCCAGGGAAAATGGAAAAAGGATGTGCCCAGGGGCCCCTAGCACTGACTGCAAAAAATCCTTATATCGAAGGATGGAGCCCACACCAAAGTTGTCCCCACCTCAAACTTGTGCTGCCCTGATAGACCCAAGGGAGCCCTACAAACTGACATCAGGAACCTGGACTGCTGAGTTTTCTTTCCCAGGGAAAATGGAAAAAGGATGTGCCCAGGGGCCCCTGGCCCTGACTGCAAAGAATCCTTATATCGAAGGATGGACCCCACACCAAAGTGTTCTCCACCTCAAACTTGTGCTGCCCTGATAGATCCAAGGGAGCCCTACAACTGACATCAGGAACCTGGACTGCTGAGTTTTCTTTCCCAGGGAAAATGGAAAAAGGATGTGCCCAGGGGCCCCTGGCCCTGACTGCAAAAAATCCTTATATCGAAGGATGGACCCGAGACCGAAGTTGTCCCCACCTCAAACTTGTGCTGCCCTGATAGACCCAAGGGAGCCCTACAAACTGACATCAGGAACCTGGACTGCTGAGTTTTCTTTCCCAGGGAAAATGGAAAAAGGATGTGCCCAGGGGGCCCTGGCCCTGGGCTGGGGCCTCACAGCAAAAAATCCTTATATCGAAGGATTGACCCCACACCAAAGTTGTCCCCACCTCAAACTTGTGCTGCCCTGATAGACCCAAGGGAGCCCTACAAACTGACATCAGGAACCTGGACTGCTGAGTTTTCTTTCCCAGGGAAAATGGAAAAAGGATGTACCCAGGGGCCCCTAGCACTGACTGCAAAAAATCCTTATATCGAAGGATGGAGCCCACACCAAAGTTGTCCCCACCTCAAACTTGTGCTGCCCTGATAGACCCAAGGGAGCCCTACAAACTGACATCAGGAACCTGGACTGCTGAGTTTTCTTTCCCAGGGAAAATGGAAAAAGGATGTGCCCAGGGGCCCCTGGCCCTGACTGCAAAGAATCCTTATATCGAAGGATGGACCCCACACCAAAGTGTTCTCCACCTCAAACTTGTGCTGCCCTGATAGACCCAAGGGAGCCCTACAAACTGACATCAGGAACCTGGACTGCTGAGTTTTCTTTCCCAGGGAAAATGGAAAAAGGATATGCCCAGGGGTCCCTGGTCCTGGGCTGGGGCCTCGCTACAAAAAATCCTTATATCGAAGGATGGAGCCCACACCAAAGTTGTCCCCACCTCAAACTTGTGCTGCCCTGATAGACCCAAGGGAGCCCTACAAACTGACATCAGGAACCTGGACTGCTGAGTTTTCTTTCCCAGGGAAAATGGAAAAAGGATGTGCCCAGGGGCCCCTGGCCCTGACTGCAAAAAATCCTTATATCGAAAGATGGAGCCCACACCAAAGTTGTCCCCACCTCAAACTTGTGCTGCCCTGATAGACCCAAGGGAGCCCTACAAACTGACATCAGGAACCTGGACTGCTGAGTTTTCTTTCCCAGGGAAAATGGAAAAAGGATGTGCCCAGGGGCCTCTAGCCATGGGCTGGGGCCACACTGCAAAGAATCCTTATATCGAAGGATGGAGCCCACACCGAAGTTGTCCCCACCTCAAACTTGTGCTGCACTGATAGACCCAAGGGAACCCTACAAACTGACATCAGGAACCTGGACTGCTGAGTTTTCTTTCCCAGGGAAAATGGAAAAAGGATGTGCCCAGGGGCCCCTGGCCCTGACTGCAAAAAATCCTTATATCGAAGGATGGAGCCCACACCGAAGTTGTCCCCACCTCAAACTTGTGCTGCCCTGATAGACCCAAGGGAGCCCTACAAACTGACATCAGGAACCTGGACTGCTGAGTTTTCTTTCCCAGGGAAAATGGAAAAAGGATGTGCCCAGGGGCCCCTGGCCCTGACTGCAAAAAATCCTTATATCGAAGGATGGAGCCCACACCGAAGTTGTCCCCACCTCAAACTTGTGCTGCCCTGATACACCCAAGGGAACCCTACAAACTGACATCAGGAACCTGGACTGCTGAGTTTTCTTTCCCAGGGAAAATGGAAAAAGGATATGCCCAGGGGTCCCTGGTTCTGGGCTAGGGCCTCACTACAAAAAATCCTTATATCGAAGGATGGAGCCCACACCAAAGTTGTCCCCACCTCAAACTTGTGCTGCCCTGATAGACCCAAGGGAGCCCTACAAACTGACATCAGGAACCTGGACTGCTGAGTTTTCTTTCCCAGGGAAAATGGAAAAAGGATGTGCCCATGGGCCCCTGGCCCTGACTGCAAAGAATCCTTATATCGAAGGATGGACCCCACACCAAAGTGTTCTCCACCTCAAACTTGTGCTGCCCTGATAGATCCAAGGGAGCCCTACAACTGACATCAGGAACCTGGACTGCTGAGTTTTCTTTCCCAGGGAAAATGGAAAAAGGATGTGCCCAGGGGCCCCTGGCCCTGACTGCAAAAAATCCTTATATCGAAGGATGGACCCGAGACCGAAGTTGTCCCCACCTCAAACTTGTGCTGCCCTGATAGACCCAAGGGAGCCCTACAAACTGACATCAGGAACCTGGACTGCTGAGTTTTCTTTCCCAGGGAAAATGGAAAAAGGATGTGCCCAGGGGGCCCTGGCCCTGGGCTGGGGCCTCACAGCAAAAAATCCTTATATCGAAGGATTGACCCCACACCAAAGTTGTCCCCACCTCAAACTTGTGCTGCCCTGATACACCCAAGGGAGCCCTACAAACTGACATCAGGAACCTGGACTGCTGAGTTTTCTTTCCCAGGGAAAATGGAAAAAGGATGTGCCCAGGGGCCCCTAGCACTGACTGCAAAAAATCCTTATATCGAAGGATGGAGCCCACACCAAAGTTGTCCCCACCTCAAACTTGTGCTGCCCTGATAGACCCAAGGGAGCCCTACAAACTGACATCAGGAACCTGGACTGCTGAGTTTTCTTTCCCAGGGAAAATGGAAAAAGGATGTGCCCAGGGGCCCCTGGCCCTGACTGCAAAGAATCCTTATATCGAAGGATGGACCCCACACCAAAGTGTTATCCACCTCAAACTTGTGCTGCCCTGATAGACCCAAGGGAGCCCTACAAACTGACATCAGGAACCTGGACTGCTGAGTTTTCTTTCCCAGGGAAAATGGAAAAAGGATATGCCCAGGGGTCCCTGGTCCTGGGCTGGGGCCTCACTACAAAAAATCCATATATCGAAGGATGGACCCCACACCAAAGTTGTCCCCACCTCAAACTTGTGCTGCCCTGATAAACCCAAGGGAACCCTACAAACTGACATCAGGAACCTGGACTGCTGAGTTTTCTTTCCCAGGGAAAATGGAAAAAGGATAGGCCCAGGGGCCCCTGGCCTTGACTGCAAAAAATCCTTATATCGAAGGATGGAGCCCACACCGAAGTTGTCCCCACCTCAAACTTCTGCTGCCCTGATACACCCAAGGGAACCCTACAAACTGACATCAGGAACCTGGACTGCTGAGTTTTCTTTCCCAGGGAAAATGGAAAAAGGATGTGCCCAGGGGTCCCTGGTCCTGGGCTGGGGCCTCGCTACAAAAAATCCTTATATCGAAGGATGGAGCCCACACCAAAGTTGTCCCCACCTCAAACTTGTGCTGCCCTGATAGACCCAAGGGAGCCCTACAAACTGACATCAGGAACCTGGACTGCTGAGTTTTCTTTCCCAGGGAAAATGGAAAAAGGATGTGCCCAGGGGCCCCTGGCCCTGACTGCAAAAAATCCTTATATCGAAAGATGGAGCCCACACCAAAGTTGTCCCCACCTCAAACTTGTGCTGCCCTGATAGACCCAAGGGAGCCCTACAAACTGACATCAGGAACCTGGACTGCTGAGTTTTCTTTCCCAGGGAAAATGGAAAAAGGATGTGCCCAGGGGCCTCTAGCCATGGGCTGGGGCCACACTGCAAAGAATCCTTATATCGAAGGATGGAGCCCACACCGAAGTTGTCCCCACCTCAAACTTGTGCTGCACTGATAGACCCAAGGGAACCCTACAAACTGACATCAGGAACCTGGACTGCTGAGTTTTCTTTCCCAGGGAAAATGGAAAAAGGATAGGCCCAGGGGCCCCTGGCCCTGACTGCAAAAAATCCTTATATCGAAGGATGGAGCCCACACCGAAGTTGTCCCCACCTCAAACTTCTGCTGCCCTGATACACCCAAGGGAACCCTACAAACTGACATCAGGAACCTGGACTGCTGAGTTTTCTTTCCCAGGGAAAATGGAAAAAGGATGTGCCCAGGGGTCCCTGGTCCTGGGCTGGGGCCTCGCTACAAAAAATCCTTATATCGAAGGATGGAGCCCACACCAAAGTTGTCCCCACCTCAAACTTGTGCTGCCCTGATAGACCCAAGGGAGCCCTACAAACTGACATCAGGAACCTGGACTGCTGAGTTTTCTTTCCCAGGGAAAATGGAAAAAGGATGTGCCCAGGGGCCCCTGGCCCTGACTGCAAAGAATCCTTATATCGAAGGATGGACCCCACACCAAAGTGTTCTCCACCTCAAACTTGTGCTGCCCTGATAGACCCAAGGGAGCCCTACAAACTGACATCAGGAACCTGGACTGCTGAGTTTTCTTTCCCAGGGAAAATGGAAAAAGGATATGCCCAGGGGTCCCTGGTCCTGGGCTGGGGCCTCACTACAAAAAATCCTTATATCGAAGGATGGACCCCACACCAAAGTTGTCCCCACCTCAAACTTGTGCTGCCCTGATAAACCCAAGGGAACCCTACAAACTGACATCAGGAACCTGGACTGCTGAGTTTTCTTTCCCAGGGAAAATGGAAAAAGGATAGGCCCAGGGGCCCCTGGCCTTGACTGCAAAAAATCCTTATATCGAAGGATGGAGCCCACACCGAAGTTGTCCCCACCTCAAACTTGTGCTGCCCTGATACACCCAAGGGAACCCTACAAACTGACATCAGGAACCTGGACTGCTGAGTTTTCTTTCCCAGGGAAAATGGAAAAAGGATGTGCCCAGGGGTCCCTGGTCCTGGGCTGGGGCCTCGCTACAAAAAATCCTTATATCGAAGGATGGAGCCCACACCAAAGTTGTCCTCACCTCAAACTTGTGCTGCCCTGATAGACCCAAGGGAGCCCTACAAACTGACATCAGGAACCTGGACTGCTGAGTTTTCTTTCCCAGGGAAAATGGAAAAAGGATGTGCCCAGGGGTCCCTGGTCCTGGGCTGGGGCCACACTACAAAAAATCCTTATATCGAAGGATGGAGCCCACACCAAAGTTGTCCCCACCTCAAACTTGTGCTGCCCTGATAGACCCAAGGGAGCCCTACAAACTGACATCAGGAACCTGGACTGCTGAGTTTTCTTTCCCAGGGAAAATGGAAAAAGGATGTGCCCAGGGGCCCCTGGCCCTGACTGCAAAGAATCCTTATATCGAAGGATGGACCCCACACCAAAGTGTTCTCCACCTCAAACTTGTGCTGCCCTGATAGATCCAAGGGAGCCCTACAACTGACATCAGGAACCTGGACTGCTGAGTTTTCTTTCCCAGGGAAAATGGAAAAAGGATGTGCCCAGGGGCCCCTGGCCCTGACTGCAAAAAATCCTTATATCGAAGGATGGACCCGAGACCGAAGTTGTCCCCACCTCAAACTTGTGCTGCCCTGATAGACCCAAGGGAGCCCTACAAACTGACATCAGGAACCTGGACTGCTGAGTTTTCTTTCCCAGGGAAAATGGAAAAAGGATGTGCCCAGGGGGCCCTGGCCCTGGGCTGGGGCCTCACAGCAAAAAATCCTTATATCGAAGGATTGACCCCACACCGAAATTGTCCCCACCTCAAACTTGTGCTGCCCTGATACACCCAAGGGAGCCCTACAAACTGACATCAGGAACCTGGACTGCTGAGTTTTCTTTCCCAGGGAAAATGGAAAAAGGATGTGCCCAGGGGCCCCTAGCACTGACTGCAAAAAATCCTTATATCGAAGGATGGAGCCCACACCAAAGTTGTCCCCACCTCAAACTTGTGCTGCCCTGATAGACCCAAGGGAGCCCTACAAACTGACATCAGGAACCTGGACTGCTGAGTTTTCTTTCCCAGGGAAAATGGAAAAAGGATGTGCCCAGGGGCCCCTGGCCCTGACTGCAAAGAATCCTTATATCGAAGGATGGACCCCACACCAAAGTGTTCTCCACCTCAAACTTGTGCTGCCCTGATAGATCCAAGGGAGCCCTACAACTGACATCAGGAACCTGGACTGCTGAGTTTTCTTTCCCAGGGAAAATGGAAAAAGGATGTGCCCAGGGGCCCCTGGCCCTGACTGCAAAAAATCCTTATATCGAAGGATGGACCCGAGACCGAAGTTGTCCCCACCTCAAACTTGTGCTGCCCTGATAGACCCAAGGGAGCCCTACAAACTGACATCAGGAACCTGGACTGCTGAGTTTTCTTTCCCAGGGAAAATGGAAAAAGGATGTGCCCAGGGGGCCCTGGCCCTGGGCTGGGGCCTCACAGCAAAAAATCCTTATATCGAAGGATTGACCCCACACCAAAGTTGTCCCCACCTCAAACTTGTGCTGCCCTGATAGACCCAAGGGAGCCCTACAAACTGACATCAGGAACCTGGACTGCTGAGTTTTCTTTCCCAGGGAAAATGGAAAAAGGATGTGCCCAGGGGCCCCTAGCACTGACTGCAAAAAATCCTTATATCGAAGGATGGAGCCCACACCAAAGTTGTCCCCACCTCAAACTTGTGCTGCCCTGATAGACCCAAGGGAGCCCTACAAACTGACATCAGGAACCTGGACTGCTGAGTTTTCTTTCCCAGGGAAAATGGAAAAAGGATGTGCCCAGGGGCCCCTGGCCCTGACTGCAAAGAATCCTTATATCGAAGGATGGACCCCACACCAAAGTGTTCTCCACCTCAAACTTGTGCTGCCCTGATAGACCCAAGGGAGCCCTACAAACTGACATCAGGAACCTGGACTGCTGAGTTTTCTTTCCCAGGGAAAATGGAAAAAGGATATGCCCAGGGGTCCCTGGTCCTGGGCTGGGGCCTCGCTACAAAAAATCCTTATATCGAAGGATGGAGCCCACACCAAAGTTGTCCCCACCTCAAACTTGTGCTGCCCTGATAGACCCAAGGGAGCCCTACAAACTGACATCAGGAACCTGGACTGCTGAGTTTTCTTTCCCAGGGAAAATGGAAAAAGGATGTGCCCAGGGGCCCCTGGCCCTGACTGCAAAAAATCCTTATATCGAAGGATGGAGCCCACACCGAAGTTGTCCCCACCTCAAACTTGTGCTGCACTGATAGACCCAAGGGAACCCTACAAACTGACATCAGGAACCTGGACTGCTGAGTTTTCTTTCCCAGGGAAAATGGAAAAAGGATGTGCCCAGGGGCCCCTGGCCCTGACTGCAAAAAATCCTTATATCGAAGGATGGAGCCCACACCGAAGTTGTCCCCACCTCAAACTTGTGCTGCCCTGATACACCCAAGGGAGCCCTACAAACTGACATCAGGAACCTGGACTGCTGAGTTTTCTTTCCCAGGGAAAATGGAAAAAGGATGTGCCCAGGGGCCCCTGGCCCTGACTGCAAAAAATCCTTATATCGAAGGATGGAGCCCACACCGAAGTTGTCCCCACCTCAAACTTGTGCTGCCCTGATACACCCAAGGGAACCCTACAAACTGACATCAGGAACCTGGACTGCTGAGTTTTCTTTCCCAGGGAAAATGGAAAAAGGATATGCCCAGGGGTCCCTGGTTCTGGGCTAGGGCCTCACTACAAAAAATCCTTATATCGAAGGATGGAGCCCACACCAAAGTTGTCCCCACCTCAAACTTGTGCTGCCCTGATAGACCCAAGGGAGCCCTACAAACTGACATCAGGAACCTGGACTGCTGAGTTTTCTTTCCCAGGGAAAATGGAAAAAGGATGTGCCCATGGGCCCCTGGCCCTGACTGCAAAGAATCCTTATATCGAAGGATGGACCCCACACCAAAGTGTTCTCCACCTCAAACTTGTGCTGCCCTGATAGATCCAAGGGAGCCCTACAACTGACATCAGGAACCTGGACTGCTGAGTTTTCTTTCCCAGGGAAAATGGAAAAAGGATGTGCCCAGGGGCCCCTGGCCCTGACTGCAAAAAATCCTTATATCGAAGGATGGACCCGAGACCGAAGTTGTCCCCACCTCAAACTTGTGCTGCCCTGATAGACCCAAGGGAGCCCTACAAACTGACATCAGGAACCTGGACTGCTGAGTTTTCTTTCCCAGGGATAATGGAAAAAGGATGTGCCCAGGGGGCCCTGGCCCTGGGCTGGGGCCTCACAGCAAAAAATCCTTATATCGAAGGATTGACCCCACACCAAAGTTGTCCCCACCTCAAACTTGTGCTGCCCTGATACACCCAAGGGAGCCCTACAAACTGACATCAGGAACCTGGACTGCTGAGTTTTCTTTCCCAGGGAAAATGGAAAAAGGATGTGCCCAGGGGCCCCTAGCACTGACTGCAAAAAATCCTTATATCGAAGGATGGAGCCCACACCAAAGTTGTCCCCACCTCAAACTTGTGCTGCCCTGATAGACCCAAGGGAGCCCTACAAACTGACATCAGGAACCTGGACTGCTGAGTTTTCTTTCCCAGGGAAAATGGAAAAAGGATGTGCCCAGGGGCCCCTGGCCCTGACTGCAAAGAATCCTTATATCGAAGGATGGACCCCACACCAAAGTGTTATCCACCTCAAACTTGTGCTGCCCTGATAGACCCAAGGGAGCCCTACAAACTGACATCAGGAACCTGGACTGCTGAGTTTTCTTTCCCAGGGAAAATGGAAAAAGGATATGCCCAGGGGTCCCTGGTCCTGGGCTGGGGCCTCACTACAAAAAATCCTTATATCGAAGGATGGACCCCACACCAAAGTTGTCCCCACCTCAAACTTGTGCTGCCCTGATAAACCCAAGGGAACCCTACAAACTGACATCAGGAACCTGGACTGCTGAGTTTTCTTTCCCAGGGAAAATGGAAAAAGGATAGGCCCAGGGGCCCCTGGCCTTGACTGCAAAAAATCCTTATATCGAAGGATGGAGCCCACACCGAAGTTGTCCCCACCTCAAACTTCTGCTGCCCTGATACACCCAAGGGAACCCTACAAACTGACATCAGGAACCTGGACTGCTGAGTTTTCTTTCCCAGGGAAAATGGAAAAAGGATGTGCCCAGGGGTCCCTGGTCCTGGGCTGGGGCCTCGCTACAAAAAATCCTTATATCGAAGGATGGAGCCCACACCAAAGTTGTCCCCACCTCAAACTTGTGCTGCCCTGATAGACCCAAGGGAGCCCTACAAACTGACATCAGGAACCTGGACTGCTGAGTTTTCTTTCCCAGGGAAAATGGAAAAAGGATGTGCCCAGGGGCCCCTGGCCCTGACTGCAAAAAATCCTTATATCGAAAGATGGAGCCCACACCAAAGTTGTCCCCACCTCAAACTTGTGCTGCCCTGATAGACCCAAGGGAGCCCTACAAACTGACATCAGGAACCTGGACTGCTGAGTTTTCTTTCCCAGGGAAAATGGAAAAAGGATGTGCCCAGGGGCCTCTAGCCATGGGCTGGGGCCACACTGCAAAGAATCCTTATATCGAAGGATGGAGCCCACACCGAAGTTGTCCCCACCTCAAACTTGTGCTGCACTGATAGACCCAAGGGAACCCTACAAACTGACATCAGGAACCTGGACTGCTGAGTTTTCTTTCCCAGGGAAAATGGAAAAAGGATAGGCCCAGGGGCCCCTGGCCCTGACTGCAAAAAATCCTTATATCGAAGGATGGAGCCCACACCGAAGTTGTCCCCACCTCAAACTTCTGCTGCCCTGATACACCCAAGGGAACCCTACAAACTGACATCAGGAACCTGGACTGCTGAGTTTTCTTTCCCAGGGAAAATGGAAAAAGGATGTGCCCAGGGGTCCCTGGTCCTGGGCTGGGGCCTCGCTACAAAAAATCCTTATATCGAAGGATGGAGCCCACACCAAAGTTGTCCCCACCTCAAACTTGTGCTGCCCTGATAGACCCAAGGGAGCCCTACAAACTGACATCAGGAACCTGGACTGCTGAGTTTTCTTTCCCAGGGAAAATGGAAAAAGGATGTGCCCAGGGGCCCCTGGCCCTGACTGCAAAGAATCCTTATATCGAAGGATGGACCCCACACCAAAGTGTTCTCCACCTCAAACTTGTGCTGCCCTGATAGACCCAAGGGAGCCCTACAAACTGACATCAGGAACCTGGACTGCTGAGTTTTCTTTCCCAGGGAAAATGGAAAAAGGATATGCCCAGGGGTCCCTGGTCCTGGGCTGGGGCCTCACTACAAAAAATCCTTATATCGAAGGATGGACCCCACACCAAAGTTGTCCCCACCTCAAACTTGTGCTGCCCTGATAAACCCAAGGGAACCCTACAAACTGACATCAGGAACCTGGACTGCTGAGTTTTCTTTCCCAGGGAAAATGGAAAAAGGATAGGCCCAGGGGCCCCTGGCCTTGACTGCAAAAAATCCTTATATCGAAGGATGGAGCCCACACCGAAGTTGTCCCCACCTCAAACTTGTGCTGCCCTGATACACCCAAGGGAACCCTACAAACTGACATCAGGAACCTGGACTGCTGAGTTTTCTTTCCCAGGGAAAATGGAAAAAGGATGTGCCCAGGGGTCCCTGGTCCTGGGCTGGGGCCTCGCTACAAAAAATCCTTATATCGAAGGATGGAGCCCACACCAAAGTTGTCCTCACCTCAAACTTGTGCTGCCCTGATAGACCCAAGGGAGCCCTACAAACTGACATCAGGAACCTGGACTGCTGAGTTTTCTTTCCCAGGGAAAATGGAAAAAGGATGTGCCCAGGGGCCCCTGGCCCTGACTGCAAAAAATCCTTATATCGAAAGATGGAGCCCACACCAAAGTTGTCCCCACCTCAAACTTGTGCTGCCCTGATAGACCCAAGGGAGCCCTACAAACTGACATCAGGAACCTGGACTGCTGAGTTTTCTTTCCCAGGGAAAATGGAAAAAGGATGTGCCCAGGGGCCTCTAGCCATGGGCTGGGGCCACACTGCAAAGAATCCTTATATCGAAGGATGGAGCCCACACCGAAGTTGTCCCCACCTCAAACTTGTGCTGCACTGATAGACCCAAGGGAACCCTACAAACTGACATCAGGAACCTGGACTGCTGAGTTTTCTTTCCCAGGGAAAATGGAAAAAGGATAGGCCCAGGGGCCCCTGGCCCTGACTGCAAAAAATCCTTATATCGAAGGATGGAGCCCACACCGAAGTTGTCCCCACCTCAAACTTCTGCTGCCCTGATACACCCAAGGGAACCCTACAAACTGACATCAGGAACCTGGACTGCTGAGTTTTCTTTCCCAGGGAAAATGGAAAAAGGATGTGCCCAGGGGTCCCTGGTCCTGGGCTGGGGCCTCGCTACAAAAAATCCTTATATCGAAGGATGGAGCCCACACCAAAGTTGTCCCCACCTCAAACTTGTGCTGCCCTGATAGACCCAAGGGAGCCCTACAAACTGACATCAGGAACCTGGACTGCTGAGTTTTCTTTCCCAGGGAAAATGGAAAAAGGATGTGCCCAGGGGCCCCTGGCCCTGACTGCAAAAAATCCTTATATCGAAAGATGGAGCCCACACCAAAGTTGTCCCCACCTCAAACTTGTGCTGCCCTGATAGACCCAAGGGAGCCCTACAAACTGACATCAGGAACCTGGACTGCTGAGTTTTCTTTCCCAGGGAAAATGGAAAAAGGATGTGCCCAGGGGCCTCTAGCCATGGGCTGGGGCCACACTGCAAAGAATCCTTATATCGAAGGATGGAGCCCACACCGAAGTTGTCCCCACCTCAAACTTGTGCTGCCCTGATACACCCAAGGGAACCCTACAAACTGACATCAGGAACCTGGACTGCTGAGTTTTCTTTCCCAGGGAAAATGGAAAAAGGATAGGCCCAGGGGCCCCTGGCCCTGACTGCAAAAAATCCTTATATCGAAGGATGGAGCCCACACCGAAGTTGTCCCCACCTCAAACTTGTGCTGCCCTGATAGACCCAAGGGAGCCCTACAAACTGACATCAGGAACCTGGACTGCTGAGTTTTCTTTCCCAGGGAAAATGGAAAAAGGATGTGCCCAGGGGTCCCTGGTCCTGGGCAGGGGCCTCACTACAAAAAATCCTTATATCGAAGGATGGAGCCCACACCAAAGTTGTCCCCACCTCAAACTTGTGCTGCCCTGATAGACCCAAGGGAGCCCTACAAACTGACATCAGGAACCTGGACTGCTGAGTTTTCTTTCCCAGGGAAAATGGAAAAAGGATAGGCCCAGGGGCCCCTGGCCCTGACTGCAAAAAATCCTTATATCGAAGGATGGAGCCCACACCGAAGTTGTCCCCACCTCAAACTTGTGCTGCCCTGATACACCCAAGGGAACCCTACAAACTGACATCAGGAACCTGGACTGCTGAGTTTTCTTTCCCAGGGAAAATGGAAAAAGGATGTGCCCAGGGGTCCCTGGTCCTGGGCTGGGGCCTCACTACAAAAAATCCTTATATCGAAGGATGGAGCCCACACCAAAGTTGTCCCCACCTCAAACTTGTGCTGCCCTGATAGACCCAAGGGAGCCCTACAAACTGACATCAGGAACCTGGACTGCTGAGTTTTCTTTCCCAGGGAAAATGGAAAAAGGATGTGCCCAGGGGCCCCTGGCCCTGACTGCAAAAAATCCTTATATCGAAAGATGGAGCCCACACCAAAGTTGTCCCCACCTCAAACTTGTGCTGCCCTGATAGACCCAAGGGAGCCCTACAAACTGACATCAGGAACCTGGACTGCTGAGTTTTCTTTCCCAGGGAAAATGGAAAAAGGATGTGCCCAGGGGCCTCTAGCCATGGGCTGGGGCCACACTGCAAAGAATCCTTATATCGAAGGATGGAGCCCACACCGAAGTTGTCCCCACCTCAAACTTGTGCTGCACTGATAGACCCAAGGGAACCCTACAAACTGACATCAGGAACCTGGACTGCTGAGTTTTCTTTCCCAGGGAAAATGGAAAAAGGATAGGCCCAGGGGCCCCTGGCCCCGACTGCAAAAAATCCTTATATCGAAGGATGGAGCCCACACCGAAGTTGTCCCCACCTCAAACTTCTGCTGCCCTGATACACCCAAGGGAACCCTACAAACTGACATCAGGAACCTGGACTGCTGAGTTTTCTTTCCCAGGGAAAATGGAAAAAGGATGTGCCCAGGGGTCCCTGGTCCTGGGCTGGGGCCTCGCTACAAAAAATCCTTATATCGAAGGATGGAGCCCACACCAAAGTTGTCCCCACCTCAAACTTGTGCTGCCCTGATAGACCCAAGGGAGCCCTACAAACTGACATCAGGAACCTGGACTGCTGAGTTTTCTTTCCCAGGGAAAATGGAAAAAGGATGTGCCCAGGGGCCCCTGGCCCTGACTGCAAAAAATCCTTATATCGAAAGATGGAGCCCACACCAAAGTTGTCCCCACCTCAAACTTGTGCTGCCCTGATAGACCCAAGGGAGCCCTACAAACTGACATCAGGAACCTGGACTGCTGAGTTTTCTTTCCCAGGGAAAATGGAAAAAGGATGTGCCCAGGGGCCTCTAGCCATGGGCTGGGGCCACACTGCAAAGAATCCTTATATCGAAGGATGGAGCCCACACCGAAGTTGTCCCCACCTCAAACTTGTGCTGCCCTGATACACCCAAGGGAACCCTACAAACTGACATCAGGAACCTGGACTGCTGAGTTTTCTTTCCCAGGGAAAATGGAAAAAGGATAGGCCCAGGGGCCCCTGGCCCTGACTGCAAAAAATCCTTATATCGAAGGATGGAGCCCACACCGAAGTTGTCCCCACCTCAAACTTGTGCTGCCCTGATAGACCCAAGGGAGCCCTACAAACTGACATCAGGAACCTGGACTGCTGAGTTTTCTTTCCCAGGGAAAATGGAAAAAGGATGTGCCCAGGGGTCCCTGGTCCTGGGCAGGGGCCTCACTACAAAAAATCCTTATATCGAAGGATGGAGCCCACACCAAAGTTGTCCCCACCTCAAACTTGTGCTGCCCTGATAGACCCAAGGGAGCCCTACAAACTGACATCAGGAACCTGGACTGCTGAGTTTTCTTTCCCAGGGAAAATGGAAAAAGGATAGGCCCAGGGGCCCCTGGCCCTGACTGCAAAAAATCCTTATATCGAAGGATGGAGCCCACACCGAAGTTGTCCCCACCTCAAACTTGTGCTGCCCTGATACACCCAAGGGAACCCTACAAACTGACATCAGGAACCTGGACTGCTGAGTTTTCTTTCCCAGGGAAAATGGAAAAAGGATGTGCCCAGGGGTCCCTGGTCCTGGGCTGGGGCCTCACTACAAAAAATCCTTATATCGAAGGATGGACCCCACACCAAAGTTGTCCCCACCTCAAACTTGTGCTGCCCTGATACACCCAAGGGAGCCCTACAAACTGACATCAGGAACCTGGACTGCTGAGTTTTCTTTCCCAGGGAAAATGGAAAAAGGATAGGCCCAGGGGCCCCTGGCCCTGACTGCAAAAAATCCTTATATCGAAGGATGGACCCCACACCGAAGTTGTCCCCACCTCAAACTTGTGCTGCCCTGATACACCCAAGGGAACCCTACAAACTGACATCAGGAACCTGGACTGCTGAGTTTTCTTTCCCAGGGAAAATGGAAAAAGGATATGCCCAGGGGTCCCTGGTCCTGGGCTGGGGCCTCACTACAAAAAATCCTTATATCGAAGGATGGAGCCCACACCGAAGTTGTCCCCACCTCAAACTTGTGCTGCCCTGATAGACCCAAGGGAGCCCTACAAACTGACATCAGGAACCTGGACTGCTGAGTTTTCTTTCCCAGGGAAAATGGAAAAAGGATGTGCCCAGGGGCCCCTGGCCCTGACTGCAAAGAATCCTTATATCGAAGGATGGACCCCACACCAAAGTGTTCTCCACCACAAACTTGTGCTGCCCTGATAGACCCAAGGGAGCCCTACAAACTGACATCAGGAACCTGGACTGCTGAGTTTTCTTTCCCAGGGAAAATGGAAAAAGGATGTGCCCAGGGGCCCCTGGCCCTGACTGCAAAAAATCCTTATATCGAAGGATGGAGCCCACACCGAAGTTGTCCCCACCTCAAACTTGTGCTGCCCTGATAGACCCAAGGGAGCCCTACAAACTGACATCAGGAACCTGGACTGCTGAGTTTTCTTTCCCAGGGAAAATGGAAAAAGGATGTGCCCAGGGGCCCCTGGCCCTGACTGCAAAGAATCCTTATATCGAAGGATGGACCCCACACCAAAGTGTTCTCCACCTCAAACTTGTGCTGCCCTGATAGACCCAAGGGAGCCCTACAAACTGACATCAGGAACCTGGACTGCTGAGTTTTCTTTCCCAGGGAAAATGGAAAAAGGATGTGCCCAGGGGCCCCTGGCCCTGACTGCAAAAAATCCTTATATCGAAAGATGGAGCCCACACCAAAGTTGTCCCCACCTCAAACTTGTGCTGCCCTGATAGACCCAAGGGAGCCCTACAAACTGACATCAGGAACCTGGACTGCTGAGTTTTCTTTCCCAGGGAAAATGGAAAAAGGATGTGCCCAGTGGCCTCTAGCTATGGGCTGGGGCCACACTGCAAAGAATCCTCATATCGAAGGATGGAGCCCACACCGAAGTTGTCCCCACCTCAAACTTGTGCTGCCCTGATACACCCAAGGGAACCCTACAAACTGACATCAGGAACCTGGACTGCTGAGTTTTCTTTCCCAGGGAAAATGGAAAAAGGATGTGCCCAGGGGCCCCTGGCCCTGACTGCAAAGAATCCTTATATCGAAGGATGGACCCCACACCGAAGTTGTCCCCACCTCAAACTTGTGCTGCCCTGATACACCCAAGGGAACCCTACAAACTGACATCAGGAACCTGGACTGCTGAGTTTTCTTTCCCAGGGAAAATGGAAAAAGGATGTGCCCAGGGGTCCCTGGTCCTGGGCTGGGGCCTCACTACAAAAAATCCTTATATCGAAGGATGGAGCCCACACCAAAGTTGTCCCCACCTCAAACTTGTGCTGCCCTGATAGACCCAAGGGAGCCCTACAAACTGACATCAGGAACCTGGACTGCTGAGTTTTCTTTCCCAGGGAAAATGGAAAAAGGATGTGCCCAGGGGCCCCTGGCCCTGGGTTGGGCCCTGACTGCAAAGAATCCTTATATCGAAGGATGGACCCCACACCAAAGTTGTCCCCACCTCAAAATTGTGCTGCACTGATAGACCCAAGGGAGCCCTACAAAGTGACATCAGGAACCTGGACTGCTGAGTTTTCTTTCCCAGGGAAAATGGAAAAAGGATGTGCCCAGGGGCCCCTGGCCCTGACTGCAAAAAATCCTTATATCGAAGGATGGACCCCACACCAAAGTTGTCCCCACCTCAAACTTGTGCTTCCCTGATACATCCAAGGGAACCCTACAAACTGACATCAGGAACCTGGACTGCTGAGTTTGCTTTCCCAGGGAAAATGGAAAAAGGATGTGCTCAGGGGCCCCTGGCACTGACTGCAAAAAATCCTTATATCGAAAGATGGAGCCCACACCAAAGTTGTCCCCACCTCAAACTTGTGCTGCCCTGATAGACCCAAGGGAGCCCTACAAGCTGACATCAGGAACCTGGACTGCTGAGTTTTCTTTCCCAGGGAAAATGGAAAAAGGATATGCCCAGGGGTCCCTGGTCCTGGGCTGGGGCCTCACTACAAAAAATCCTTATATCGAAGGATGGAGCCCACACCAAAGTTGTCCCCACCTCAAACTTGTGCTGCCCTGATAGACCCAAGGGAGCCCTACAAACTGACATCAGGAACCTGGACTGCTGAGTTTTCTTTCCCAGGGAAAATGGAAAAAGGATGTGCCCAGGGGCCCCTGGCCCTGACTGCAAAAAATCCTTATATCGAAAGATGGAGCCCACACCAAAGTTGTCCCCACCTCAAACTTGTGCTGCCCTGATAGACCCAAGGGAGCCCTACAAACTGACATCAGGAACCTGGACTGCTGAGTTTTCTTTCCCAGGGAAAATGGAAAAAGGATGTGCCCAGGGGCCTCTAGCCATGGGCTGGGGCCACACTGCAAAGAATCCTTATATCGAAGGATGGAGCCCACACCGAAGTTGTCCCCACCTCAAACTTGTGCTGCCCTGATACACCCAAGGGAACCCTACAAACTGACATCAGGAACCTGGACTGCTGAGTTTTCTTTCCCAGGGAAAATGGAAAAAGGATAGGCCCAGGGGCCCCTGGCCCTGACTGCAAAAAATCCTTATATCGAAGGATGGAGCCCACACCGAAGTTGTCCCCACCTCAAACTTGTGCTGCCCTGATAGACCCAAGGGAGCCCTACAAACTGACATCAGGAACCTGGACTGCTGAGTTTTCTTTCCCAGGGAAAATGGAAAAAGGATGTGCCCAGGGGCCCCTGGCCCTGACTGCAAAAAATCCTTATATCGAAGGATGGAGCCCACACCGAAGTTGTCCCCACCTCAAACTTGTGCTGCCCTGATACACCCAAGGGAACCCTACAAACTGACATCAGGAACCTGGACTGCTGAGTTTTCTTTCCCAGGGAAAATGGAAAAAGGATGTGCCCAGGGGCCCCTGGCCCTGACTGCAAAAAATCCTTATATCGAAGGATGGAGCCCACACCGAAGTTGTCCGCACCTCAAACTTGTGCTGCCCTGATACACCCAAGGGAACCCTACAAACTGACATCAGGAACCTGGACTGCT
Organism: Lonchura striata; assembly: GCF_050655825.1. Classification (NCBI taxonomy): domain Eukaryota; kingdom Metazoa; phylum Chordata; class Aves; order Passeriformes; family Estrildidae; genus Lonchura; species Lonchura striata. The sequence goes on from NC_140727.1 coordinate 6,161,009, forward strand.
GAGTTTTCTTTCCCAGGGAAAATGGAAAAAGGATGTGCCCAGGGGCCCCTGGCCCTGACTGCAAAGAATCCTTATATCGAAAGATGGAGCCCACACCAAAGTTGTCCCCACCTCAAACTTGTGCTGCCCTGATAGACCCAAGGGAGCCCTACAAACTGACATCAGGAACCTGGACTGCTGAGTTTTCTTTCCCAGGGAAAATGGAAAAAGGATGTGCCCAGGGGCCTCTAGCCATGGGCTGGGGCCACACTGCAAAGAATCCTTATATCGAAGGATGGAGCCCACACCGAAGTTGTCCCCACCTCAAACTTGTGCTGCCCTGATACACCCAAGGGAACCCTACAAACTGACATCAGGAACCTGGACTGCTGAGTTTTCTTTCCCAGGGAAAATGGAAAAAGGATGTGCCCAGGGGTCCCTGGTCCTGGGCTGGGGCCTCACTACAAAAAATCCTTATATCGAAGGATGGAGCCCACAGCAAAGTTGTCCCCACCTCAAACTTGTGCTGCCCTGATAGACCCAAGGGAGCCCTACAAACTGACATCAGGAACCTGGACTGCTGAGTTTTCTTTCCCAGGGAAAATGGAAAAAGGATGTGCCCAGGGGCCCCTGGCCCTGACTGCAAAGAATCCTTATATCGAAGGATGGACCCCACACCAAAGTGTTCTCCACCTCAAACTTGTGCTGCCCTGATAGACCCAAGGGAGCCCTACAAACTGACATCAGGAACCTGGACGGCTGAGTTTTCTTTCCCAGGGAAAATGGAAAAAGGTTGTGCCCAGGGGCCCCTGGCCCTGACTGCAAAAAATCCTTATATCGAAGGATGGAGCCCACACCGAAGTTGTCCCCACCTCAAACTTGTGCTGCCCTGATAGACCCAAGGGAGCCCTACAAACTGACATCAGGAACCTGGACTGCTGAGTTTTCTTTCCCAGGGAAAATGGAAAAAGGATGTGCCCAGGGGCCTCTAGCCATGGGCTGGGGCCAGACTGCAAAGAATCCTTATATCGAAGGATGGAGCCCACACCGAAGTTGTCCCCACCTCAAACTTGTGCTGCCCTGATAGACCCAAGGGAGCCCTACAAACTGACATCAGGAACCTGGACTGCTGAGTTTTCTTTCCCAGGGAAAATGGAAAAAGGATGTGCCCAGGGGCCCCTGGCCCTGACTGCAAAGAATCCTTATATCGAAGGATGGACCCCACACCAAAGTGTTCTCCACCTCAAACTTGTGCTGCCCTGATAGATCCAAGGGAGCCCTACAACTGACATCAGGAACCTGGACTGCTGAGTTTTCTTTCCCAGGGAAAATGGAAAAAGGATGTGCCCAGGGGGGCCTGGCCCTGGGCTGGGGCCTCACAGCAAAAAATCCTTATATCGAAGGATTGACCCCACACCAAAGTTGTCCCCACCTCAAACTTGTGCTGCCCTGATACACCCAAGGGAGCCCTACAAACTGACATCAGGAACCTGGACTGCTGAGTTTTCTTTCCCAGGGAAAATGGAAAAAGGATGTGCCCAGGGGCCCCTAGCACTGACTGCAAAAAATCCTTATATCGAAGGATGGAGCCCACACCAAAGTTGTCCCCACCTCAAACTTGTGCTGCCCTGATAGACCCAAGGGAGCCCTACAAACTGACATCAGGAACCTGGACTGCTGAGTTTTCTTTCCCAGGGAAAATGGAAAAAGGATGTGCCCAGGGGCCCGTGGCCCTGACTGCAAAGAATCCTTATATCGAAGGATGGACCCCACACCAAAGTGTTCTCCACCTCAAACTTGTGCTGCCCTGATAGACCCAAGGGAGCCCTACAAACTGACATCAGGAACCTGGACTGCTGAGTTTTCTTTCCCAGGGAAAATGGAAAAAGGATATGCCCAGGGGTCCCTGGTCCTGGGCTGGGGCCTCACTACAAAAATCCTTATATCGAAGGATGGACCCCACACCAAAGTTGTCCCCACCTCAAACTTGTGCTGCCCTGATAAACCCAAGGGAACCCTACAAACTGACATCAGGAACCTGGACTGCTGAGTTTTCTTTCCCAGGGAAAATGGAAAAAGGATAGGCCCAGGGGCCCCTGGCCCTGACTGCAAAAAATCCTTATATCGAAGGATGGAGCCCACACCGAAGTTGTCCCCACGTCAAACTTGTGCTGCCCTGATACACCCAAGGGAACCCTACAAACTGACATCAGGAACCTGGACTGCTGAGTTTTCTTTCCCAGGGAAAATGGAAAAAGGATGTGCCCAGGGGTCCCTGGTCCTGGGCTGGGGCCTCGCTACAAAAAATCCTTATATCGAAGGATGGAGCCCACACCAAAGTTGTCCCCACCTCAAACTTGTGCTGCCCTGATAGACCCAAGGGAGCCCTACAAACTGACATCAGGAACCTGGACTGCTGAGTTTTCTTTCCCAGGGAAAATGGAAAAAGGATGTGCCCAGGGGCCCCTGGCCCTGACTGCAAAAAATCCTTATATCGAAAGATGGAGCCCACACCAAAGTTGTCCCCACCTCAAACTTGTGCTGCCCTGATAGACCCAAGGGAGCCCTACAAACTGACATCAGGAACCTGGACTGCTGAGTTTTCTTTCCCAGGGAAAATGGAAAAAGGATGTGCCCAGGGGCCTCTAGCCATGGGCTGGGGCCACACTGCAAAGAATCCTTATATCGAAGGATGGAGCCCACACCGAAGTTGTCCCCACCTCAAACTTGTGCTGCACTGATAGACCCAAGGGAACCCTACAAACTGACATCAGGAACCTGGACTGCTGAGTTTTCTTTCCCAGGGAAAATGGAAAAAGGATAGGCCGAGGGGCCCCTGGCCCTGACTGCAAAAAATCCTTATATCGAAGGATGGAGCCCACACCGAAGTTGTCCCCACCTCAAACTTCTGCTGCCCTGATACACCCAAGGGAACCCTACAAACTGACATCAGGAACCTGGACTGCTGAGTTTTCTTTCCCAGGGAAAATGGAAAAAGGATGTGCCCAGGGGTCCCTGGTCCTGGGCTGGGGCCTCGCTACAAAAAATCCTTATATCGAAGGATGGAGCCCACACCAAAGTTGTCCCCACCTCAAACTTGTGCTGCCCTGATAGACCCAAGGGAGCCCTACAAACTGACATCAGGAACCTGGACTGCTGAGTTTTCTTTCCCAGGGAAAATGGAAAAAGGATGTGCCCAGGGGCCCCTGGCCCTGACTGCAAAAAATCCTTATATCGAAAGATGGAGCCCACACCAAAGTTGTCCCCACCTCAAACTTGTGCTGCCCTGATAGACCCAAGGGAGCCCTACAAACTGACATCAGGAACCTGGACTGCTGAGTTTTCTTTCCCAGGGAAAATGGAAAAAGGATGTGCCCAGGGGCCTCTAGCCATGGGCTGGGGCCACACTGCAAAGAATCCTTATATCGAAGGATGGAGCCCACACCGAAGTTGTCCCCACCTCAAACTTGTGCTGCCCTGATACACCCAAGGGAACCCTACAAACTGACATCAGGAACCTGGACTGCTGAGTTTTCTTTCCCAGGGAAAATGGAAAAAGGATAGGCCCAGGGGCCCCTGGCCCTGACTGCAAAAAATCCTTATATCGAAGGATGGAGCCCACACCGAAGTTGTCCCCACCTCAAACTTGTGCTGCCCTGATAGACCCAAGGGAGCCCTACAAACTGACATCAGGAACCTGGACTGCTGAGTTTTCTTTCCCAGGGAAAATGGAAAAAGGATGTGCCCAGGGGTCCCTGGCCCTGGGCAGGGGCCTCACTACAAAAAATCCTTATATCGAAGGATGGAGCCCACACCAAAGTTGTCCCCACCTCAAACTTGTGCTGCCCTGATAGACCCAAGGGAGCCCTACAAACTGACATCAGGAACCTGGACTGCTGAGTTTTCTTTCCCAGGGAAAATGGAAAAAGGATAGGCCCAGGGGCCCCTGGCCCTGACTGCAAAAAATCCTTATATCGAAGGATGGAGCCCACACCGAAGTTGTCCCCACCTCAAACTTGTGCTGCCCTGATACACCCAAGGGAACCCTACAAACTGACATCAGGAACCTGGACTGCTGAGTTTTCTTTCCCAGGGAAAATGGAAAAAGGATGTGCCCAGGGGTCCCTGGTCCTGGGCTGGGGCCTCACTACAAAAAATCCTTATATCGAAGGATGGACCCCACACCAAAGTTGTCCCCACCTCAAACTTGTGCTGCCCTGATACACCCAAGGGAGCCCTACAAACTGACATCAGGAACCTGGACTGCTGAGTTTTCTTTCCCAGGGAAAATGGAAAAAGGATAGGCCCAGGGGCCCCTGGCCCTGACTGCAAAAAATCCTTATATCGAAGGATGGACCCCACACCGAAGTTGTCCCCACCTCAAACTTGTGCTGCCCTGATACACCCAAGGGAACCCTACAAACTGACATCAGGAACCTGGACTGCTGAGTTTTCTTTCCCAGGGAAAATGGAAAAAGGATATGCCCAGGGGTCCCTGGTCCTGGGCTGGGGCCTCACTACAAAAAATCCTTATATCGAAGGATGGAGCCCACACCAAAGTTGTCCCCACCTCAAACTTGTGCTGCCCTGATAGACCCAAGGGAGCCCTACAAACTGACATCAGGAACCTGGACTGCTGAGTTTTCTTTCCCAGGGAAAATGGAAAAAGGATGTGCCCAGGGGCCCCTGGCCCTGGGTTGGGCCCTGACTGCAAAGAATCCTTATATCGAAGGATGGACCCCACACCAAAGTTGTCCCCACCTCAAAATTGTGCTGCACTGATAGACCCAAGGGAGCCCTACAAAGTGACATCAGGAACCTGGACTGCTGAGTTTTCTTTCCCAGGGAAAATGGAAAAAGGATGTGCCCAGGGGCCCCTGGCCCTGACTGCAAAAAATCCTTATATCGAAGGATGGACCCCACACCAAAGTTGTCCCCACCTCAAACTTGTGCTTCCCTGATACATCCAAGGGAACCCTACAAACTGACATCAGGAACCTGGACTGCTGAGTTTGCTTTTCCAGGGAAAATGGAAAAAGGATGTGCTCAGGGGCCCCTGGCACTGACTGCAAAAAATCCTTATATCGAAAGATGGAGCCCACACCAAAGTTGTCCCCACCTCAAACTTGTGCTGCCCTGATAGACCCAAGGGAGCCCTACAAACTGACATCAGGAACCTGGACTGCTGAGTTTTCTTTCCCAGGGAAAATGGAAAAAGGATATGCCCAGGGGTCCCTGGTCCTGGGCTGGGGCCTCACTACAAAAAATCCTTATATCGAAGGATGGAGCCCACACCAAAGTTGTCCCCACCTCAAACTTGTGCTGCCCTGATAGACCCAAGGGAGCCCTACAAACTGACATCAGGAACCTGGACTGCTGAGTTTTCTTTCCCAGGGAAAATGGAAAAAGGATGTGCCCAGGGGCCCCTGGCCCTGACTGCAAAAAATCCTTATATCGAAAGATGGAGCCCACACCAAAGTTGTCCCCACCTCAAACTTGTGCTGCCCTGATAGACCCAAGGGAGCCCTACAAACTGACATCAGGAACCTGGACTGCTGAGTTTTCTTTCCCAGGGAAAATGGAAAAAGGATGTGCCCAGGGGCCTCTAGCCATGGGCTGGGGCCACACTGCAAAGAATCCTTATATCGAAGGATGGAGCCCACACCGAAGTTGTCCCCACCTCAAACTTGTGCTGCCCTGATACACCCAAGGGAACCCTACAAACTGACATCAGGAACCTGGACTGCTGAGTTTTCTTTCCCAGGGAAAATGGAAAAAGGATAGGCCCAGGGGCCCCTGGCCCTGACTGCAAAAAATCCTTATATCGAAGGATGGAGCCCACACCGAAGTTGTCCCCACCTCAAACTTGTGCTGCCCTGATAGACCCAAGGGAGCCCTACAAACTGACATCAGGAACCTGGACTGCTGAGTTTTCTTTCCCAGGGAAAATGGAAAAAGGATGTGCCCAGGGGTCCCTGGTCCTGGGCTGGGGCCTCACTACAAAAAATCCTTATATCGAAGGATGGAGCCCACAGCAAAGTTGTCCCCACCTCAAACTTGTGCTGCCCTGATAGACCCAAGGGAGCCCTACAAACTGACATCAGGAACCTGGACTGCTGAGTTTTCTTTCCCAGGGAAAATGGAAAAAGGATGTGCCCAGGGGCCCCTGGCCCTGACTGCAAAGAATCCTTATATCGAAGGATGGACCCCACACCAAAGTGTTCTCCACCTCAAACTTGTGCTGCCCTGATAGATCCAAGGGAGCCCTACAACTGACATCAGGAACCTGGACTGCTGAGTTTTCTTTCCCAGGGAAAATGGAAAAAGGATGTGCCCAGGGGCCCCTGGCCCTGACTGCAAAAAATCCTTATATCGAAGGATGGACCCCACACCGAAGTTGTCCCCACCTCAAACTTGTGCTGCCCTGATAGACCCAAGGGAGCCCTACAAACTGACATCAGGAACCTGGACTGCTGAGTTTTCTTTCCCAGGGAAAATGGAAAAAGGATGTGCCCAGGGGGCCCTGGCCCTGGGCTGGGGCCTCACAGCAAAAAATCCTTATATCGAAGGATTGACCCCACACCGAAGTTGTCCCCACCTCAAACTTGTGCTGCCCTGATACACCCAAGGGAGCCCTACAAACTGATATCAGGAACCTGGACTGCTGAGTTTTCTTTCCCAGGGAAAATGGAAAAAGGATGTGCCCAGGGGCCCCTAGCACTGACTGCAAAAAATCCTTATATCGAAGGATGGAGCCCACACCAAAGTTGTCCCCACCTCAAACTTGTGCTGCCCTGATAGACCCAAGGGAGCCCTACAAACTGACATCAGGAACCTGGACTGCTGAGTTTTCTTTCCCAGGGAAAATGGAAAAAGGATAGGCCCAGGGGCCCCTGGCCCTGACTGCAAAAAATCCTTATATCGAAGGATGGAGCCCACACCGAAGTTGTCCCCACCTCAAACTTGTGCTGCCCTGATACACCCAAGGGAACCCTACAAACTGACATCAGGAACCTGGACTGCTGAGTTTTCTTTCCCAGGGAAAATGGAAAAAGGATGTGCCCAGGGGTCCCTGGTCCTGGGCTGGGGCCTCACTACAAAAAATCCTTATATCGAAGGATGGACCCCACACCAAAGTTGTCCCCACCTCAAACTTGTGCTGCCCTGATACACCCAAGGGAGCCCTACAAACTGACATCAGGAACCTGGACTGCTGAGTTTTCTTTCCCAGGGAAAATGGAAAAAGGATAGGCCCAGGGGCCCCTGGCCCTGACTGCAAAAAATCCTTATATCGAAGGATGGACCCCACACCGAAGTTGTCCCCACCTCAAACTTGTGCTGCCCTGATACACCCAAGGGAACCCTACAAACTGACATCAGGAACCTGGACTGCTGAGTTTTCTTTCCCAGGGAAAATGGAAAAAGGATGTGCCCAGGGGCCCCTAGCACTGACTGCAAAAAATCCTTATATCGAAGGATGGAGCCCACACCAAAGTTGTCCCCACCTCAAACTTGTGCTGCCCTGATAGACCCAAGGGAGCCCTACAAACTGACATCAGGAACCTGGACTGCTGAGTTTTCTTTCCCAGGGAAAATGGAAAAAGGATGTGCCCAGGGGCCCCTGGCCCTGACTGCAAAGAATCCTTATATCGAAGGATGGACCCCACACCAAAGTGTTCTCCACCTCAAACTTGTGCTGCCCTGATAGACCCAAGGGAGCCCTACAAACTGACATCAGGAACCTGGACTGCTGAGTTTTCTTTCCCAGGGAAAATGGAAAAAGGATATGCCCAGGGGTCCCTGGTCCTGGGCTGGGGCCTCACTACAAAAAATCCTTATATCGAAGGATGGAGCCCACACCAAAGTTGTCCCCACCTCAAACTTGTGCTGCCCTGATAGACCCAAGGGAGCCCTACAAACTGACATCAGGAACCTGGACTGCTGAGTTTTCTTTCCCAGGGAAAATGGAAAAAGGATGTGCCCAGGGGCCCCTGGCCCTGACTGCAAAGAATCCTTATATCGAAGGATGGACCCCACACCAAAGTGTTCTCCACCACAAACTTGTGCTGCCCTGATAGACCCAAGGGAGCCCTACAAACTGACATCAGGAACCTGGACTGCTGAGTTTTCTTTCCCAGGGAAAATGGAAAAAGGTTATGCCCAGGGGCCCCTGGCCCTGACTGCAAAGAATCCTTATATCGAAGGATGGAGCCCACACCGAAGTTGTCCCCACCTCAAACTTGTGCTGCCCTGGTAGACCCAAGGGAGCCCTACAAACTGACATCAGGAACCTGGACTGCTGAGTTTTCTTTCCCAGGGAAAATGGAAAAAGGATGTGCCCAGGGGCCCCTGGCCCTGACTGCAAAAAATCCTTATATCGAAAGATGGAGCCCACACCAAAGTTGTCCCCACCTCAAACTTGTGCTGCCCTGATAGACCCAAGGGAGCCCTACAAACTGACATCAGGAACCTGGACTGCTGAGTTTTCTTTCCCAGGGAAAATGGAAAAAGGATGTGCCCAGGGGCCTCTAGCCATGGGCTGGGGCCAGACTGCAAAGAATCCTTATATCGAAGGATGGAGCCCACACCGAAGTTGTCCCCACCTCAAACTTGTGCTGCCCTGATACACCCAAGGGAACCCTACAAACTGACATCAGGAACCTGGACTGCTGAGTTTTCTTTCCCAGGGAAAATGGAAAAAGGATAGGCCCAGGGGCCCCTGGCCCTGACTGCAAAAAATCCTTATATCGAAGGATGGAGCCCACACCGAAGTTGTCCCCACCTCAAACTTCTGCTGCCCTGATACACCCAAGGGAACCCTACAAACTGACATCAGGAACCTGGACTGCTGAGTTTTCTTTCCCAGGGAAAATGGAAAAAGGATGTGCCCAGGGGTCCCTGTTCCTGGGCTGGGGCCTCGCTACAAAAAATCCTTATATCGAAGGATGGAGCCCACACCAAAGTTGTCCCCACCTCAAACTTGTGCTGCCCTGATAGACCCAAGGGAGCCCTACAAACTGACATCAGGAACCTGGACTGCTGAGTTTTCTTTCCCAGGGAAAATGGAAAAAGGATGTGCCCAGGGGCCCCTGGCCCTGACTGCAAAAAATCCTTATATCGAAAGATGGAGCCCACACCAAAGTTGTCCCCACCTCAAACTTGTGCTGCCCTGATAGACCCAAGGGAGCACTACAAACTGACATCAGGAACCTGGACTGCTGAGTTTTCTTTCCCAGGGAAAATGGAAAAAGGATGTGCCCAGGGGCCTCTAGCCATGGGCTGGGGCAACACTGCAAAGAATCCTTATATCGAAGGATGGAGCCCACACCGAAGTTGTCCCCACCTCAAACTTGTGCTGCCCTGATACACCCAAGGGAACCCTACAAACTGACATCAGGAACCTGGACTGCTGAGTTTTCTTTCCCAGGGAAAATGGAAAAAGGATAGGCCCAGGGGCCCCTGGCCCTGACTGCAAAAAATCCTTATATCGAAGGATGGAGCCCACACCGAAGTTGTCCCCACCTCAAACTTGTGCTGCCCTGATAGACCCAAGGGAGCCCTACAAACTGACATCAGGAACCTGGACTGCTGAGTTTTCTTTCCCAGGGAAAATGGAAAAAGGATGTGCCCAGGGGTCCCTGGTCCTGGGCAGGGGCCTCACTACAAAAAATCCTTATATCGAAGGATGGAGCCCACACCAAAGTTGTCCCCACCTCAAACTTGTGCTGCCCTGATAGACCCAAGGGAGCCCTACAAACTGACATCAGGAACCTGGACTGCTGAGTTTTCTTTCCCAGGGAAAATGGAAAAAGGATAGGCCCAGGGGCCCCTGGCCCTGACTGCAAAAAATCCTTATATCGAAGGATGGAGCCCACACCGAAGTTGTCCCCACCTCAAACTTGTGCTGCCCTGATACACCCAAAAGAACCCTACAAACTGACATCAGGAACCTGGACTGCTGAGTTTTCTTTCCCAGGGAAAATGGAAAAAGGATGTGCCCAGGGGTCCCTGGTCCTGGGCTGGGGCCTCACTACAAAAAATCCTTATATCGAAGGATGGAGCCCACACCAAAGTTGTCCCCACCTCAAACTTGTGCTGCCCTGATAGACCCAAGGGAGCCCTAAAAACTGACATCAGGAACCTGGACTGCTGAGTTTTCTTTCCCAGGGAAAATGGAAAAAGGATGTGCCCAGGGGCCCCTGGCCCTGACTGCAAAGAATCCTTATATCGAAGGATGGACCCCACACCAAAGTGTTCTCCACCTCAAACTTGTGCTGCCCTGATAGATCCAAGGGAGCCCTGCAAACTGACATCAGGAACCTGGACTGCTGAGTTTTCTTTCCCAGGGAAAATGGAAAAAGGATGTGCCCAGGGGCCCCTGGCCCTGACTGCAAAAAATCCTTATATCGAAGGATGGACCCCACACCGAAGTTGTCCCCACCTCAAACTTGTGCTGCCCTGATAGACCCAAGGGAGCCCTACAAACTGACATCAGGAACCTGGACTGCTGAGTTTTCTTTCCCAGGGAAAATGGAAAAAGGATGTGCCCAGGGGCCCCTGGCCCTGACTGCAAAAAATCCTTATATCGAAGGATGGAGCCCACACCGAAGTTGTCCGCACCTCAAACTTGTGCTGCCCTGATACACCCAAGGGAACCCTACAAACTGACATCAGGAACCTGGACTGCTGAGTTTTCTTTCCCAGGGAAAATGGAAAAAGGATGTGCCCAGGGGCCCCTGGCCCTGACTGCAAAGAATCCTTATATCGAAAGATGGAGCCCACACCAAAGTTGTCCCCACCTCAAACTTGTGCTGCCCTGATAGACCCAAGGGAGCCCTACAAACTGACATCAGGAACCTGGACTGCTGAGTTTTCTTTCCCAGGGAAAATGGAAAAAGGATGTGCCCAGGGGCCTCTAGCGATGGGCTGGGGCCAGACTGCAAAGAATCCTTATATCGAAGGATGGAGCCCACACCGAAGTTGTCCCCACCTCAAACTTGTGCTGCCCTGATACACCCAAGGGAACCCTACAAACTGACATCAGGAACCTGGACTGCTGAGTTTTCTTTCCCAGGGAAAATGGAAAAAGGATGTGCCCAGGGGTCCCTGGTCCTGGGCTGGGGCCTCACTACAAAAAATCCTTATATCGAAGGATGGAGCCCACACCAAAGTTGTCCCCACCTCAAACTTGTGCTGCCCTGATAGACCCAAGGGAGCCCTAAAAACTGACATCAGGAACCTGGACTGCTGAGTTTTCTTTCCCAGGGAAAATGGAAAAAGGATGTGCCCAGGGGCCCCTGGCCCTGACTGCAAAGAATCCTTATATCGAAGGATGGACCCCACACCAAAGTGTTCTCCACCTCAAACTTGTGCTGCCCTGATAGATCCAAGGGAGCCCTACAACTGACATCAGGAACCTGGACTGCTGAGTTTTCTTTCCCAGGGAAAATGGAAAAAGGATGTGCCCAGGGGCCCCTGGCCCTGACTGCAAAAAATCCTTATATCGAAGGATGGAGCCCACACCGAAGTTGTCCCCACCTCAAACTTGTGCTGCCCTGATAGACCCAAGGGAGCCCTACAAACTGACATCAGGAACCTGGACTGCTGAGTTTTCTTTCCCAGGGAAAATGGAAAAAGGATGTGCCCAGGGGGCCCTGGCCCTGGGCTGGGGCCTCACAGCAAAAAATCCTTATATCGAAGGATTGACCCCACACCAAAGTTGTCCCCACCTCAAACTTGTGCTGCCCTGATACACCCAAGGGAGCCCTACAAACTGACATCAGGAACCTGGACTGCTGAGTTTTCTTTCCCAGGGAAAATGGAAAAAGGATGTGCCCAGGGGCCCCTAGCACTGACTGCAAAAAATCCTTATATCGAAGGATGGAGCCCACACCAAAGTTGTCCCCACCTCAAACTTGTGCTGCCCTGATAGACCCAAGGGAGCCCTACAAACTGACATCAGGAACCTGGACTGCTGAGTTTTCTTTCCCAGGGAAAATGGAAAAAGGATGTGCCCAGGGGCCCCTGGCCCTGACTGCAAAGAATCCTTATATCGAAGGATGGACCCCACACCAAAGTGTTCTCCACCTCAAACTTGTGCTGCCCTGATAGACCCAAGGGAGCCCTACAAACTGACATCAGGAACCTGGACTGCTGAGTTTTCTTTCCCAGGGAAAATGGAAAAAGGATGTGCCCAGGGGTCCCTGTTCCTGGGCTGGGGCCTCGCTACAAAAAATCCTTATATCGAAGGATGGAGCCCACACCAAAGTTGTCCCCACCTCAAACTTGTGCTGCCCTGATAGACCCAAGGGAGCCCTACAAACTGACATCAGGAACCTGGACTGCTGAGTTTTCTTTCCCAGGGAAAATGGAAAAAGGATGTGCCCAGGGGCCCCTGGCCCTGACTGCAAAAAATCCTTATATCGAAAGATGGAGCCCACACCAAAGTTGTCCCCACCTCAAACTTGTGCTGCCCTGATAGACCCAAGGGAGCACTACAAACTGACATCAGGAACCTGGACTGCTGAGTTTTCTTTCCCAGGGAAAATGGAAAAAGGATGTGCCCAGGGGCCTCTAGCCATGGGCTGGGGCAACACTGCAAAGAATCCTTATATCGAAGGATGGAGCCCACACCGAAGTTGTCCCCACCTCAAACTTGTGCTGCCCTGATACACCCAAGGGAACCCTACAAACTGACATCAGGAACCTGGACTGCTGAGTTTTCTTTCCCAGGGAAAATGGAAAAAGGATAGGCCCAGGGGCCCCTGGCCCTGACTGCAAAAAATCCTTATATCGAAGGATGGAGCCCACACCGAAGTTGTCCCCACCTCAAACTTGTGCTGCCCTGATAGACCCAAGGGAGCCCTACAAACTGACATCAGGAACCTGGACTGCTGAGTTTTCTTTCCCAGGGAAAATGGAAAAAGGATGTGCCCAGGGGTCCCTGGTCCTGGGCAGGGGCCTCACTACAAAAAATCCTTATATCGAAGGATGGAGCCCACACCAAAGTTGTCCCCACCTCAAACTTGTGCTGCCCTGATAGACCCAAGGGAGCCCTACAAACTGACATCAGGAACCTGGACTGCTGAGTTTTCTTTCCCAGGGAAAATGGAAAAAGGATAGGCCCAGGGGCCCCTGGCCCTGACTGCAAAAAATCCTTATATCGAAGGATGGAGCCCACACCGAAGTTGTCCCCACCTCAAACTTGTGCTGCCCTGATACACCCAAAAGAACCCTACAAACTGACATCAGGAACCTGGACTGCTGAGTTTTCTTTCCCAGGGAAAATGGAAAAAGGATGTGCCCAGGGGTCCCTGGTCCTGGGCTGGGGCCTCACTACAAAAAATCCTTATATCGAAGGATGGAGCCCACACCAAAGTTGTCCCCACCTCAAACTTGTGCTGCCCTGATAGACCCAAGGGAGCCCTAAAAACTGACATCAGGAACCTGGACTGCTGAGTTTTCTTTCCCAGGGAAAATGGAAAAAGGATGTGCCCAGGGGCCCCTGGCCCTGACTGCAAAGAATCCTTATATCGAAGGATGGACCCCACACCAAAGTGTTCTCCACCTCAAACTTGTGCTGCCCTGATAGATCCAAGGGAGCCCTGCAAACTGACATCAGGAACCTGGACTGCTGAGTTTTCTTTCCCAGGGAAAATGGAAAAAGGATGTGCCCAGGGGCCCCTGGCCCTGACTGCAAAAAATCCTTATATCGAAGGATGGACCCCACACCGAAGTTGTCCCCACCTCAAACTTGTGCTGCCCTGATAGACCCAAGGGAGCCCTACAAACTGACATCAGGAACCTGGACTGCTGAGTTTTCTTTCCCAGGGAAAATGGAAAAAGGATGTGCCCAGGGGCCCCTGGCCCTGACTGCAAAAAATCCTTATATCGAAGGATGGAGCCCACACCGAAGTTGTCCGCACCTCAAACTTGTGCTGCCCTGATACACCCAAGGGAACCCTACAAACTGACATCAGGAACCTGGACTGCTGAGTTTTCTTTCCCAGGGAAAATGGAAAAAGGATGTGCCCAGGGGCCCCTGGCCCTGACTGCAAAGAATCCTTATATCGAAAGATGGAGCCCACACCAAAGTTGTCCCCACCTCAAACTTGTGCTGCCCTGATAGACCCAAGGGAGCCCTACAAACTGACATCAGGAACCTGGACTGCTGAGTTTTCTTTCCCAGGGAAAATGGAAAAAGGATGTGCCCAGGGGCCTCTAGCGATGGGCTGGGGCCAGACTGCAAAGAATCCTTATATCGAAGGATGGAGCCCACACCGAAGTTGTCCCCACCTCAAACTTGTGCTGCCCTGATACACCCAAGGGAACCCTACAAACTGACATCAGGAACCTGGACTGCTGAGTTTTCTTTCCCAGGGAAAATGGAAAAAGGATGTGCCCAGGGGTCCCTGGTCCTGGGCTGGGGCCTCACTACAAAAAATCCTTATATCGAAGGATGGAGCCCACACCAAAGTTGTCCCCACCTCAAACTTGTGCTGCCCTGATAGACCCAAGGGAGCCCTAAAAACTGACATCAGGAACCTGGACTGCTGAGTTTTCTTTCCCAGGGAAAATGGAAAAAGGATGTGCCCAGGGGCCCCTGGCCCTGACTGCAAAGAATCCTTATATCGAAGGATGGACCCCACACCAAAGTGTTCTCCACCTCAAACTTGTGCTGCCCTGATAGATCCAAGGGAGCCCTACAACTGACATCAGGAACCTGGACTGCTGAGTTTTCTTTCCCAGGGAAAATGGAAAAAGGATGTGCCCAGGGGCCCCTGGCCCTGACTGCAAAAAATCCTTATATCGAAGGATGGAGCCCACACCGAAGTTGTCCCCACCTCAAACTTGTGCTGCCCTGATAGACCCAAGGGAGCCCTACAAACTGACATCAGGAACCTGGACTGCTGAGTTTTCTTTCCCAGGGAAAATGGAAAAAGGATGTGCCCAGGGGGCCCTGGCCCTGGGCTGGGGCCTCACAGCAAAAAATCCTTATATCGAAGGATTGACCCCACACCAAAGTTGTCCCCACCTCAAACTTGTGCTGCCCTGATACACCCAAGGGAGCCCTACAAACTGACATCAGGAACCTGGACTGCTGAGTTTTCTTTCCCAGGGAAAATGGAAAAAGGATGTGCCCAGGGGCCCCTAGCACTGACTGCAAAAAATCCTTATATCGAAGGATGGAGCCCACACCAAAGTTGTCCCCACCTCAAACTTGTGCTGCCCTGATAGACCCAAGGGAGCCCTACAAACTGACATCAGGAACCTGGACTGCTGAGTTTTCTTTCCCAGGGAAAATGGAAAAAGGATGTGCCCAGGGGCCCCTGGCCCTGACTGCAAAGAATCCTTATATCGAAGGATGGACCCCACACCAAAGTGTTCTCCACCTCAAACTTGTGCTGCCCTGATAGACCCAAGGGAGCCCTACAAACTGACATCAGGAACCTGGACTGCTGAGTTTTCTTTCCCAGGGAAAATGGAAAAAGGATATGCCCAGGGGTCCCTGGTCCTGGGCTGGGGCCTCACTACAAAAAATCCTTATATCGAAGGATGGAGCCCACACCAAAGTTGTCCCCACCTCAAACTTGTGCTGCCCTGATAGACCCAAGGGAGCCCTACAAACTGACATCAGGAACCTGGACTGCTGAGTTTTCTTTCCCAGGGAAAATGGAAAAAGGATGTGCCCAGGGGCCCCTGGCCCTGACTGCAAAGAATCCTTATATCGAAGGATGGACCCCACACCAAAGTGTTCTCCACCACAAACTTGTGCTGCCCTGATAGACCCAAGGGAGCCCTACAAACTGACATCAGGAACCTGGACTGCTGAGTTTTCTTTCCCAGGGAAAATGGAAAAAGGTTATGCCCAGGGGCCCCTGGCCCTGACTGCAAAGAATCCTTATATCGAAGGATGGAGCCCACACCGAAGTTGTCCCCACCTCAAACTTGTGCTGCCCTGATAGACCCAAGGGAGCCCTACAAACTGACATCAGGAACCTGGACTGCTGAGTTTTCTTTCCCAGGGAAAATGGAAAAAGGATGTGCCCAGGGGCCCCTGGCCCTGACTGCAAAAAATCCTTATATCGAAAGATGGAGCCCACACCAAAGTTGTCCCCACCTCAAACTTGTGCTGCCCTGATAGACCCAAGGGAGCCCTACAAACTGACATCAGGAACCTGGACTGCTGACTTTTCTTTCCCAGGGAAAATGGAAAAAGGATGTGCCCAGGGGCCTCTAGCCATGGGCTGGGGCCAGACTGCAAAGAATCCTTATATCGAAGGATGGAGCCCACACCGAAGTTGTCCCCACCTCAAACTTCTGCTGCCCTGATACACCCAAGGGAGCCCTACAAACTGACATCAGGAACCTGGACTGCTGAGTTTTCTTTCCCAGGGAAAATGGAAAAAGGATGTGCCCAGGGGCCCCTAGCACTGACTGCAAAAAATCCTTATATCGAAGGATGGAGCCCACACCAAAGTTGTCCCCACCTCAAACTTGTGCTGCCCTGATAGACCCAAGGGAGCCCTACAAACTGACATCAGGAACCTGGACTGCTGAGTTTTCTTTCCCAGGGAAAATGGAAAAAGGATGTGCCCAGGGGCCCCTGGCCCTGACTGCAAACAATCCTTATATCGAAGGATGGACCCCACACCAAAGTGTTCTCCACCTCAAACTTGTGCTGCCCTGATAGACCCAAGGGAGCCCTACAAACTGACATCAGGAACCTGGACTGCTGAGTTTTCTTTCCCAGGGAAAATGGAAAAAGGATATGCCCAGGGGTCCCTGGTCCTGGGCTGGGGCCTCACTACAAAAAATCCTTATATCGAAGGATGGAGCCCACACCAAAGCTGTCCCCACCTCAAACTTGTGCTGCCCTGATAGACCCAAGGGAGCCCTACAAACTGACATCAGGAACCTGGACTGCTGAGTTTTCTTTCCCAGGGAAAATGGAAAAAGGATGTGCCCAGGGGCCCCTGGCCCTGACTGCAAAGAATCCTTATATCGAAGGATGGACCCCACACCAAAGTGTTCTCCACCACAAACTTGTGCTACCCTGATAGACCCAAGGGAGCCCTACAAACTGACATCAGGAACCTGGACTGCTGAGTTTTCTTTCCCAGGGAAAATGGAAAAAGGTTATGCCCAGGGGCCCCTGGCCCTGACTGCAAAGAATCCTTATATCGAAGGATGGAGCCCACACCGAAGTTGTCCCCACCTCAAACTTGTGCTGCCCTGATAGACCCAAGGGAGCCCTACAAACTGACATCAGGAACCTGGACTGCTGAGTTTTCTTTCCCAGGGAAAATGGAAAAAGGATGTGCCCAGGGGCCCCTGGCCCTGACTGCAAAAAATCCTTATATCGAAAGATGGAGCCCACACCAAAGTTGTCCCCACCTCAAACTTGTGCTGCCCTGATAGACCCAAGGGAGCCCTACAAACTGACATCAGGAACCTGGACTGCTGAGTTTTCTTTCCCAGGGAAAATGGAAAAAGGATGTGCCCAGGGGCCTCTAGCCATGGGCTGGGGCCAGACTGCAAAGAATCCTTATATCGAAGGATGGAGCCCACACCGAAGTTGTCCCCACCTCAAACTTGTGCTGCCCTGATACACCCAAGGGAACCCTACAAACTGACATCAGGAACCTGGACTGCTGAGTTTTCTTTCCCAGGGAAAATGGAAAAAGGATGTGCCCAGGGGTCCCTGGTCCTGGGCTGGGGCCTCGCTACAAAAAATCCTTATATCGAAGGATGGAGCCCACACCAAAGTTGTCCCCACCTCAAACTTGTGCTGCCCTGATAGACCCAAGGGAGCCCTACAAACTGACATCAGGAACCTGGACTGCTGAGTTTTCTTTCCCAGGGAAAATGGAAAAAGGATGTGCCCAGGGGCCCCTGGCCCTGACTGCAAAAAATCCTTATATCGAAAGATGGAGCCCACACCAAAGTTGTCCCCACCTCAAACTTGTGCTGCCCTGATAGACCCAAGGGAGCCCTACAAACTGACATCAGGAACCTGGACTGCTGAGTTTTCTTTCCCAGGGAAAATGGAAAAAGGATAGGCCCAGGGGCCTCTAGCCATGGGCTGGGGCAACACTGCAAAGAATCCTTATATCGAAGGATGGAGCCCACACCGAAGTTGTCCCCACCTCAAACTTGTGCTGCCCTGATACACCCAAGGGAACCCTACAAACTGACATCAGGAACCTGGACTGCTGAGTTTTCTTTCCCAGGGAAAATGGAAAAAGGATAGGCCCAGGGGCCCCTGGCCCTGACTGCAAAAAATCCTTATATCGAAGGATGGAGCCCACACCGAAGTTGTCCCCACCTCAAACTTGTGCTGCCCTGATAGACCCAAGGGAGCCCTACAAACTGACATCAGGAACCTGGACTGCTGAGTTTTCTTTCCCAGGGAAAATGGAAAAAGGATGTGCCCAGGGGTCCCTGGTCCTGGGCAGGGGCCTCACTACAAAAAATCCTTATATCGAAGGATGGAGCCCACACCAAAGTTGTCCCCACCTCAAACTTGTGCTGCCCTGATAGACCCAAGGGAGCCCTACAAACTGACATCAGGAACCTGGACTGCTGAGTTTTCTTTCCCAGGGAAAATGGAAAAAGGATAGGCCCAGGGGCCCCTGGCCCTGACTGCAAAAAATCCTTATATCGAAGGATGGAGCCCACACCGAAGTTGTCCCCACCTCAAACTTGTGCTGCCCTGATACACCCAAAAGAACCCTACAAACTGACATCAGGAACCTGGACTGCTGAGTTTTCTTTCCCAGGGAAAATGGAAAAAGGATGTGCCCAGGGGTCCCTGGTCCTGGGCTGGGGCCTCACTACAAAAAATCCTTATATCGAAGGATGGAGCCCACACCAAAGTTGTCCCCACCTCAAACTTGTGCTGCCCTGATAGACCCAAGGGAGCCCTACAAACTGACATCAGGAACCTGGACTGCTGAGTTTTCTTTCCCAGGGAAAATGGAAAAAGGATGTGCCCAGGGGCCCCTGGCCCTGACTGCAAAGAATCCTTATATCGAAGGATGGACCCCACACCAAAGTGTTCTCCACCTCAAACTTGTGCTGCCCTGATAGATCCAAGGGAGCCCTGCAAACTGACATCAGGAACCTGGACTGCTGAGTTTTCTTTCCCAGGGAAAATGGAAAAAGGATGTGCCCAGGGGCCCGTGGCCCTGACTGCAAAAAATCCTTATATCGAAGGATGGACCCCACACCGAAGTTGTCCCCACCTCAAACTTGTGCTGCCCTGATAGACCCAAGGGAGCCCTACAAACTGACATCAGGAACCTGGACTGCTGAGTTTTCTTTCCCAGGGAAAATGGAAAAAGGATGTGCCCAGGGGCCTCTAGCCATGGGCTGGGGCCAGACTGCAAAGAATCCTTATATCGAAGGATGGAGCCCACACCGAAGTTGTCCCCACCTCAAACTTGTGCTGCCCTGATACACCCAAGGGAACCCTACAAACTGACATCAGGAACCTGGACTGCTGAGTTTTCTTTCCAAGGGAAAATGGAAAAAGGATAGGCCCAGGGGCCCCTGGCGCTGACTGCAAAAAATCCTTATATCGAAGGATGGAGCCCACACCGAAGTTGTCCCCACCTCAAACTTGTGCTGCCCTGATACACCCAAGGGAACCCTACAAACTGACATCAGGAACCTGGACTGCTGAGTTTTCTTTCCCAGGGAAAATGGAAAAAGGATGTGCCCAGGGGTCCCTGGTCCTGGGCTGGGGCCTCTCTACAAAAAATCCTTATATCGAAGGATGGAGCCCACACCAAAGTTGTCCCCACCTCAAACTTGTGCTGCCCTGATAGACCCAAGGGAGCCCTACAAACTGACATCAGGAACCTGGACTGCTGAGTTTTCTTTCCCAGGGAAAATGGAAAAAGGATGTGCCCAGGGGCCCCTGGCCCTGACTGCAAAAAATCCTTATATCGAAAGATGGAGCCCACACCAAAGTTGTCCCCACCTCAAACTTGTGCTGCCCTGATAGACCCAAGGGAGCCCTACAAACTGACATCAGGAACCTGGACTGCTGAGTTTTCTTTCCCAGGGAAAATGGAAAAAGGATGTGCCCAGGGGCCTCTAGCCATGGGCTGGGGCCACACTGCAAAGAATCCTTATATCGAAGGATGGAGCCCACACCGAAGTTGTCCCCACCTCAAACTTGTGCTTCCCTGATACACCCAAGGGAACCCTACAAACTGACATCAGGAACCTGGACTGCTGAGTTTTCTTTCCCAGGGAAAATGGAAAAAGGATGTGCCCAGGGGTCCCTGGTCCTGGGCAGGGGCCTCACTAAAAAAAATCCTTATATCGAAGGATGGAGCCCACACCGAAGTTGTCCCCACCTCAAACTTGTGCTGCCCTGATACACCCAAGGGAGCCCTACAAACTGACATCAGGAACCTGGACTGCTGAGTTTTCTTTCCCAGGGAAAATGGAAAAAGGTTGTGCCCAGGGGCCCCTGGCCCTGACTGCAAAGAATCCTTATATCGAAGGATGGAGCCCACACCGAAGTTGTCCCCACCTCAAACTTGTGCTGCCCTGATACACCCAAGGGAACCCTACAAACTGACATCAGGAACCTGGACTGCTGAGTTTTCTTTCCCAGGGAAAATGGAAAAAGGATGTGCCCAGGGGCCCCTGGCCCTGACTGCAAAGAATCCTTATATCGAAGGATGGACCCCACACCAAAGTGTTCTCCACCTCAAACTTGTGCTGCCCTGATAGACCCAAGGGAGCCCTACAAACTGACATCAGGAACCTGGACTGCTGAGTTTTCTTTCCCAGGGAAAATGGAAAAAGGATATGCCCAGGGGTCCCTGGTCCTGGGCTGGGGCCTCACTACAAAAAATCCTTATATCGAAGGATGGACCCCACACCAAAGTGTTCTCCACCACAAACTTTTCTGCCCTGATAGACCCAAGGGAGCCCTACAAACTGACATCAGGAACCTGGACTGCTGAGTTTTCTTTCCCAGGGAAAATGGAAAAAGGATGTGCCCAGGGGCCCCTGGCCCTGATTGCAAAAAATCCTTATATCGAAAGATGGAGCCCACACCAAAGTTGTCCCCACCTCAAACTTGTGCTGCCCTGATAGGCCCAAGGGAGCCCTACAAACTGACATCAGGAACCTGGACTGCTGAGTTTTCTTTCCCAGGGAAAATGGAAAAAGGATGTGCCCAGGGTCCTCTAGCCATGGGCGGGGGCCACACTGCAAAGAATCCTTATATAGAAGGATGGAGCCCACACCGAAGTTGTCCCCACCTCAAACTTGTGCTGCCCTGATAGACCCAAGGGAGCCCTACAAACTGACATCAGGAACCTGGACTGCTGAGTTTTCTTTCCCAGGGAAAATGGAAAAAGGATGTGCCCAGGGGCCTCTAGCCATGGGCTGGGGCCAGACTGCAAAGAATCCTTATATCGAAGGATGGACCCCACACCGAAGTTGTCCCCACCTCAAACTTGTGCTGCCCTGATACACCCAAGGGAACCCTACAAACTGACATCAGGAACCTGGACTGCTGAGTTTTCTTTCCCAGGGAAAATGGAAAAAGGCTGTGCCCAGGGGCCCCTGGCCCTGACTGCAAAGAATCCTTATATCGAAGGATGGACCCCACACCAAAGTGTTCTCCACCTCAAACTTGTGCTGCCCTGATAGACCCAAGGGAGCCCTACAAACTGACATCAGGAACCTGGACTGCTGAGTTTTCTTTCCCAGGGAAAATGGAAAAAGGATGTGCCCAGGGGGCCCTGGCCCTGGGCTGGGGCCTCACTGCAAAACATCCTTATATCGAAGGATTGACCCCACACCAAAGTTGTCCCCACCTCAAACTTGTGCTGCCCTGATACACCCAAGGGAGCCCTACAAACTGACATCAGGAACCTGGACTGCTGAGTTTTCTTTCCCAGGGAAAATGGAAAAAGGATGTGCCCAGGGGCCCCTAGCACTGACTGCAAAAAATACTTATATCGAAGGATGGAGCCCACACCAAAGTTGTCCCCACCTCAAACTTGTGCTGCCCTGATACACCCAAGGGAACCCTACAAACTGACATCAGGAACCTGGACTGCTGAGTTTTCTTCCCCAGGGAAAATGGAAAAAGGATGTGCCCAGGGGCCCCTGGCCCTGACTGCAAAGAATCCTTATATCGAAGGATGGACCCCACACCAAAGTGTTCTCCACCTCAAACTTGTGCTGCCCTGATAGACCCAAGGGAGCCCTACAAACTGACATCAGGAACCTGGACTGCTGAGTTTTCTTTCCCAGGGAAAATGGAAAAAGGATGTGCCCAGGGGTCCCTGGTCCTGGGCTGGGGCCTCACTACAAAAAATCCTTATATCGAAGGATGGAGCCCACACCAAAGTTGTCCCCACCTCAAACTTGTGCTGCCCTGATAGACCCAAGGGAGCCCTACAAACTGACATCAGGAACCTGGACTGCTGAGTTTTCTTTCCCAGGGAAAATGGAAAAAGGATGTGCCCAGGGGCCCCTGGCCCTGACTGCAAAGAATCCTTATATCGAAGGATGGACCCCATACCAAAGTGTTCTCCACCTCAAACTTGTGCTGCCCTGATAGACCCAAGGGAGCCCTACAAACTGACATCAGGAACCTGGACTGCTGAGTTTTCTTTCCCAGGGAAAATGGAAAAAGGATGTGCCCAGGGGCCCCTGGCCCTGACTGCAAAAAATCCTTATATCGAAGTATGGACCCCACACCGAAGTTGTCCCCACCTCAAACTTGTGCTGCCCTGATAGACCCAAGGGAGCCCTACAAACTGACATCAGGAACCTGGACTGCTGAGTTTTCTTTCCCAGGGAAAATGGAAAAAGGGTGTGCCCAGGGGGCCCTGGCCCTGGGTTGGGGCCTCACAGCAAAAAATCCTTATATCGAAGGATGGACCCCACACCAAAGTTGTCCCCACCTCAAACTTGTGCTGCCCTGATACACCCAAGGGAGCCCTACAAACTGACATCAGGAACCTGGACTGCTGAGTTTTCTTTCCCAGGGAAAATGGAAAAAGGTTGTGCCCAGGGGCCCCTGGCGCTGACTGCAAAAAATCCTTATATCGAAGGATGGAGCCCACACCGAAGTTGTCCCCACCTCAAACTTGTGCTGCCCTGATAGACCCAAGGGAGCCCTACAAACTGACATCAGGAACCTGGACTGCTGAGTTTTCTTTCCCAGGGAAAATGGAAAAAGGATGTGCCCAGGGGCCCCTGGCCCTGACTGCAAAAAATCCTTATATCGAAGGATGGACCCCACACCGAAGTTGTCCCCACCTCAAACTTGTGCTGCCCTGATAGACCCAAGGGAGCCCTACAAACTGACATCAGGAACCTGGACTGCTGAGTTTTCTTTCCCAGGGAAAATGGAAAAAGGATGTGCCCAGGGGGCCCTGGCCCTGACTGCAAAAAATCCTTATATCGAAGGATGGAGCCCACACCGAAGTTGTCCCCACCTCAAACTTGTGCTGCCC
Source organism: Lonchura striata (assembly GCF_050655825.1). NCBI lineage: Eukaryota > Metazoa > Chordata > Aves > Passeriformes > Estrildidae > Lonchura > Lonchura striata. The sequence continues at coordinate 6,184,489 of NC_140727.1, forward strand.
TGATACACCCAAGGGAACCCTACAAACTGACATCAGGAACCTGGACTGCTGAGTTTTCTTTCCCAGGGAAAATGGAAAAAGGATGTGCCCAGGGGTCCCTGGTCCTGGGCTGGGGCCTCACTACAAAAAATCCTTATATCGAAGGATGGAGCCCACACCAAAGTTGTCCCCACCTCAAACTTGTGCTGCCCTGATAGACCCAAGGGAGCCCTACAAACTGACATCAGGAACCTGGACTGCTGAGTTTTCTTTCCCAGGGAAAATGGAAAAAGGATGTGCCCAGGGGCCCCTGGCCCTGACTGCAAAAAATCCTTATATCGAAAGATGGAGCCCACACCAAAGTTGTCCCCACCTCAAACTTGTGCTGCCCTGATAGACCCAAGGGAGCCCTACAAACTGACATCAGGAACCTGGACTGCTGAGTTTTCTTTCCCAGGGAAAATGGAAAAAGGATGTGCCCAGGGGCCTCTAGCCATGGGCTGGGGCAACACTGCAAAGAATCCTTATATCGAAGGATGGAGCCCACACCAAAGTTGTCCCCACCTCAAACTTGTGCTGCCCTGATAGACCCAAGGGAGCCCTACAAACTGACATCAGGAACCTGGACTGCTGAGTTTTCTTTCCCAGGGAAAATGGAAAAAGGATAGGCCCAGGGGCCCCTGGCCCTGACTGCAAGGAATCCTTATATCGAAGGATGGAGCCCACACCGAAGTTGTCCCCACCTCAAACTTGTGCTGCCCTGATACACCCAAGGGAACCCTACAAACTGACATCAGGAACCTGGACTGCTGAGTTTTCTTTCCCAGGGAAAATGGAAAAAGGATGTGCCCAGGGGGCCCTGGCCCTGGGCTGGGGCCTCACTGCAAAAAATCCTTATATCGAAGGATGGAGCCCACACCAAAGTTGTCCCCACCTCAAACTTGTGCTGCCCTGATAGACCCAAGGGAGCCCTACAAACTGACATCAGGAACCTGGACTGCTGAGTTTTCTTTCCCAGGGAAAATGGAAAAAGGATGTGCCCAGGGGCCCCTGGCCCTGATTGCAAAAAATCCTTATATCGAAAGATGGAGCCCACACCAAAGTTGTCCCCACCTCAAACTTGTGCTGCCCTGATAGGCCCAAGGGAGCCCTACAAACTGACATCAGGAACCTGGACTGCTGAGTTTTCTTTCCCAGGGAAAATGGAAAAAGGATGTGCCCAGGGTCCTCTAGCCATGGGCGGGGGCCACACTGCAAAGAATCCTTATATAGAAGGATGGAGCCCACACCGAAGTTGTCCCCACCTCAAACTTGTGCTGCCCTGATAGACCCAAGGGAGCCCTACAAACTGACATCAGGAACCTGGACTGCTGAGTTTTCTTTCCCAGGGAAAATGGAAAAAGGATGTGCCCAGGGGCCTCTAGCCATGGGCTGGGGCCAGACTGCAAAGAATCCTTATATCGAAGGATGGAGCCCACACCGAAGTTGTCCCCACCTCAAACTTGTGCTGCCCTGATACACCCAAGGGAACCCTACAAACTGACATCAGGAACCTGGACTGCTGAGTTTTCTTTCCCAGGGAAAATGGAAAAAGGCTGTGCCCAGGGGCCCCTGGCCCTGACTGCAAAGAATCCTTATATCGAAGGATGGACCCCACACCAAAGTGTTCTCCACTTCAAACTTGTGCTGCCCTGATAGACCCAAGGGAGCCCTACAAACTGACATCAGGAACCTGGACTGCTGAGTTTTCTTTCCCAGGGAAAATGGAAAAAGGATGTGCCCAGGGGGCCCTGGCTCTGGGCTGGGGCCTCACTGCAAAACATCCTTATATCGAAGGATTGACCCCACACCAAAGTTGTCCCCACCTCAAACTTGTGCTGCCCTGATACACCCAAGGGAGCCCTACAAACTGACATCAGGAACCTGGACTGCTGAGTTTTCTTTCCCAGGGAAAATGGAAAAAGGATGTGCCCAGGGGCCCCTAGCACTGACTGCAAAAAATCCTTATATCGAAGGATGGAGCCCACACCAAAGTTGTCCCCACCTCAAACTTGTGCTGCCCTGATAGACCCAAGGGAGCCCTACAAACTGACATCAGGAACCTGGACTGCTGAGTTTTCTTCCCCAGGGAAAATGGAAAAAGGATGTGCCCAGGGGCCCCTGGCCCTGACTGCAAAGAATCCTTATATCGAAGGATGGACCCCACACCAAAGTGTTCTCCACCTCAAACTTGTGCTGCCCTGATAGACCCAAGGGAGCCCTACAAACTGACATCAGGAACCTGGACTGCTGAGTTTTCTTTCCCAGGGAAAATGGAAAAAGGATGTGCCCAGGGGTCCCTGGTCCTGGGCTGGGGCCTCACTACAACAAATCCTTATATCGAAGGATGGAGCCCACACCAAAGTTGTCCCCACCTCAAACTTGTGCTGCCCTGATAGACCCAAGGGAGCCCTACAAACTGACATCAGGAACCTGGACTGCTGAGTTTTCTTTCCCAGGGAAAATGGAAAAAGGATGTGCCCAGGGGCCCCTGGCCCTGACTGCAAAGAATCCTTATATCGAAGGATGGACCCCATACCAAAGTGTTCTCCACCTCAAACTTGTGCTGCCCTGATAGACCCAAGGGAGCCCTACAAACTGACATCAGGAACCTGGACTGCTGAGTTTTCTTTCCCAGGGAAAATGGAAAAAGGATGTGCCCAGGGGCCCCTGGCCCTGACTGCAAAAAATCCTTATATCGAAGGATGGACCCCACACCGAAGTTGTCCCCACCTCAAACTTGTGCTGCCCTGATAGACCCAAGGGAGCCCTACAAACTGACATCAGGAACCTGGACTGCTGAGTTTTCTTTCCCAGGGAAAATGGAAAAAGGGTGTGCCCAGGGGGCCCTGGCCCTGGGTTGGGGCCTCACAGCAAAAAATCCTTATATCGAAGGATGGACCCCACACCAAAGTTGTCCCCACCTCAAACTTGTGCTGCCCTGATACACCCAAGGGAGCCCTACAAACTGACATCAGGAACCTGGACTGCTGAGTTTTCTTTCCCAGGGAAAATGGAAAAAGGATGTGCCCAAAGGCCCCTGGCCCTGACTGCAAAGAATCCTTATATCGAAGGATGGACCCCACACCAAAGTGTTCTGCACCACAAACTTGTGCTGCCCTGATAGACCCACGGGAGCCCTACAAACTGACATCAGGAACCTGGACTGCTGAGTTTTCTTTCCCAGGGAAAATGGAAAAAGGTTGTGCCCAGGGGCCCCTGGCGCTGACTGCAAAAAATCCTTATATCGAAGGATGGAGCCCACACCGAAGTTGTCCCCACCTCAAACTTGTGCTGCCCTGATAGACCCAAGGGAGCCCTACAAACTGACATCAGGAACCTGGACTGCTGAGTTTTCTTTCCCAGGGAAAATGGAAAAAGGATGTGCCCAGGGGTCCCTGGTCCTGGGCTGGGGCCTCGCTACAAAAAATCCTTATATCGAAGGATGGAGCCCACACCGAAGTTGTCCCCACCTCAAACTTCTGCTGCCCTGATACACCCAAGGGAACCCTACAAACTGACATCAGGAACCTGGACTGCTGAGTTTTCTTTCCCAGGGAAAATGGAAAAAGGATGTGCCCAGGGGTCCCTGGTCCTGGGCTGGGGCCTCGCTACAAAAAATCCTTATATCGAAGGATGGAGCCCACACCAAAGTTGTCCCCACCTCAAACTTGTGCTGCCCTGATAGACCCAAGGGAGCCCTACAAACTGACATCAGGAACCTGGACTGCTGAGTTTTCTTTCCCAGGGAAAATGGAAAAAGGATGTGCCCAGGGGCCCCTGGCCCTGACTGCAAAAAATCCTTATATTGAAAGATGGAGCCCACACCAAAGTTGTCCCCACCTCAAACTTGTGCTGCCCTGATACACCCAAGGGAGCCCTACAAACTGACATCAGGAACCTGGACTGCTGAGTTTTCTTTCCCAGGGAAAATGGAAAAAGGATGTGCCCAGGGGCCTCTAGCCATGGGCTGGGGCCACACTGCAAAGAATCCTTATATCGAAGGATGGAGCCCACACCGAAGTTGTCCCCACCTCAAACTTGTGCTGCCCTGATACACCCAAGGGAACCATACAAACTGACATCAGGAACCTGGACTGCTGAGTTTTCTTTCCCAGGGAAAATGGAAAAAGGATGTGCCCAGGGGTCCCTGGTCCTGGGCAGGGGCCTCACTACAAAAAATCCTTATATCGAAGGATGGAGCCCACACCAAAGTTGTCCCCACCTCAAACTTGTGCTGCCCTGATAGACCCAAGGGAGCCCTACAAACTGACATCAGGAACCTGGACTGCTGAGTTTTCTTTCCCAGGGAAAATGGAAAAAGGCTGTGCCCAGGGGCCCCTGGCCCTGACTGCAAAGAATCCTTATATCGAAGGATGGACCCCACACCAAAGTGTTCTCCACTTCAAACTTGTGCTGCCCTGATAGACCCAAGGGAGCCCTACAAACTGACATCAGGAACCTGGACTGCTGAGTTTTCTTTCCCAGGGAAAATGGAAAAAGGATGTGCCCAGGGGGCCCTGGCTCTGGGCTGGGGCCTCACTGCAAAACATCCTTATATCGAAGGATTGACCCCACACCAAAGTTGTCCCCACCTCAAACTTGTGCTGCCCTGATACACCCAAGGGAGCCCTACAAACTGACATCAGGAACCTGGACTGCTGAGTTTTCTTTCCCAGGGAAAATGGAAAAAGGATGTGCCCAGGGGCCCCTAGCACTGACTGCAAAAAATCCTTATATCGAAGGATGGAGCCCACACCAAAGTTGTCCCCACCTCAAACTTGTGCTGCCCTGATAGACCCAAGGGAGCCCTACAAACTGACATCAGGAACCTGGACTGCTGAGTTTTCTTCCCCAGGGAAAATGGAAAAAGGATGTGCCCAGGGGCCCCTGGCCCTGACTGCAAAGAATCCTTATATCGAAGGATGGACCCCACACCAAAGTGTTCTCCACCTCAAACTTGTGCTGCCCTGATAGACCCAAGGGAGCCCTACAAACTGACATCAGGAACCTGGACTGCTGAGTTTTCTTTCCCAGGGAAAATGGAAAAAGGATGTGCCCAGGGGTCCCTGGTCCTGGGCTGGGGCCTCACTACAAAAAATCCTTATATCGAAGGATGGAGCCCACACCAAAGTTGTCCCCACCTCAAACTTGTGCTGCCCTGATAGACCCAAGGGAGCCCTACAAACTGACATCAGGAACCTGGACTGCTGAGTTTTCTTTCCCAGGGAAAATGGAAAAAGGATGTGCCCAGGGGCCCCTGGCCCTGACTGCAAAGAATCCTTATATCGAAGGATGGACCCCATACCAAAGTGTTCTCCACCTCAAACTTGTGCTGCCCTGATAGACCCAAGGGAGCCCTACAAACTGACATCAGGAACCTGGACTGCTGAGTTTTCTTTCCCAGGGAAAATGGAAAAAGGATGTGCCCAGGGGCCCCTGGCCCTGACTGCAAAAAATCCTTATATCGAAGGATGGACCCCACACCGAAGTTGTCCCCACCTCAAACTTGTGCTGCCCTGATAGACCCAAGGGAGCCCTACAAACTGACATCAGGAACCTGGACTGCTGAGTTTTCTTTCCCAGGGAAAATGGAAAAAGGGTGTGCCCAGGGGGCCCTGGCCCTGGGTTGGGGCCTCACAGCAAAAAATCCTTATATCGAAGGATGGACCCCACACCAAAGTTGTCCCCACCTCAAACTTGTGCTGCCCTGATACACCCAAGGGAGCCCTACAAACTGACATCAGGAACCTGGACTGCTGAGTTTTCTTTCCCAGGGAAAATGGAAAAAGGATGTGCCCAAAGGCCCCTGGCCCTGACTGCAAAGAATCCTTATATCGAAGGATGGACCCCACACCAAAGTGTTCTGCACCACAAACTTGTGCTGCCCTGATAGACCCACGGGAGCCCTACAAACTGACATCAGGAACCTGGACTGCTGAGTTTTCTTTCCCAGGGAAAATGGAAAAAGGTTGTGCCCAGGGGCCCCTGGCGCTGACTGCAAAAAATCCTTATATCGAAGGATGGAGCCCACACCGAAGTTGTCCCCACCTCAAACTTGTGCTGCCCTGATAGACCCAAGGGAGCCCTACAAACTGACATCAGGAACCTGGACTGCTGAGTTTTCTTTCCCAGGGAAAATGGAAAAAGGATGTGCCCAGGGGCCCCTGGCCCTGACTGCAAAAAATCCTTATATCGAAGGATGGACCCCACACCGAAGTTGTCCCCACCTCAAACTTGTGCTGCCCTGATAGACCCAAGGGAGCCCTACAAACTGACATCAGGAACCTGGACTGCTGAGTTTTCTTTCCCAGGGAAAATGGAAAAAGGATGTGCCCAGGGGGCCCTGGCCCTGACTGCAAAAAATCCTTATATCGAAGGATGGAGCCCACACCAAAGTTGTCCCCACCTCAAACTTCTGCTGCCCTGATAGACCCAAGGGAACCCTACAAACTGACATCAGGAACCTGGACTGCTGAGTTTTCTTTCCCAGGGAAAATGGAAAAAGGATGTGCCCAGGGGTCCCTGGTCCTGGGCTGGGGCCTCGCTACAAAAAATCCTTATATCGAAGGATGGAGCCCACACCGAAGTTGTCCCCACCTCAAACTTCTGCTGCCCTGATACACCCAAGGGAACCCTACAAACTGACATCAGGAACCTGGACTGCTGAGTTTTCTTTCCCAGGGAAAATGGAAAAAGGATGTGCCCAGGGGTCCCTGGTCCTGGGCTGGGGCCTCGCTACAAAAAATCCTTATATCGAAGGATGGAGCCCACACCAAAGTTGTCCCCACCTCAAACTTGTGCTGCCCTGATAGACCCAAGGGAGCCCTACAAACTGACATCAGGAACCTGGACTGCTGAGTTTTCTTTCCCAGGGAAAATGGAAAAAGGATGTGCCCAGGGGCCCCTGGCCCTGACTGCAAAAAATCCTTATATTGAAAGATGGAGCCCACACCAAAGTTGTCCCCACCTCAAACTTGTGCTGCCCTGATACACCCAAGGGAGCCCTACAAACTGACATCAGGAACCTGGACTGCTGAGTTTTCTTTCCCAGGGAAAATGGAAAAAGGATGTGCCCAGGGGCCTCTAGCCATGGGCTGGGGCCACACTGCAAAGAATCCTTATATCGAAGGATGGAGCCCACACCGAAGTTGTCCCCACCTCAAACTTGTGCTGCCCTGATACACCCAAGGGAACCCTACAAACTGACATCAGGAACCTGGACTGCTGAGTTTTCTTTCCCAGGGAAAATGGAAAAAGGATGTGCCCAGGGGTCCCTGGTCCTGGGCAGGGGCCTCACTACAAAAAATCCTTATATCGAAGGATGGAGCCCACACCAAAGTTGTCCCCACCTCAAACTTGTGCTGCCCTGATAGACCCAAGGGAGCCCTACAAACTGACATCAGGAACCTGGACTGCTGAGTTTTCTTTCCCAGGGAAAATGGAAAAAGGTTGTGCCCAGGGGCCCCTGGCCCTGACTGCAAAGAATCCTTATATCGAAGGATGGAGCCCACACCGAAGTTGTCCCCACCTCAAACTTGTGCTGCCCTGATACACCCAAGGGAACCCTACAAACTGACATCAGGAACCTGGACTGCTGAGTTTTCTTTCCCAGGGAAAATGGAAAAAGGATAGGCCCAGGGGCCCCTGGCCCTGACTGCAAAAAATCCTTATATCGAAGGATGGAGCCCACACCGAAGTTTTCCCCACCTCAAACTTCTGCTGCCCTGATACACCCAAGGGAACCCTACAAACTGACATCAGGAACCTGGACTGCTGAGTTTTCTTTCCCAGGGAAAATGGAAAAAGGATGTGCCCAGGGGGCCCTGGCCCTGGGCTGGGGCCTCACTACAAAAAATCCTTATATCGAAGGATGGAGCCCACACCAAAGTTGTCCCCACCTCAAACTTGTGCTGCCCTGATAGACCCAAGGGAGCCCTACAAACTGACATCAGGAACCTGGACTGCTGAGTTTTCTTTCCCAGGGAAAATGGAAAAAGGATATGCCCAGGGGTCCCTGGTCCTGGGCTGGGGCCTCACTACAAAAAATCCTTATATCGAAGGATGGACCCCACACCAAAGTGTTCTCCACCACAAACTTGTGCTGCCCTGATAGACCCAAGGGAGCCCTACAAACTGACATCAGGAACCTGGACTGCTGAGTTTTCTTTCCCAGGGAAAATGGAAAAAGGATGTGCCCAGGGGCCCCTGGCCCTGACTGCAAAAAATCCTTATATCGAAAGATGGAGCCCACACCAAAGTTGTCCCCACCTCAAACTTGTGCTGCCCTGATAGGCCCAAGGGAGCCCTACAAACTGACATCAGGAACCTGGACTGCTGAGTTTTCTTTCCCAGGGAAAATGGAAAAAGGATGTGCCCAGGGGCCCCTGGCCCTGACTGCAAAAAATCCTTATATCGAAAGATGGAGCCCACACCAAAGTTGTCCCCACCTCAAACTTGTGCTGCCCTGATAGACCCAAGGGAGCCCTACAAACTGACATCAGGAACCTGGACTGCTGAGTTTTCTTTCCCAGGGAAAATGGAAAAAGGATGTGCCCAGGGTCCTCTAGCCATGGGCTGGGGCCACACTGCAAAGAATCCTTATATCGAAGGATGGAGCCCACACCGAAGTTGTCCCCACCTCAAACTTGTGCTGCCCTGATACACCCAAGGGAACCCTACAAACTGACATCAGGAACCTGGACTGCTGAGTTTTCTTTCCCAGGGAAAATTGAAAAAGGCTGTGCCCAGGGGCCTCTGGCCCTGACTGCAAAGAATCCTTATATCGAAGGATGGACCCCACACCAAAGTGTTCTCCACCTCAAACTTGTGCTGCCCTGATAGACCCAAGGGAGCCCTACAAACTGACATCAGGAACCTGGACTGCTGAGTTTTCTTTCCCAGGGAAAATGGAAAAAGGATGTGCCCAGGGGGCCCTGGCCCTGGGCTGGGGCCTCACTGCAAAAAATCCTTATATCGAAGGATTGACCCCACACCAAAGTTGTCCCCACCTCAAACTTGTGCTGCCCTGATACACCCAAGGGAGCCCTACAAACTGACATCAGGAACCTGGACTGCTGAGTTTTCTTTCCCAGGGAAAATGGAAAAAGGATGTGCCCAGGGGCCCCTAGCACTGACTGCAAAAAATCCTTATATTGAAAGATGGAGCCCACACCAAAGTTGTCCCCACCTCAAACTTGTGCTGCCCTGATACACCCAAGGGAGCCCTACAAACTGACATCAGGAACCTGGACTGCTGAGTTTTCTTTCCCAGGGAAAATGGAAAAAGGATGTGCCCAGGGGCCTCTAGCCATGGGCTGGGGCCACACTGCAAAGAATCCTTATATCGAAGGATGGAGCCCACACCAAAGTTGTCCCCACCTCAAACTTGTGCTGCCCTGATACACCCAAGGGAACCCTACAAACTGACATCAGGAACCTGGACTGCTGAGTTTTCTTTCCCAGGGAAAATGGAAAAAGGATGTGCCCAGGGGTCCCTGGTCCTGGGCAGGGGCCTCACTACAAAAAATCCTTATATCGAAGGATGGAGCCCACACCAAAGTTGTCCCCACCTCAAACTTGTGCTGCCCTGATAGACCCAAGGGAGCCCTACAAACTGACATCAGGAACCTGGACTGCTGAGTTTTCTTTCCCAGGGAAAATGGAAAAAGGTTGTGCCCAGGGGCCCCTGGCCCTGACTGCAAAGAATCCTTATATCGAAGGATGGAGCCCACACCGAAGTTGTCCCCACCTCAAACTTGTGCTGCCCTGATACACCCAAGGGAACCCTACAAACTGACATCAGGAACCTGGACTGCTGAGTTTTCTTTCCCAGGGAAAATGGAAAAAGGATAGGCCCAGGGGCCCCTGGCCCTGACTGCAAAAAATCCTTATATCGAAGGATGTAGCCCACACCGAAGTTTTCCCCACCTCAAACTTGTGCTGCCCTGATACACCCAAGGGAACCCTACAAACTGACATCAGGAACCTGGACTGCTGAGTTTTCTTTCCCAGGGAAAATGGAAAAAGGATGTGCCCAGGGGGCCCTGGTCCTGGGCAGGGGCCTCACTACAAAAAATCCTTATATCGAAGGATGGAGCCCACACCAAAGTTGTCCCCACCTCAAACTTGTGCTGCCCTGATAGACCCAAGGGAGCCCTACAAACTGACATCAGGAACCTGGACTGCTGAGTTTTCTTTCCCAGGGAAAATGGAAAAAGGATATGCCCAGGGGTCCCTGGTCCTGGGCTGGGGCCTCACTACAAAAAATCCTTATATCGAAGGATGGACCCCACACCAAAGTGATCTCCACCACAAACTTGTGCTGCCCTGATAGACCCAAGGGAGCCCTACAAACTGACATCAGGAACCTGGACTGCTGAGTTTTCTTTCCCAGGGAAAATGGAAAAAGGATGTGCCCAGGGTCCTCTAGCCATGGGCTGGGGCCACACTGCAAAGAATCCTTATATAGAAGGATGGAGCCCACACCGAAGTTGTCCCCACCTCAAACTTGTGCTGCCCTGATAGACCCAAGGGAGCCCTACAAACTGACATCAGGAACCTGGACTGCTGAGTTTTCTTTCCCAGGGAAAATGGAAAAAGGATGTGCCCAGGGGCCTCTAGCCATGGGCTGGGGCCAGACTGCAAAGAATCCTTATATCGAAGGATGGAGCCCACACCGAAGTTGTCCCCACCTCAAACTTGTGCTGCCCTGATACACCCAAGGGAACCCTACAAACTGACATCAGGAACCTGGACTGCTGAGTTTTCTTTCCCAGGGAAAATGGAAAAAGGCTGTGCCCAGGGGCCCCTGGCCCTGACTGCAAAGAATCCTTATATCGAAGGATGGACCCCACACCAAAGTGTTCTCCACCTCAAACTTGTGCTGCCCTGATAGACCCAAGGGAGCCCTACAAACTGACATCAGGAACCTGGACTGCTGAGTTTTCTTTCCCAGGGAAAATGGAAAAAGGATGTGCCCAGGGGGCCCTGGCCCTGGGCTGGGGCCTCACTGCAAAAAATCCTTATATCGAAGGATTGACCCCACACCAAAGTTGTCCCCACCTCAAACTTGTGCTGCCCTGATACACCCAAGGGAGCCCTACAAACTGACATCAGGAACCTGGACTGCTGAGTTTTCTTTCCCAGGGAAAATGGAAAAAGGATGTGCCCAGGGGCCCCTAGCACTGACTGCAAAAAATCCTTATATCGAAGGATGGAGCCCACACCAAAGTTGTCCCCACCTCAAACTTGTGCTGCCCTGATAGACCCAAGGGAGCCCTACAAACTGACATCAGGAACCTGGACTGCTGAGTTTTCTTCCCCAGGGAAAATGGAAAAAGGATGTGCCCAGGGGCCCCTGGCCCTGACTGCAAAAATCCTTAAATTGAAAGATGGAGCCCACACCAAAGTTGTCCCCACCTCAAACTTGTGCTGCCCTGATACACCCAAGGGAGCCCTACAAACTGACATCAGGAACCTGGACTGCTGAGTTTTCTTTCCCAGGGAAAATGGAAAAAGGTTGTGCCCAGCGGCCTCTAGCCATGGGCTGGGGCCTCACTACAAAAAATCCTTATATCGAAGGATGGAGCCCACACCGAAGTTGTCCCCACCTCAAACTTGTGCTGCCCTGATAGACCCAAGGGAGCCCTACAAACTGACATCAGGAACCTGGACTGCTGAGTTTTCTTTCCCAGGGAAAATGGAAAAAGGTTGTGCCCAGGGGCCCCTGGCCCTGACTGCAAAAAATCCTTATATCGAAGGATGGACCCCACACCAAAGTTGTCCCAACCTCAAACTTGTGCTGCCCTGATAGACCCAAGGGAACCCTACAAACTGACATCAGGAACCTGGACTGCTGAGTTTTCTTTCCCAGGGAAAATGGAAAAAGGATGTGCCCAGGGGTCCCTGGTCCTGGGTTGGGGCCTCACTACAAAAAATCCTTATATCGAAGGATGGAGCCCACACCAAAGTTGTCCCCACCTCAAACTTGTGCTGCCCTGATAGACCCAAGGGAGCCCTACAAACTGACATCAGGAACCTGGACTGCTGAGTTTTCTTTCCCAGGGAAAATGGAAAAAGGATGTGCCCAGGGGCCCCTGGCCCTGACTGCAAAGAATCCTTATATCGAAGGATGGACCCCACACCAAAGTGTTCTCCACCTCAAACTTGTGCTGCCCTGATAGACCCAAGGGAGCCCTACAAACTGACATCAGGAACCTGGACTGCTGAGTTTTCTTTCCCAGGGAAAATGGAAAAAGGATGTGCCCAGGGGCCCCTGGCCCTGACTGCAAAAAATCCTTATATCGAAAGATGGAGCCCACACCAAAGTTGTCCCCACCTCAAACTTGTGCTGCCCTGATACACCCAAGGGAACCCTACAAACTGACATCAGGAACCTGGACTGCTGAGTTTTCTTTCCCAGGGAAAATGGAAAAAGGATGTGCCCAGGGGCCCCTGGTCCTGGGCTGGGGCCTCACTACACAAAATCCTTATATCGAAGGATGGAGCCCACACCAAAGTTGTCCCCACCTCAAAGTTGTGCTGCCCTGATAGACCCAAGGGAGCCCTACAAACTGACATCAGGAACCTGGACTGCTGAGTTTTCTTTACCAGGGAAAATGGAAAAAGGATGTGCCCAGGGGCCCCTTGGCCCTGACTGCAAAAAATCCTTATATCGAAGGATGGACCCCACACCGAAGTTGTCCCCACCTCAAACTTGTGCTGCCCTGATAGACCCAAGGGAGCCCTACAAACTGACATCAGGAACCTGGACTGCTGAGTTTTCTTTCCCAGGGAAAATGGAAAAAGGATGTGCCCATGGGGCCCTGGCCCTGGGCTGGGGCCTCACTGCAAAAAATCCTTATATCGAAGGATTGACCCCACACCGAAGTTGTCCCCACCTCCAACTTGTGCTGCCCTGATAGACCCAAGGGAGCCCTACAAACTGACATCAGGAACCTGGACTGCTGAGTTTTCTTTCCCAGGGAAAATGGAAAAAGGATGTGCCCAGGGGCCCCTAGCACTGACTGCAAAAAATCCTTATATCGAAGGATGGACCCCACACTGAAGTTGTCCCCACCTCAAACTTGTGTTGCCCTGATAGACCCAAGGGAGCCCTACAAACTGACATCAGGAACCTGGACTGCTGAGTTTTCTTTCCCAGGGAAAATGGAAAAAGGATGTGCCCAGGGGCCCCTGGCCCTGACTGCAAAGAATCCTTATATCGAAGGATGGACCCCACACCAAAGTGTTCTCCACCTCAAACTTGTGCTGCCCTGATAGACCCAAGGGAGCCCTACAAACTGACATCAGGAACCTGGACTGCTGAGTTTTCTTTCCCAGGGAAAATGGAAAAAGGATGTGCCCAGGGGTCCCTGGTCCTGGGCTGGGGCCTCGCTACAAAAAATCCTTATATCGAAGGATGGAGCCCACACCAAAGTTGTCCCCACCTCAAACTTGTGCTGCCCTGATAGACCCAAGGGAGCCCTACAAACTGACATCAGGAACCTGGACTGCTGAGTTTTCTTTCCCAGGGAAAATGGAAAAAGGATAGGCCCAGGGGCCCCTGGCCCTGACTGCAAAAAATCCTTATATCGAAGGATGGAGCCCACACCGAAGTTGTCCCCACCTCAAACTTGTGCTGCCCTGATACACCCAAAAGAACCCTACAAACTGACATCAGGAACCTGGACTGCTGAGTTTTCTTTCCCAGGGAAAATGGAAAAAGGATGTGCCCAGGGGTCCCTGGTCCTGGGCTGGGGCCTCACTACAAAAAATCCTTATATCGAAGGATGGAGCCCACACCAAAGTTGTCCCCACCTCAAACTTGTGCTGCCCTGATAGACCCAAGGGAGCCCTACAAACTGACATCAGGAACCTGGACTGCTGAGTTTTCTTTCCCAGGGAAAATGGAAAAAGGATGTGCCCAGGGGCCCCTGGCCCTGACTGCAAAGAATCCTTATATCGAAGGATGGACCCCACACCAAAGTGTTCTCCACCACAAACTTGTGCTGCCCTGATAGATCCAAGGGAGCCCTACAAACTGACATCAGGAACCTGGACTGCTGAGTTTTCTTTCCCAGGGAAAATGGAAAAAGGATGTGCCCAGGGGCCCCTGGCCCTGACTGCAAAAAATCCTTATATCGAAGGATGGAGCCCACACCGAAGTTGTCCCCACCTCAAACTTGTGCTGCCCTGATAGACCCAAGGGAGCCCTACAAACTGACATCAGGAACCTGGACTGCTGAGTTTTCTTTCCCAGGGAAAATGGAAAAAGGATGTGCCCAGGGGCCTCTAGCCATGGGCTGGGGCCAGACTGCAAAGAATCCTTATATCGAAGGATGGAGCCCACACCGAAGTTGTCCCCACCTCAAACTTGTGCTGCCCTGATACACCCAAGGGAACCCTACAAACTGACATCAGGAACCTGGACTGCTGAGTTTTCTTTCCCAGGGAAAATGGAAAAAGGATAGGCCCAGGGGCCCCTGGCCCTGACTGCAAAAAATCCTTATATCGAAGGATGGAGCCCACACCGAAGTTGTCCCCACCTCAAACTTCTGCTGCCCTGATACACCCAAGGGAACCCTACAAACTGACATCAGGAACCTGGACTGCTGAGTTTTCTTTCCCAGGGAAAATGGAAAAAGGATGTGCCCAGGGGTCCCTGGTCCTGGGCTGGGGCCTCACTACAAAAAATCCTTATATCGAAGGATGGAGCCCACACCAAAGTTGTCCCCACCTCAAACTTGTGCTGCCCTGATAGACCCAAGGGAGCCCTACAAACTGACATCAGGAACCTGGACTGCTGAGTTTTCTTTCCCAGGGAAAATGGAAAAAGGATGTGCCCAGGGGTCCCTGGCCCTGACTGCAAAAAATCCTTATATCGAAAGATGGAGCCCACACCAAAGTTGTCCCCACCTCAAACTTGTGCTGCCCTGATACACCCAAGGGAGCCCTACAAACTGACATCAGGAACCTGGACTGCTGAGTTTTCTTTCCCAGGGAAAATGGAAAAAGGATGTGCCCAGGGGCCTCTAGCCATGGGCTCGGGCCACACTGCAAAGAATCCTTATATCGAAGGATGGACCCCACACCGAAGTTGTCCCCACCTCAAACTTGTGCTGCCCTGATACACCCAAGGGAACCCTACAAACTGACATCAGGAACCTGGACTGCTGAGTTTTCTTTCCCAGGGAAAATGGAAAAAGGATGTGCCCAGGGGTCCCTGGTCCTGGGCAGGGGCCTCACTACAAAAAATCCTTATATCGAAGGATGGAGCCCACACCAAAGTTGTCCCCACCTCAAACTTGTGCTGCCCTGATAGACCCAAGGGAGCCCTACAAACTGACATCAGGAACCTGGACTGCTGAGTTTTCTTTCCCAGGGAAAATGGAAAAAGGATGTGCCCAGGGGTCCCTGGTCCTGGGCAGGGGCCTCACTACAAAAAATCCTTATATCGAAGGATGGAGCCCACACCAAAGTTGTCCCCACCTCAAACTTGTGCTGCCCTGATAGACCCAAGGGAGCCCTACAAACTGACATCAGGAACCTGGACTGCTGAGTTTTCTTTCCCAGGGAAAATGGAAAAAGGATGTGCCCAGGGGCCCCTGGCCCTGACTGCAAAGAATCCTTATATCGAAGGATGGACCCCACACCAAAGTGTTCTCCACCACAAACTTGTGCTGCCCTGATAGACCCAAGGGAGCCCTACAACGTGACATCAGGAACCTGGACTGCTGAGTTTTCTTTCCCAGGGAAAATGGAAAAAGGTTGTGCCCAGGGGCCCCTGGCCCTGACTGCAAAAAATCCTTATATCGAAGGATGGAGCCCAAACCGAAGTTGTCCCCACCTCAAACTTGTGCTGCCCTGATACACCCAAGGGAACCCTACAAACTGACATCAGGAACCTGGACTGCTGAGTTTTCTTTCCCAGGGAAAATGGAAAAAGGATGTGCCCAGGGGCCCCTGGCCCTGACTGCAAAAAATCCTTATATCGAAGGATGGAGCCCACACCGAAGTTGTCCCCACCTCAAACTTGTGCTGCCCTGATACACCCAAGGGAGCCCTACAAACTGACATCAGGAACCTGGACTGCTGAGTTTTCTTTCCCAGGGAAAATGGAAAAAGGATGTGCCCAGGGGCCCCTAGCACTGACTGCAAAAAATCCTTATATCGAAGGATGGAGCCCACACCAAAGTTGTCCCCACCTCAAACTTGTGCTGCCCTGATAGACCCAAGGGAGCCCTACAAACTGACATCAGGAACCTGGACTGCTGAGTTTTCTTTCCCAGGGAAAATGGAAAAAGGATGTGCCCAGGGGCCCCTGGCCCTGACTGCAAAAAATCCTTATATCGAAAGATGGAGCCCACACCAAAGTTGTCCCCACCTCAAACTTGTGCTGCCCTGATAGGCCCAAGGGAGCCCTACAAACTGACATCAGGAACCTGGACTGCTGAGTTTTCTTTCCCAGGGAAAATGGAAAAAGGATGTGCCCAGGGGCCCCTGGCCCTGACTGCAAAAAATCCTTATATCGAAAGATGGAGCCCACACCAAAGTTGTCCCCACCTCAAACTTGTGCTGCCCTGATAGACCCAAGGGAGCCCTACAAACTGACATCAGGAACCTGGACTGCTGAGTTTTCTTTCCCAGGGAAAATGGAAAAAGGATGTGCCCAGGGTCCTCCAGCCATGGGCTGGGGCCACACTGCAAAGAATCCTTATATAGAAGGATGGAGCCCACACCGAAGTTGTCCCCACCTCAAACTTGTGCTGCCCTGATAGACCCAAGGGAGCCCTACAAACTGACATCAGGAACCTGGACTGCTGAGTTTTCTTTCCCAGGGAAAATGGAAAAAGGATGTGCCCAGGGGCCTCTAGCCATGGGCTGGGGCCAGACTGCAAAGAATCCTTATATCGAAGGATGGAGCCCACACCGAAGTTGTCCCCACCTCAAACTTGTGCTGCCCTGATACACCCAAGGGAACCCTACAAACTGACATCAGGAACCTGGACTGCTGAGTTTTCTTTCCCAGGGAAAATGGAAAAAGGATGTGCCCAGGGGCCCCTTGGCCCTGACTGCAAAAAATCCTTATATCGAAGGATGGACCCCACACCGAAGTTGTCCCCACCTCAAACTTGTGCTGCCCTGATAGACCCAAGGGAGCCCTATAAACTGACATCAGGAACCTGGACTGCTGAGTTTTCTTTCCCAGGGAAAATGGAAAAAGGATGTGCCCAGGGGGCCCTGGCCCTGGGCTGGGGCCTCACTGCAAAAAATCCTTATATCGAAGGACTGACCCCACACCAAAGTTGTCCCCACCTCAAACTTGTGCTGCCCTGATACACCCAAGGGAGCCCTACAAACTGACATCAGGAACCTGGACTGCTGAGTTTTCTTTCCCAGGGAAAATGGAAAAAGGATGTGCCCAGGGGCCCCTAGCACTGACTGCAAAAAATCCTTATATCGAAGGATGGAGCCCACACCAAAGTTGTCCCCACCTCAAACTTGTGCTGCCCTGATAGACCCAAGGGAGCCCTACAAACTGACATCAGGAACCTGGACTGCTGAGTTTTCTTTCCCAGGGAAAATGGAAAAAGGATGTGCCCAGGGGCCCCTGGCCCTGACTGCAAAAAATCCTTATATCGAAGGATGGAGCCCACACCGAAGTTGTCCCCACCTCAAACTTGTGCTGCCCTGATAGACCCAAGGGAGCCCTACAAACTGACATCAGGAACCTGGACTGCTGAGTTTTCTTTCCCAGGGAAAATGGAAAAAGGATGTGCCCAGGGGCCTCTAGCCATGGGCTGGGGCCAGACTGCAAAGAATCCTTATATCGAAGGATGGAGCCCACACCGAAGTTGTCCCCACCTCAAACTTGTGCTGCCCTGATACACCCAAGGGAACCCTACAAACTGACATCAGGAACCTGGACTGCTGAGTTTTCTTTCCCAGGGAAAATGGAAAAAGGATGTGCCCAGGGGCCCCTGGCCCTGACTGCAAAGAATCCTTATATCGAAGGATGGACCCCACGCCAAAGTGTTCTCCACCACAAACTTGTGCTGCCCTGATAGACCCAAGGGAGCCCTACAACGTGACATCAGGAACCTGGACTGCTGAGTTTTCTTTCCCAGGGAAAATGGAAAAAGGTTGTGCCCAGGGGCCCCTGGCCCTGACTGCAAAAAATCCTTATATCGAAGGATGGAGCCCACACCGAAGTTGTCCCCACCTCAAACTTGTGCTGCCCTGATACACCCAAGGGAACCCTACAAACTGACATCAGGAACCTGGACTGCTGAGTTTTCTTTCCCAGGGAAAATGGAAAAAGGATAGGCCCAGGGGCCCCTGGCCCTGACTGCAAAAAATCCTTATATCGAAGGATGGAGCCCACACCGAAGTTGTCCCCACCTCAAACTTGTGCTGCCCTGATACACCCAAGGGAACCCTACAAACTGACATCAGGAACCTGGACTGCTGAGTTTTCTTTCCCAGGGAAAATGGAAAAAGGATGTGCCCAGGGGGCCCTGGCCCTGGGCTGGGGCCTCACTACAAAAAATCCTTATATCGAAGGATGGAGCCCACACCAAAGTTGTCCCCACCTCAAACTTGTGCTGCCCTGATACACCCAAGGGAGCCCTACAAACTGACATCAGGAACCTGGACTGCTGAGTTTTCTTTCCCAGGGAAAATGGAAAAAGGATGTGCCCAGGGGCCCCTAGCACTGACTGCAAAAAATCCTTATATCGAAGGATGGAGCCCACACCAAAGTTGTCCCCACCTCAAACTTGTGCTGCCCTGATAGACCCAAGGGAGCCCTACAAACTGACATCAGGAACCTGGACTGCTGAGTTTTCTTTCCCAGGGAAAATGGAAAAAGGATGTGCCCAGGGGCCCCTGGCCCTGACTGCAAAAAATCCTTATATCGAAAGATGGAGCCCACACCAAAGTTGTCCCCACCTCAAACTTGTGCTGCCCTGATAGGCCCAAGGGAGCCCTACAAACTGACATCAGGAACCTGGACTGCTGAGTTTTCTTTCCCAGGGAAAATGGAAAAAGGTTGTGCCCAGGGGCCCCTGGCCCTGACTGCAAAAAATCCTTATATCGAAAGATGGAGCCCACACCAAAGTTGTCCCCACCTCAAACTTGTGCTGCCCTGATAGACCCAAGGGAGCCCTACAAACTGACATCAGGAACCTGGACTGCTGAGTTTTCTTTCCCAGGGAAAATGGAAAAAGGATGTGCCCAGGGTCCTCCAGCCATGGGCTGGGGCCACACTGCAAAGAATCCTTATATAGAAGGATGGAGCCCACACCGAAGTTGTCCCCACCTCAAACTTGTGCTGCCCTGATAGACCCAAGGGAGCCCTACAAACTGACATCAGGAACCTGGACTGCTGAGTTTTCTTTCCCAGGGAAAATGGAAAAAGGATGTGCCCAGGGGCCTCTAGCCATGGGCTGGGGCCAGACTGCAAAGAATCCTTATATCGAAGGATGGAGCCCACACCGAAGTTGTCCCCACCTCAAACTTGTGCTGCCCTGATACACCCAAGGGAACCCTACAAACTGACATCAGGAACCTGGACTGCTGAGTTTTCTTTCCCAGGGAAAATGGAAAAAGGCTGTGCCCAGGGGCCCCTGGCCCTGACTGCAAAGAATCCTTATATCGAAGGATGGACCCCACACCAAAGTGTTCTCCACCTCAAACTTGTGCTGCCCTGATAGACCCAAGGGAGCCCTACAAACTGACATCAGGAACCTGGACTGCTGAGTTTTCTTTCCCAGGGAAAATGGAAAAAGGATGTGCCCAGGGGCCCCTTGGCCCTGACTGCAAAAAATCCTTATATCGAAGGATGGACCCCACACCGAAGTTGTCCCCACCTCAAACTTGTGCTGCCCTGATAGACCCAAGGGAGCCCTACAAACTGACATCAGGAACCTGGACTGCTGAGTTTTCTTTCCCAGGGAAAATGGAAAAAGGATGTGCCCAGGGGGCCCTGGCCCTGGGCTGGGGCCTCACTGCAAAAAATCCTTATATCGAAGGACTGACCCCACACCAAAGTTGTCCCCACCTCAAACTTGTGCTGCCCTGATACACCCAAGGGAGCCCTACAAACTGACATCAGGAACCTGGACTGCTGAGTTTTCTTTCCCAGGGAAAATGGAAAAAGGATGTGCCCAGGGGCCCCTAGCACTGACTGCAAAAAATCCTTATATCGAAGGATGGAGCCCACACCAAAGTTGTCCCCACCTCAAACTTGTGCTGCCCTGATAGACCCAAGGGAGCCCTACAAACTGACATCAGGAACCTGGACTGCTGAGTTTTCTTCCCCAGGGAAAAAGGAAAAAGGATGTGCCCAGGGGCCCCTGGCCCTGACTGCAAAAAATCCTTATATCGAAGGATGGAGCCCACACCGAAGTTGTCCCCACCTCAAACTTGTGCTGCCCTGATAGACCCAAGGGAGCCCTACAAACTGACATCAGGAACCTGGACTGCTGAGTTTTCTTTCCCAGGGAAAATGGAAAAAGGATGTGCCCAGGGGCCTCTAGCCATGGGCTGGGGCCAGACTGCAAAGAATCCTTATATCGAAGGATGGAGCCCACACCGAAGTTGTCCCCACCTCAAACTTGTGCTGCCCTGATACACCCAAGGGAACCCTACAAACTGACATCAGGAACCTGGACTGCTGAGTTTTCTTTCCCAGGGAAAATGGAAAAAGGATAGGCCCAGGGGCCCCTGGCCCTGACTGCAAAAAATCCTTATATCGAAGGATGGAGCCCACACCGAAGTTGTCCCCACCTCAAACTTCTGCTGCCCTGATACACCCAAGGGAACCCTACAAACTGACATCAGGAACCTGGACTGCTGAGTTTTCTTTCCCAGGGAAAATGGAAAAAGGATGTGCCCAGGGGTCCCTGGTCCTGGGCTGGGGCCTCACTACAAAAAATCCTTATATCGAAGGATGGAGCCCACACCAAAGTTGTCCCCACCTCAAACTTGTGCTGCCCTGATAGACCCAAGGGAGCCCTACAAACTGACATCAGGAACCTGGACTGCTGAGTTTTCTTTCCCAGGGAAAATGGAAAAAGGATGTGCCCAGGGGTCCCTGGCCCTGACTGCAAAAAATCCTTATATCGAAAGATGGAGCCCACACCAAAGTTGTCCCCACCTCAAACTTGTGCTGCCCTGATACACCCAAGGGAGCCCTACAAACTGACATCAGGAACCTGGACTGCTGAGTTTTCTTTCCCAGGGAAAATGGAAAAAGGATGTGCCCAGGGGCCTCTAGCCATGGGCTGGGGCCACACTGCAAAGAATCCTTATATCGAAGGATGGACCCCACACCGAAGTTGTCCCCACCTCAAACTTGTGCTGCCCTGATACACCCAAGGGAACCCTACAAACTGACATCAGGAACCTGGACTGCTGAGTTTTCTTTCCCAGGGAAAATGGAAAAAGGATGTGCCCAGGGGTCCCTGGTCCTGGGCAGGGGCCTCACTACAAAAAATCCTTATATCGAAGGATGGAGCCCACACCAAAGTTGTCCCCACCTCAAACTTGTGCTGCCCTGATAGACCCAAGGGAGCCCTACAAACTGACATCAGGAACCTGGACTGCTGAGTTTTCTTTCCCAGGGAAAATGGAAAAAGGATGTGCCCAGGGGTCCCTGGTCCTGGGCAGGGGCCTCACTACAAAAAATCCTTATATCGAAGGATGGAGCCCACACCAAAGTTGTCCCCACCTCAAACTTGTGCTGCCCTGATAGACCCAAGGGAGCCCTACAAACTGACATCAGGAACCTGGACTGCTGAGTTTTCTTTCCCAGGGAAAATGGAAAAAGGATGTGCCCAGGGGCCCCTGGCCCTGACTGCAAAGAATCCTTATATCGAAGGATGGACCCCACACCAAAGTGTTCTCCACCACAAACTTGTGCTGCCCTGATAGACCCAAGGGAGCCCTACAACGTGACATCAGGAACCTGGACTGCTGAGTTTTCTTTCCCAGGGAAAATGGAAAAAGGTTGTGCCCAGGGGCCCCTGGCCCTGACTGCAAAAAATCCTTATATCGAAGGATGGAGCCCAAACCGAAGTTGTCCCCACCTCAAACTTGTGCTGCCCTGATACACCCAAGGGAACCCTACAAACTGACATCAGGAACCTGGACTGCTGAGTTTTCTTTCCCAGGGAAAATGGAAAAAGGATAGGCCCAGGGGCCCCTGGCCCTGACTGCAAAAAATCCTTATATCGAAGGATGGAGCCCACACCGAAGTTGTCCCCACCTCAAACTTGTGCTGCCCTGATACACCCAAGGGAGCCCTACAAACTGACATCAGGAACCTGGACTGCTGAGTTTTCTTTCCCAGGGAAAATGGAAAAAGGATGTGCCCAGGGGCCCCTAGCACTGACTGCAAAAAATCCTTATATCGAAGGATGGAGCCCACACCAAAGTTGTCCCCACCTCAAACTTGTGCTGCCCTGATAGACCCAAGGGAGCCCTACAAACTGACATCAGGAACCTGGACTGCTGAGTTTTCTTTCCCAGGGAAAATGGAAAAAGGATGTGCCCAGGGGCCCCTGGCCCTGACTGCAAAAAATCCTTATATCGAAAGATGGAGCCCACACCAAAGTTGTCCCCACCTCAAACTTGTGCTGCCCTGATAGGCCCAAGGGAGCCCTACAAACTGACATCAGGAACCTGGACTGCTGAGTTTTCTTTCCCAGGGAAAATGGAAAAAGGATGTGCCCAGGGGCCCCTGGCCCTGACTGCAAAAAATCCTTATATCGAAAGATGGAGCCCACACCAAAGTTGTCCCCACCTCAAACTTGTGCTGCCCTGATAGACCCAAGGGAGCCCTACAAACTGACATCAGGAACCTGGACTGCTGAGTTTTCTTTCCCAGGGAAAATGGAAAAAGGATGTGCCCAGGGTCCTCCAGCCATGGGCTGGGGCCACACTGCAAAGAATCCTTATATAGAAGGATGGAGCCCACACCGAAGTTGTCCCCACCTCAAACTTGTGCTGCCCTGATAGACCCAAGGGAGCCCTACAAACTGACATCAGGAACCTGGACTGCTGAGTTTTCTTTCCCAGGGAAAATGGAAAAAGGATGTGCCCAGGGGCCTCTAGCCATGGGCTGGGGCCAGACTGCAAAGAATCCTTATATCGAAGGATGGAGCCCACACCGAAGTTGTCCCCACCTCAAACTTGTGCTGCCCTGATACACCCAAGGGAACCCTACAAACTGACATCAGGAACCTGGACTGCTGAGTTTTCTTTCCCAGGGAAAATGGAAAAAGGATGTGCCCAGGGGCCCCTTGGCCCTGACTGCAAAAAATCCTTATATCGAAGGATGGACCCCACACCGAAGTTGTCCCCACCTCAAACTTGTGCTGCCCTGATAGACCCAAGGGAGCCCTATAAACTGACATCAGGAACCTGGACTGCTGAGTTTTCTTTCCCAGGGAAAATGGAAAAAGGATGTGCCCAGGGGGCCCTGGCCCTGGGCTGGGGCCTCACTGCAAAAAATCCTTATATCGAAGGACTGACCCCACACCAAAGTTGTCCCCACCTCAAACTTGTGCTGCCCTGATACACCCAAGGGAGCCCTACAAACTGACATCAGGAACCTGGACTGCTGAGTTTTCTTTCCCAGGGAAAATGGAAAAAGGATGTGCCCAGGGGCCCCTAGCACTGACTGCAAAAAATCCTTATATCGAAGGATGGAGCCCACACCAAAGTTGTCCCCACCTCAAACTTGTGCTGCCCTGATAGACCCAAGGGAGCCCTACAAACTGACATCAGGAACCTGGACTGCTGAGTTTTCTTTCCCAGGGAAAATGGAAAAAGGATGTGCCCAGGGGCCCCTGGCCCTGACTGCAAAAAATCCTTATATCGAAGGATGGAGCCCACACCGAAGTTGTCCCCACCTCAAACTTGTGCTGCCCTGATAGACCCAAGGGAGCCCTACAAACTGACATCAGGAACCTGGACTGCTGAGTTTTCTTTCCCAGGGAAAATGGAAAAAGGATGTGCCCAGGGGCCTCTAGCCATGGGCTGGGGCCAGACTGCAAAGAATCCTTATATCGAAGGATGGAGCCCACACCGAAGTTGTCCCCACCTCAAACTTGTGCTGCCCTGATACACCCAAGGGAACCCTACAAACTGACATCAGGAACCTGGACTGCTGAGTTTTCTTTCCCAGGGAAAATGGAAAAAGGATGTGCCCAGGGGCCCCTGGCCCTGACTGCAAAGAATCCTTATATCGAAGGATGGACCCCACGCCAAAGTGTTCTCCACCACAAACTTGTGCTGCCCTGATAGACCCAAGGGAGCCCTACAACGTGACATCAGGAACCTGGACTGCTGAGTTTTCTTTCCCAGGGAAAATGGAAAAAGGTTGTGCCCAGGGGCCCCTGGCCCTGACTGCAAAAAATCCTTATATCGAAGGATGGAGCCCACACCGAAGTTGTCCCCACCTCAAACTTGTGCTGCCCTGATACACCCAAGGGAACCCTACAAACTGACATCAGGAACCTGGACTGCTGAGTTTTCTTTCCCAGGGAAAATGGAAAAAGGATAGGCCCAGGGGCCCCTGGCCCTGACTGCAAAAAATCCTTATATCGAAGGATGGAGCCCACACCGAAGTTGTCCCCACCTCAAACTTGTGCTGCCCTGATACACCCAAGGGAACCCTACAAACTGACATCAGGAACCTGGACTGCTGAGTTTTCTTTCCCAGGGAAAATGGAAAAAGGATGTGCCCAGGGGGCCCTGGCCCTGGGCTGGGGCCTCACTACAAAAAATCCTTATATCGAAGGATGGAGCCCACACCAAAGTTGTCCCCACCTCAAACTTGTGCTGCCCTGATACACCCAAGGGAGCCCTACAAACTGACATCAGGAACCTGGACTGCTGAGTTTTCTTTCCCAGGGAAAATGGAAAAAGGATGTGCCCAGGGGCCCCTAGCACTGACTGCAAAAAATCCTTATATCGAAGGATGGAGCCCACACCAAAGTTGTCCCCACCTCAAACTTGTGCTGCCCTGATAGACCCAAGGGAGCCCTACAAACTGACATCAGGAACCTGGACTGCTGAGTTTTCTTTCCCAGGGAAAATGGAAAAAGGATGTGCCCAGGGGCCCCTGGCCCTGACTGCAAAAAATCCTTATATCGAAAGATGGAGCCCACACCAAAGTTGTCCCCACCTCAAACTTGTGCTGCCCTGATAGACCCAAGGGAGCCCTACAAACTGACATCAGGAACCTGGACTGCTGAGTTTTCTTTCCCAGGGAAAATGGAAAAAGGATGTGCCCAGGGTCCTCCAGCCATGGGTTGGGGCCACACTGCAAAGAATCCTTATATAGAAGGATGGAGCCCACACCGAAGTTGTCCCCACCTCAAACTTGTGCTGCCCTGATAGACCCAAGGGAGCCCTACAAACTGACATCAGGAACCTGGACTGCTGAGTTTTCTTTCCCAGGGAAAATGGAAAAAGGATGTGCCCAGGGGCCTCTAGCCATGGGCTGGGGCCAGACTGCAAAGAATCCTTATATCGAAGGATGGAGCCCACACCGAAGTTGTCCCCACCTCAAACTTGTGCTGCCCTGATACACCCAAGGGAACCCTACAAACTGACATCAGGAACCTGGACTGCTGAGTTTTCTTTCCCAGGGAAAATGGAAAAAGGCTGTGCCCAGGGGCCCCTGGCCCTGACTGCAAAGAATCCTTATATCGAAGGATGGACCCCACACCAAAGTGTTCTCCACCTCAAACTTGTGCTGCCCTGATAGACCCAAGGGAGCCCTACAAACTGACATCAGGAACCTGGACTGCTGAGTTTTCTTTCCCAGGGAAAATGGAAAAAGGATGTGCCCAGGGGCCCCTTGGCCCTGACTGCAAAAAATCCTTATATCGAAGGATGGACCCCACACCGAAGTTGTCCCCACCTCAAACTTGTGCTGCCCTGATAGACCCAAGGGAGCCCTACAAACTGACATCAGGAACCTGGACTGCTGAGTTTTCTTTCCCAGGGAAAATGGAAAAAGGATGTGCCCAGGGGGCCCTGGCCCTGGGCTGGGGCCTCACTGCAAAAAATCCTTATATCGAAGGACTGACCCCACACCAAAGTTGTCCCCACCTCAAACTTGTGCTGCCCTGATACACCCAAGGGAGCCCTACAAACTGACATCAGGAACCTGGACTGCTGAGTTTTCTTTCCCAGGGAAAATGGAAAAAGGATGTGCCCAGGGGCCCCTAGCACTGACTGCAAAAAATCCTTATATCGAAGGATGGAGCCCACACCAAAGTTGTCCCCACCTCAAACTTGTGCTGCCCTGATAGACCCAAGGGAGCCCTACAAACTGACATCAGGAACCTGGACTGCTGAGTTTTCTTCCCCAGGGAAAAAGGAAAAAGGATGTGCCCAGGGGCCCCTGGCCCTGACTGCAAAGAATCCTTATATCGAAGGATGGACCCCACACCAAAGTGTTCTCCACCTCAAACTTGTGCTGCCCTGATAGACCCAAGGGAGCCCTACAAACTGACATCA
The DNA here is from genome assembly GCF_050655825.1 of Lonchura striata. Classification (NCBI taxonomy): domain Eukaryota; kingdom Metazoa; phylum Chordata; class Aves; order Passeriformes; family Estrildidae; genus Lonchura; species Lonchura striata. Next base: position 6,211,048 of record NC_140727.1, read on the forward strand.
GGAACCTGGACTGCTGAGTTTTCTTTCCCAGGGAAAATGGAAAAAGGATGTGCCCAGGGGTCCCTGGTCCTGGGTTGGGGCCTCACTACAAAAAATCCTTATATCGAAGGATGGAGCCCACACCAAAGTTGTCCCCACCTCAAACTTGTGCTGCCCTGATAGACCCAAGGGAGCCCTACAAACTGACATCAGGAACCTGGACTGCTGAGTTTTCTTTCCCAGGGAAAATGAAAAAGGATGTGCCCAGGGGCCTCTAGCCATGGGCTGGGGCCACACTGCAAAGAATCCTTATATCGAAGGATGGACCCCACACCGAAGTTGTCCCCACCTCAAACTTGTGCTGCCCTGATACACCCAAGGGAACCCTACAAACTGACATCAGGAACCTGGACTCCTGAGTTTTCTTTCCCAGGGAAAATGGAAAAAGGATAGGCCCAGGGGCCCCTGGCCCTGACTGCAAAAAATCCTTATATCGAAGGATGGAGCCCACACCGAAGTTGTCCCCACCTCAAACTTGTGCTGCCCTGATACACCCAAAAGAACCCTACAAACTGACATCAGGAACCTGGACTGCTGAGTTTTCTTTCCCAGGGAAAATGGAAAAAGGATGTGCCCAGGGGTCCCTGGTCCTGGGCTGGGGCCTCACTACAAAAAATCCTTATATCGAAGGATGGAGCCCACACCAAAGTTGTCCCCACCTCAAACTTGTGCTGCCCTGATAGACCCAAGGGAGCCCTACAAACTGACATCAGGAACCTGGACTGCTGAGTTTTCTTTCCCAGGGAAAATGGAAAAAGGATGTGCCCAGGGGCCCCTGGCCCTGACTGCAAAGAATCCTTATATCGAAGGATGGACCCCACACCAAAGTGTTCTCCACCTCAAACTTGTGCTGCCCTGATAGATCCAAGGGAGCCCTACAAACTGACATCAGGAACCTGGACTGCTGAGTTTTCTTTCCCAGGGAAAATGGAAAAAGGATGTGCCCAGGGGCCCCTGGCCCTGACTGCAAAAAATCCTTATATCGAAGGATGGAGCCCACACCGAAGTTGTCCCCACCTCAAACTTGTGCTGCCCTGATAGACCCAAGGGAGCCCTACAAACTGACATCAGGAACCTGGACTGCTGAGTTTTCTTTCCCAGGGAAAATGGAAAAAGGATGTGCCCAGGGGCCTCTAGCCATGGGCTGGGGCCAGACTGCAAAGAATCCTTATATCGAAGGATGGAGCCCACACCGAAGTTGTCCCCACCTCAAACTTGTGCTGCCCTGTTAGACACAAGGGAACCCTACAAACTGACATCAGGAACCTGGACTGCTGAGTTTTCTTTCCCAGGGAAAATGGAAAAAGGATAGGCCCAGGGGCCCCTGGCCCTGACTGCAAAGAATCCTTATATCGAAGGATGGAGCCCACACCGAAGTTGTCCCCACCTCAAACTTCTGCTGCCCTGATACACCCAAGGGAGCCCTACAAACTGACATCAGGAACCTGGACTGCTGAGTTTTCTTTCCCAGGGAAAATGGAAAAAGGATGTGCCCAGGGGTCCCTGGTCCTGGGCTGGGGCCTCACTACAAAAAATCCTTATATCGAAGGATGGAGCCCACACCAAAGTTGTCCCCACCTCAAACTTGTGCTGCCCTGATAGACCCAAGGGAGCCCTACAAACTGACATCAGGAACCTGGACTGCTGAGTTTTCTTTCCCAGGGAAAATGGAAAAAGGATGTGCCCAGGGGTCCCTGGCCCTGACTGCAAAAAATCCTTATATCGAAAGATGGAGCCCACACCAAAGTTGTCCCCACCTCAAACTTGTGCTGCCCTGATACACCCAAGGGAGCCCTACAAACTGACATCAGGAACCTGGACTGCTGAGTTTTCTTTCCCAGGGAAAATGGAAAAAGGATGTGCCCAGGGGCCTCTAGCCATGGGCTGGGGCCACACTGCAAAGAATCCTTATATCGAAGGATGGACCCCACACCGAAGTTGTCCCCACCTCAAACTTGTGCTGCCCTGATACACCCAAGGGAACCCTACAAACTGACATCAGGAACCTGGACTGCTGAGTTTTCTTTCCCAGGGAAAATGGAAAAAGGATGTGCCCAGGGGTCCCTGGTCCTGGGCAGGGGCCTCACTACAAAAAATCCTTATATCGAAGGATGGAGCCCACACCAAAGTTGTCCCCACCTCAAACTTGTGCTGCCCTGATAGACCCAAGGGAGCCCTACAAACTGACATCAGGAACCTGGACTGCTGAGTTTTCTTTCCCAGGGAAAATGGAAAAAGGATGTGCCCAGGGGTCCCTGGTCCTGGGCAGGGGCCTCACTACAAAAAATCCTTATATCGAAGGATGGAGCCCACACCAAAGTTGTCCCCACCTCAAACTTGTGCTGCCCTGATAGACCCAAGGGAGCCCTACAAACTGACATCAGGAACCTGGACTGCTGAGTTTTCTTTCCCAGGGAAAATGGAAAAAGGATGTGCCCAGGGGTCCCTGGCCCTGACTGCAAAAAATCCTTATATCGAAAGATGGAGCCCACACCAAAGTTGTCCCCACCTCAAACTTGTGCTGCCCTGATACACCCAAGGGAGCCCTACAAACTGACATCAGGAACCTGGACTGCTGAGTTTTCTTTCCCAGGGAAAATGGAAAAAGGATGTGCCCAGGGGCCTCTAGCCATGGGCTGGGGCCACACTGCAAAGAATCCTTATATCGAAGGATGGACCCCACACCGAAGTTGTCCCCACCTCAAACTTGTGCTGCCCTGATACACCCAAGGGAACCCTACAAACTGACATCAGGAACCTGGACTGCTGAGTTTTCTTTCCCAGGGAAAATGGAAAAAGGATGTGCCCAGGGGTCCCTGGTCCTGGGCAGGGGCCTCACTACAAAAAATCCTTATATCGAAGGATGGAGCCCACACCAAAGTTGTCCCCACCTCAAACTTGTGCTGCCCTGATAGACCCAAGGGAGCCCTACAAACTGACATCAGGAACCTGGACTGCTGAGTTTTCTTTCCCAGGGAAAATGGAAAAAGGATGTGCCCAGGGGTCCCTGGTCCTGGGCAATGGCCTCACTACAAAAAATCCTTATATCGAAGGATGGAGCCCACACCAAAGTTGTCCCCACCTCAAACTTGTGCTGCCCTGATAGACCCAAGGGAGCCCTACAAACTGACATCAGGAACCTGGACTGCTGAGTTTTCTTTCCCAGGGAAAATGGAAAAAGGATGTGCCCAGGGGGCCCTGGCCCTGACTGCAAAGAATCCTTATATCGAAGGATGGACCCCACACCAAAGTGTTCTCCACCACAAACTTGTGCTGCCCTGATAGACCCAAGGGAGCCCTACAACGTGACATCAGGAACCTGGACTGCTGAGTTTTCTTTCCCAGGGAAAATGGAAAAAGGTTGTGCCCAGGGGCCCCTGGCCCTGACTGCAAAAAATCCTTATATCGAAGGATGGAGCCCACACCGAAGTTGTCCCCACCTCAAACTTGTGCTGCCCTGATACACCCAAGGGAACCCTACAAACTGACATCAGGAACCTGGACTGCTGAGTTTTCTTTCCCAGGGAAAATGGAAAAAGGATAGGCCCAGGGGCCCCTGGCCCTGACTGCAAAAAATCCTTATATCGAAGGATGGAGCCCACACCGAAGTTGTCCCCACCTCAAACTTGTGCTGCCCTGATACACCCAAGGGAACCCTACAAACTGACATCAGGAACCTGGACTGCTGAGTTTTCTTTCCCAGGGAAAATGGAAAAAGGATGTGCCCAGGGGGCCCTGGCCCTGGGCTGGGGCCTCACTACAAAAAATCCTTATATCGAAGGATGGAGCCCACACCAAAGTTGTCCCCACCTCAAACTTGTGCTGCCCTGATACACCCAAGGGAGCCCTACAAACTGACATCAGGAACCTGGACTGCTGAGTTTTCTTTCCCAGGGAAAATGGAAAAAGGATGTGCCCAGGGGCCCCTAGCACTGACTGCAAAAAATCCTTATATCGAAGGATGGAGCCCACACCAAAGTTGTCCCCACCTCAAACTTGTGCTGCCCTGATAGACCCAAGGGAGCCCTACAAACTGACATCAGGAACCTGGACTGCTGAGTTTTCTTTCCCAGGGAAAATGGAAAAAGGATGTGCCCAGGGGCCCCTGGCCCTGACTGCAAAAAATCCTTATATCGAAAGATGGAGCCCACACCAAAGTTGTCCCCACCTCAAACTTGTGCTGCCCTGATAGGCCCAAGGGAGCCCTACAAACTGACATCAGGAACCTGGACTGCTGAGTTTTCTTTCCCAGGGAAAATGGAAAAAGGATGTGCCCAGGGGTCCCTGGCCCTGACTGCAAAAAATCCTTATATCGAAAGATGGAGCCCACACCGAAGTTGTCCCCACCTCAAACTTGTGCTGCCCTGATAGACCCAAGGGAGCCCTACAAACTGACATCAGGAACCTGGACTGCTGAGTTTTCTTTCCCAGGGAAAATGGAAAAAGGATGTGCCCAGGGTCCTCCAGCCATGGGCTGGGGCCACACTGCAAAGAATCCTTATATAGAAGGATGGAGCCCACACCGAAGTTGTCCCCACCTCAAACTTGTGCTGCCCTGATAGACCCAAGGGAACCCTACAAACTGACATCAGGAACCTGGACTGCTGAGTTTTCTTTCCCAGGGAAAATGGAAAAAGGATGTGCCCAGGGGCCTCTAGCCATGGGCTGGGGCCAGACTGCAAAGAATCCTTATATCGAAGGATGGAGCCCACACCGAAGTTGTCCCCACCTCAAACTTGTGCTGCCCTGATACACCCAAGGGAACCCTACAAACTGACATCAGGAACCTGGACTGCTGAGTTTTCTTTCCCAGGGAAAATGGAAAAAGGCTGTGCCCAGGGGCCCCTGGCCCTGACTGCAAAGAATCCTTATATCGAAGGATGGACCCCACACCAAAGTGTTCTCCACCTCAAACTTGTGCTGCCCTGATAGACCCAAGGGAGCCCTACAAACTGACATCAGGAACCTGGACTGCTGAGTTTTCTTTACCAGGGAAAATGGAAAAAGGATGTGCCCAGGGGCCCCTTGGCCCTGACTGCAAAAAATCCTTATATCGAAGGATGGACCCCACACCGAAGTTGTCCCCACCTCAAACTTGTGCTGCCCTGATAGACCCAAGGGAGCCCTACAAACTGACATCAGGAACCTGGACTGCTGAGTTTTCTTTCCCAGGGAAAATGGAAAAAGGATGTGCCCAGGGGGCCCTGGCCCTGGGCTGGGGCCTCACTGCAAAAAATCCTTATATCGAAGGACTGACCCCACACCAAAGTTGTCCCCACCTCAAACTTGTGCTGCCCTGATACACCCAAGGGAGCCCTACAAACTGACATCAGGAACCTGGACTGCTGAGTTTTCTTTCCCAGGGAAAATGGAAAAAGGATGTGCCCAGGGGCCCCTAGCACTGACTGCAAAAAATCCTTATATCGAAGGATGGAGCCCACACCAAAGTTGTCCCCACCTCAAACTTGTGCTGCCCTGATAGACCCAAGGGAGCCCTACAAACTGACATCAGGAACCTGGACTGCTGAGTTTTCTTCCCCAGGGAAAATGGAAAAAGGATGTGCCCAGGGGCCCCTGGCCCTGACTGCAAAGAATCCTTATATCGAAGGATGGACCCCACACCAAAGTGTTCTCCACCTCAAACTTGTGCTGCCCTGATAGACCCAAGGGAGCCCTACAAACTGACATCAGGAACCTGGACTGCTGAGTTTTCTTTCCCAGGGAAAATGGAAAAAGGATGTGCCCAGGGGTCCCTGGTCCTGGGTTGGGGCCTCACTACAAAAAATCCTTATATCGAAGGATGGAGCCCACACCAAAGTTGTCCCCACCTCAAACTTGTGCTGCCCTGATAGACCCAAGGGAGCCCTACAAACTGACATCAGGAACCTGGACTGCTGAGTTTTCTTTCCCAGGGAAAATGAAAAAGGATGTGCCCAGGGGCCTCTAGCCATGGGCTGGGGCCACACTGCAAAGAATCCTTATATCGAAGGATGGACCCCACACCGAAGTTGTCCCCACCTCAAACTTGTGCTGCCCTGATACACCCAAGGGAACCCTACAAACTGACATCAGGAACCTGGACTCCTGAGTTTTCTTTCCCAGGGAAAATGGAAAAAGGATAGGCCCAGGGGCCCCTGGCCCTGACTGCAAAAAATCCTTATATCGAAGGATGGAGCCCACACCGAAGTTGTCCCCACCTCAAACTTGTGCTGCCCTGATACACCCAAAAGAACCCTACAAACTGACATCAGGAACCTGGACTGCTGAGTTTTCTTTCCCAGGGAAAATGGAAAAAGGATGTGCCCAGGGGTCCCTGGTCCTGGGCTGGGGCCTCACTACAAAAAATCCTTATATCGAAGGATGGAGCCCACACCAAAGTTGTCCCCACCTCAAACTTGTGCTGCCCTGATAGACCCAAGGGAGCCCTACAAACTGACATCAGGAACCTGGACTGCTGAGTTTTCTTTCCCAGGGAAAATGGAAAAAGGATGTGCCCAGGGGCCCCTGGCCCTGACTGCAAAGAATCCTTATATCGAAGGATGGACCCCACACCAAAGTGTTCTCCACCTCAAACTTGTGCTGCCCTGATAGATCCAAGGGAGCCCTACAAACTGACATCAGGAACCTGGACTGCTGAGTTTTCTTTCCCAGGGAAAATGGAAAAAGGATGTGCCCAGGGGCCCCTGGCCCTGACTGCAAAAAATCCTTATATCGAAGGATGGAGCCCACACCGAAGTTGTCCCCACCTCAAACTTGTGCTGCCCTGATAGACCCAAGGGAGCCCTACAAACTGACATCAGGAACCTGGACTGCTGAGTTTTCTTTCCCAGGGAAAATGGAAAAAGGATGTGCCCAGGGGCCTCTAGCCATGGGCTGGGGCCAGACTGCAAAGAATCCTTATATCGAAGGATGGAGCCCACACCGAAGTTGTCCCCACCTCAAACTTGTGCTGCCCTGATACACCCAAGGGAACCCTACAAACTGACATCAGGAACCTGGACTGCTGAGTTTTCTTTCCCAGGGAAAATGGAAAAAGGATAGGCCCAGGGGCCCCTGGCCCTGACTGCAAAAAATCCTTATATCGAAGGATGGAGCCCACACCGAAGTTGTCCCCACCTCAAACTTCTGCTGCCCTGATACACCCAAGGGAGCCCTACAAACTGACATCAGGAACCTGGACTGCTGAGTTTTCTTTCCCAGGGAAAATGGAAAAAGGATGTGCCCAGGGGTCCCTGGTCCTGGGCTGGGGCCTCACTACAAAAAATCCTTATATCGAAGGATGGAGCCCACACCAAAGTTGTCCCCACCTCAAACTTGTGCTGCCCTGATAGACCCAAGGGAGCCCTACAAACTGACATCAGGAACCTGGACTGCTGAGTTTTCTTTCCCAGGGAAAATGGAAAAAGGATGTGCCCAGGGGTCCCTGGCCCTGACTGCAAAAAATCCTTATATCGAAAGATGGAGCCCACACCAAAGTTGTCCCCACCTCAAACTTGTGCTGCCCTGATACACCCAAGGGAGCCCTACAAACTGACATCAGGAACCTGGACTGCTGAGTTTTCTTTCCCAGGGAAAATGGAAAAAGGATGTGCCCAGGGGCCTCTAGCCATGGGCTGGGGCCACACTGCAAAGAATCCTTATATCGAAGGATGGACCCCACACCGAAGTTGTCCCCACCTCAAACTTGTGCTGCCCTGATACACCCAAGGGAACCCTACAAACTGACATCAGGAACCTGGACTGCTGAGTTTTCTTTCCCAGGGAAAATGGAAAAAGGATGTGCCCAGGGGTCCCTGGTCCTGGGCAGGGGCCTCACTACAAAAAATCCTTATATCGAAGGATGGAGCCCACACCAAAGTTGTCCCCACCTCAAACTTGTGCTGCCCTGATAGACCCAAGGGAGCCCTACAAACTGACATCAGGAACCTGGACTGCTGAGTTTTCTTTCCCAGGGAAAATGGAAAAAGGATGTGCCCAGGGGTCCCTGGTCCTGGGCAGGGGCCTCACTACAAAAAATCCTTATATCGAAGGATGGAGCCCACACCAAAGTTGTCCCCACCTCAAACTTGTGCTGCCCTGATAGACCCAAGGGAGCCCTACAAACTGACATCAGGAACCTGGACTGCTGAGTTTTCTTTCCCAGGGAAAATGGAAAAAGGATGTGCCCAGGGGTCCCTGGCCCTGACTGCAAAAAATCCTTATATCGAAAGATGGAGCCCACACCAAAGTTGTCCCCACCTCAAACTTGTGCTGCCCTGATACACCCAAGGGAGCCCTACAAACTGACATCAGGAACCTGGACTGCTGAGTTTTCTTTCCCAGGGAAAATGGAAAAAGGATGTGCCCAGGGGCCTCTAGCCATGGGCTGGGGCCACACTGCAAAGAATCCTTATATCGAAGGATGGACCCCACACCGAAGTTGTCCCCACCTCAAACTTGTGCTGCCCTGATACACCCAAGGGAACCCTACAAACTGACATCAGGAACCTGGACTGCTGAGTTTTCTTTCCCAGGGAAAATGGAAAAAGGATGTGCCCAGGGGTCCCTGGTCCTGGGCAGGGGCCTCACTACAAAAAATCCTTATATCGAAGGATGGAGCCCACACCAAAGATGTCCCCACCTCAAACTTGTGCTGCCCTGATAGACCCAAGGGAGCCCTACAAACTGACATCAGGAACCTGGACTGCTGAGTTTTCTTTCCCAGGGAAAATGGAAAAAGGATGTGCCCAGGGGTCCCTGGTCCTGGGCAATGGCCTCACTACAAAAAATCCTTATATCGAAGGATGGAGCCCACACCAAAGTTGTCCCCACCTCAAACTTGTGCTGCCCTGATAGACCCAAGGGAGCCCTACAAACTGACATCAGGAACCTGGACTGCTGAGTTTTCTTTCCCAGGGAAAATGGAAAAAGGATGTGCCCAGGGGGCCCTGGCCCTGACTGCAAAGAATCCTTATATCGAAGGATGGACCCCACACCAAAGTGTTCTCCACCACAAACTTGTGCTGCCCTGATAGACCCAAGGGAGCCCTACAACGTGACATCAGGAACCTGGACTGCTGAGTTTTCTTTCCCAGGGAAAATGGAAAAAGGTTGTGCCCAGGGGCCCCTGGCCCTGACTGCAAAAAATCCTTATATCGAAGGATGGAGCCCACACCGAAGTTGTCCCCACCTCAAACTTGTGCTGCCCTGATACACCCAAGGGAACCCTACAAACTGACATCAGGAACCTGGACTGCTGAGTTTTCTTTCCCAGGGAAAATGGAAAAAGGATAGGCCCAGGGGCCCCTGGCCCTGACTGCAAAAAATCCTTATATCGAAGGATGGAGCCCACACCGAAGTTGTCCCCACCTCAAACTTGTGCTGCCCTGATACACCCAAGGGAACCCTACAAACTGACATCAGGAACCTGGACTGCTGAGTTTTCTTTCCCAGGGAAAATGGAAAAAGGATGTGCCCAGGGGGCCCTGGCCCTGGGCTGGGGCCTCACTACAAAAAATCCTTATATCGAAGGATGGAGCCCACACCAAAGTTGTCCCCACCTCAAACTTGTGCTGCCCTGATACACCCAAGGGAGCCCTACAAACTGACATCAGGAACCTGGACTGCTGAGTTTTCTTTCCCAGGGAAAATGGAAAAAGGATGTGCCCAGGGGCCCCTAGCACTGACTGCAAAAAATCCTTATATCGAAGGATGGAGCCCACACCAAAGTTGTCCCCACCTCAAACTTGTGCTGCCCTGATAGACCCAAGGGAGCCCTACAAACTGACATCAGGAACCTGGACTGCTGAGTTTTCTTTCCCAGGGAAAATGGAAAAAGGATGTGCCCAGGGGCCCCTGGCCCTGACTGCAAAAAATCCTTATATCGAAAGATGGAGCCCACACCAAAGTTGTCCCCACCTCAAACTTGTGCTGCCCTGATAGGCCCAAGGGAGCCCTACAAACTGACATCAGGAACCTGGACTGCTGAGTTTTCTTTCCCAGGGAAAATGGAAAAAGGATGTGCCCAGGGGTCCCTGGCCCTGACTGCAAAAAATCCTTATATCGAAAGATGGAGCCCACACCGAAGTTGTCCCCACCTCAAACTTGTGCTGCCCTGATAGACCCAAGGGAGCCCTACAAACTGACATCAGGAACCTGGACTGCTGAGTTTTCTTTCCCAGGGAAAATGGAAAAAGGATGTGCCCAGGGTCCTGCAGCCATGGGCTGGGGCCACACTGCAAAGAATCCTTATATAGAAGGATGGAGCCCACACCGAAGTTGTCCCCACCTCAAACTTGTGCTGCCCTGATAGACCCAAGGGAGCCCTACAAACTGACATCAGGAACCTGGACTGCTGAGTTTTCTTTCCCAGGGAAAATGGAAAAAGGATGTGCCCAGGGGCCTCTAGCCATGGGCTGGGGCCAGACTGCAAAGAATCCTTATATCGAAGGATGGAGCCCACACTGAAGTTGTCCCCACCTCAAACTTGTGCTGCCCTGATACACCCAAGGGAACCCTACAAACTGACATCAGGAACCTGGACTGCTGAGTTTTCTTTCCCAGGGAAAATGGAAAAAGGCTGTGCCCAGGGGCCCCTGGCCCTGACTGCAAAGAATCCTTATATCGAAGGATGGACCCCACACCAAAGTGTTCTCCACCTCAAACTTGTGCTGCCCTGATAGACCCAAGGGAGCCCTACAAACTGACATCAGGAACCTGGACTGCTGAGTTTTCTTTCCCAGGGAAAATGGAAAAAGGATGTGCCCAGGGGCCCCTTGGCCCTGACTGCAAAAAATCCTTATATCGAAGGATGGACCCCACACCGAAGTTGTCCCCACCTCAAACTTGTGCTGCCCTGATAGACCCAAGGGAGCCCTACAAACTGACATCAGGAACCTGGACTGCTGAGTTTTCTTTCCCAGGGAAAATGGAAAAAGGATGTGCTCAGGGGCCCCTGGCCCTGACTGCAAAGAATCCTTATATCGAAGGATGGACCCCACACCAAAGTTGTCCCCACCTCAAAATTGTGCTGCACTGATAGACCCAAGGGAGCCCTACAAAGTGACATCAGGAACCTGGACTGCTGAGTTTTCTTTCCCAGGGAAAATGGAAAAAGGTTGTGCCCAGGGGCCCCTGGCCCTGACTGCAAAAAATCCTTATATCGAAGGATGGACCCCACACCAAAGTTGTCCCAACCTCAAACTTGTGCTGCCCTGATACACCCAAGGGAACCCTACAAACTGACATCAGGAACCTGGACTGCTGAGTTTTCTTTCCCAGGGAAAATGGAAAAAGGATAGGCCCAGGGGCCCCTGGCCCTGACTGCAAAAAATCCTTATATCGAAGGATGGAGCCCACACCGAAGTTGTCCCCACCTCAAACTTGTGCTGCCCTGAGAGACCCAAGGGAGCCCTACAAACTGACATCAGGAACCTGGACTGCTGAGTTTTCTTTCCCAGGGAAAATGGAAAAAGGATGTGCCCAGGGGTCCCTGGTCCTGGGCAGGGGCCTCACTACAAAAAATCCTTATATCGAAGGATGGAGCCCACACCAAAGTTGTCCCCACCTCAAACTTGTGCTGCCCTGATAGACCCAAGGGAGCCCTACAAACTGACATCAGGAACCTGGACTGCTGAGTTTTCTTTCCCAGGGAAAATGGAAAAAGGATAGGCCCAGGGGCCCCTGGCCCTGACTGCAAAAAATCCTTATATCGAAGGATGGAGCCCACACCGAAGTTGTCCCCACCTCAAACTTGTGCTGCCCTGATACACCCAAAAGAACCCTACAAACTGACATCAGGAACCTGGACTGCTGAGTTTTCTTTCCCAGGGAAAATGGAAAAAGGATGTGCCCAGGGGTCCCTGGTCCTGGGCTGGCTCCTCACTACAAAAAATCCTTATATCAAAGGATGGAGCCCACACCAAAGTTGTCCCCACCTCAAACTTGTGCTGCCCTGATAGACCCAAGGGAGCCCTACAAACTGACATCAGGAACCTGGACTGCTGAGTTTTCTTTCCCAGGGAAAATGGAAAAAGGATGTGCCCAGGGGGCCCTGGCCCTGGGCTGGGGCCTCACTACAAAAAATCCTTATATCGAAGGATGGAGCCCACACCAAAGTTGTCCCCACCTCAAACTTGTGCTGCCCTGATAGACCCAAGGGAGCCCTACAAACTGACATCAGGAACCTGGACTGCTGAGTTTTCTTTCCCAGGGAAAATGGAAAAAGGATGTGCCCAGGGGCCCCTAGCACTGACTGTAAAAAATCCTTATATCGAAGGATGGAGCCCACACCAAAGTTGTCCCCACCTCAAACTTGTGCTGCCCTGATAGACCCAAGGGAGCCCTACAAACTGACATCAGGAACCTGGACTGCTGAGTTTTCTTTCCCAGGGAAAATGGAAAAAGGATGTGCCCAGGGGCCCCTGGCCCTGACTGCAAAAAATCCTTATATCGAAAGATGGAGCCCACATCAAAGTTGTCCCCACCTCAAACTTGTGCTGCCCTGATAGGCCCAAGGGAGCCCTACAAACTGACATCAGGAACCTGGACTGCTGAGTTTTCTTTCCCAGGGAAAATGGAAAAAGGATGTGCCCAGGGGCCCCTGGCCCTGACTGCAAAAAATCCTTATATCGAAAGATGGAGCCCACACCAAAGTTGTCCCCACCTCAAACTTGTGCTGCCCTGATAGACCCAAGGGAGCCCTACAAACTGACATCAGGAACCTGGACTGCTGAGTTTTCTTTCCCAGGGAAAATGGAAAAAGGATGTGCCCAGGGTCCTCCAGCCATGGGCTGGGGCCACACTGCAAAGAATCCTTATATAGAAGGATGGAGCCCACACCGAAGTTGTCCCCACCTCAAACTTGTGCTGCCCTGATAGACCCAAGGGAGCCCTACAAACTGACATCAGGAACCTGGACTGCTGAGTTTTCTTTCCCAGGGAAAATGGAAAAAGGATGTGCCCAGGGGCCTCTAGCCATGGGCTGGGGCCAGACTGCAAAGAATCCTTATATCGAAGGATGGAGCCCACACCGAAGTTGTCCCCACCTCAAACTTGTGCTGCCCTGATACACCCAAGGGAGCCCTACAAACTGACATCAGGAACCTGGACTGCTGAGTTTTCTTTCCCAGGGAAAATGGAAAAAGGCTGTGCCCAGGGGCCCCTGGCCCTGACTGCAAAGAATCCTTATATCGAAGGATGGACCCCACACCAAAGTGTTCTCCACCTCAAACTTGTGCTGCCCTGATAGACCCAAGGGAGCCCTACAAACTGACATCAGGAACCTGGACTGCTGAGTTTTCTTTCCCAGGGAAAATGGAAAAAGGATGTGCCCAGGGGGCCCTGGCCCTGGGCTGGGGCCTCACTGCAAAAAATCCTTATATCGAAGGACTGACCCCACACCAAAGTTGTCCCCACCTCAAACTTGTGCTGCCCTGATACACCCAAGGGAGCCCTACAAACTGACATCAGGAACCTGGACTGCTGAGTTTTCTTTCCCAGGGAAAATGGAAAAAGGATTTGCCCAGGGGCCCCTAGCACTGACTGCAAAAAATCCTTATATCGAAGGATGGAGCCCACACCAAAGTTGTCCCCACCTCAAACTTGTGCTGCCCTGATAGACCCAAGGGAGCCCTACAAACTGACATCAGGAACCTGGACTGCTGAGTTTTCTTCCCCAGGGAAAATGGAAAAAGGATGTGCCCAGGGGCCCCTGGCCCTGACTGCAAAGAATCCTTATATCGAAGGATGGACCCCACACCAAAGTGTTCTCCACCTCAAACTTGTGCTGCCCTGATAGACCCAAGGGAGCCCTACAAACTGACATCAGGAACCTGGACTGCTGAGTTTTCTTTCCCAGGGAAAATGGAAAAAGGATGTGCCCAGGGGTCCCTGGTCCTGGGTTGGGGCCTCACTACAAAAAATCCTTATATCGAAGGATGGAGCCCACACCAAAGTTGTCCCCACCTCAAACTTGTGCTGCCCTGATAGACCCAAGGGAGCCCTACAAACTGACATCAGGAACCTGGACTGCTGAGTTTTCTTTCCCAGGGAAAATGGAAAAAGGATGTGCCCAGGGGCCCCTGGCCCTGACTGCAAAAAATCCTTATATCGAAGGATGGACCCCACACCAAAGTGTTCTCCACCTCAAACTTGTGCTGCCCTGATAGACCCAAGGGAGCCCTACAAACTGACATCAGGAACCTGGACTGCTGAGTTTTCTTTCCCAGGGAAAATGGAAAAAGGATGTGCCCAGGGGCCCCTGGCCCTGACTGCAAAAAATCCTTATATCGAAGGATGGACCCCACACCGAAGTTGTCCCCACCTCAAACTTGTGCTGCCCTGATAGACCCAAGGGAGCCCTACAAACTGACATCAGGAACCTGGACTGCTGAGTTTTCTTTCCCAGGGAAAATGGAAAAAGGATGTGCCCAGGGGGCCCTGGCCCTGGGCTGGGGCCTCACAGCAAAAAATCCTTATATCGAAGGATGGACCCCACACCAAAGTTGTCCCCACCTCAAACTTGTGCTGCCCTGATACACCCAAGGGAGCCCTACAAACTGACATCAGGAACCTGGACTGCTGAGTTTTCTTTCCCAGGGAAAATGGAAAAAGGATGTGCCCAAAGGCCCCTGGCCCTGACTGCAAAGAATCCTTATATCGAAGGATGGACCCCACACCAAAGTGTTCTGCACCACAAACTTGTGCTGCCCTGATAGACCCACGGGAGCCCTACAAACTGACATCAGGAACCTGGACTGCTGAGTTTTCTTTCCCAGGGAAAATGGAAAAAGGATGTGCCCAGGGGCCCCTGGCGCTGACTGCAAAAAATCCTTATATCGAAGGATGGAGCCCACACCGAAGTTGTCCCCACCTCAAACTTGTGCTGCCCTGATAGACCCAAGGGAGCCCTACAAACTGACATCAGGAACCTGGACTGCTGAGTTTTCTTTCCCAGGGAAAATGGAAAAAGGATGTGCCCAGGGGCCCCTGGCCCTGACTGCAAAAAATCCTTATATCGAAGGATGGACCCCACACCGAAGTTGTCCCCACCTCAAACTTGTGCTGCCCTGATAGACCCAAGGGAGCCCTACAAACTGACATCAGGAACCTGGACTGCTGAGTTTTCTTTCCCAGGGAAAATGGAAAAAGGATGTGCCCAGGGGGCCCTGGCCCTGGGCTGGGGCCTCACTGCAAAAAATCCTTATATCGAAGGATTGACCCCACACCAAAGTTGTCCCCACCTCAAACTTGTGCTGCCCTGATAGACCCAAGGGAGCCCTACAAACTGACATCAGGAACCTGGACTGCTGAGTTTTCTTTCCCAGGGAAAATGGAAAAAGGATGTGCCCAGGGGCCCCTGGCACTGACTGCAAAAAATCCTTATATCGAAGGATGGACCCCACACCGAAGTTGTCCCCACCTCAAACTTGTGCTGCCCTGATAGACCCAAGGGAGCCCTACAAACTGACATCAGGAACCTGGACTGCTGAGTTTTCTTTCCCAGGGAAAATGGAAAAAGGATGTGCCCAGGGGCCCCTGGCCCTGGATTGGGCCCTGACTGCAAAGAATCCTTATATCGAAGGATGGACCCCACACCAAAGTTGTCCCCACCTCAAAATTGTGCTGCCCTGATAGACCCAAGGGAGCCCTACAAACTGACATCAGGAACCTGGACTGCTGAGTTTTCTTTCCCAGGGAAAATGGAAAAAGGATGTGCCCAGGGGCCCCTGGCCCTGACTGCAAAAAATCCTTATATCGAAGGATGGACCCCACACCAAAGTTGTCCCAACCTCAAACTTGTGCTGCCCTGATACACCCAAGGGAACCCTACAAACTGACATCAGGAACCTGGACTGCTGAGTTTTCTTTCCCAGGGAAAATGGAAAAAGGATAGGCCCAGGGGCCCCTGGCCCTGACTGCAAAAAATCCTTATATCGAAGGATGGAGCCCACACCGAAGTTGTCCCCACCTCAAACTTGTGCTGCCCTGAGAGACCCAAGGGAGCCCTACAAACTGACATCAGGAACCTGGACTGCTGAGTTTTCTTTCCCAGGGAAAATGGAAAAAGGATGTGCCCAGGGGTCCCTGGTCCTGGGCAGGGGCCTCACTACAAAAAATCCTTATATCGAAGGATGGAGCCCACACCAAAGTTGTCCCCACCTCAAACTTGTGCTGCCCTGATAGACCCAAGGGAGCCCTACAAACTGACATCAGGAACCTGGACTGCTGAGTTTTCTTTCCCAGGGAAAATGGAAAAAGGATAGGCCCAGGGGCCCCTGGCCCTGACTGCAAAAAATCCTTATATCGAAGGATGGAGCCCACACCGAAGTTGTCCCCACCTCAAACTTGTGCTGCCCTGATACACCCAAAAGAACCCTACAAACTGACATCAGGAACCTGGACTGCTGAGTTTTCTTTCCCAGGGAAAATGGAAAAAGGATGTGCCCAGGGGTCCCTGGTCCTGGGCTGGGGCCTCACTACAAAAAATCCTTATATCGAAGGATGGAGCCCACACCGAAGTTGTCCCCACCTCAAACTTGTGCTGCCCTGATAGACCCAAGGGAGCCCTACAAACTGACATCAGGAACCTGGACTGCTGAGTTTTCTTTCCCAGGGAAAATGGAAAAAGGATGTGCCCAGGGGCCCCTGGCCCTGACTGCAAAGAATCCTTATATCGAAGGATGGACCCCACACCAAAGTGTTCTCCACCTCAAACTTGTGCTGCCCTGATAGATCCAAGGGAGCCCTACAAACTGACATCAGGAACCTGGACTGCTGAGTTTTCTTTCCCAGGGAAAATGGAAAAAGGATGTGCCCAGGGGCCCCTGGCCCTGACTGCAAAAAATCCTTATATCGAAGGATGGAGCCCACACCGAAGTTGTCCCCACCTCAAACTTGTGCTGCCCTGATAGACCCAAGGGAGCCCTACAAACTGACATCAGGAACCTGGACTGCTGAGTTTTCTTTCCCAGGGAAAATGGAAAAAGGATGTGCCCAAAGGCCCCTGGCCCTGACTGCAAAGAATCCTTATATCGAAGGATGGACCCCACACCAAAGTGTTCTGCACCACAAACTTGTGCTGCCCTGATAGACCCACGGGAGCCCTACAAACTGACATCAGGAACCTGGACTGCTGAGTTTTCTTTCCTAGGGAAAATGGAAAAAGGATGTGCCCAGGGGCCCCTGGCCCTGACTGCAAAGAATCCTTATATCGAAGGATGGACCCCACACCGAAGTTGTCCCCACCTCAAACTTGTGCTGCCCTGATAGACCCAAGGGAGCCCTACAAACTGACATCAGGAACCTGGACTGCTGAGTTTTCTTTACCAGGGAAAATGGAAAAAGGATGTGCCCAGGGGGCCCTGGCCCTGGGCTGGGGCCTCACTGCAAAAAATCCTTATATCGAAGGATTGACCCCACACCAAAGTTGTCCCCACCTCAAACTTGTGCTGCCCTGATACACCCAAGGGAGCCCTACAAACTGACATCAGGAACCTGGACTGCTGAGTTTTCTTTCCCAGGGAAAATGGAAAAAGGATGTGCCCAGGGGCCCCTAGCACTGACTGCAAAAAATCCTTATATCGAAGGATGGACCCCACACCGAAGTTGTCCCCACCTCAAACTTGTGCTGCCCTGATAGACCCAAGGGAGCCCTACAAACTGACATCAGGAACCTGGACTGCTGAGTTTTCTTTCCCAGGGAAAATGGAAAAAGGATGTGCCCAGGGGCCCCTGGCCCTGGATTGGGCCCTGACTGCAAAGAATCCTTATATCGAAGGATGGACCCCACACCAAAGTTGTCCCCACCTCAAAATTGTGCTGCACTGATAGACCCAAGGGAGCCCTACAAAGTGACATCAGGAACCTGGACTGCTGAGTTTTCTTTCCCAGGGAAAATGGAAAAAGGTTGTGCCCAGGGGCCCCTGGCCCTGACTGCAAAAAATCCTTATATCGAAGGATGGAGCCCACACCAAAGTTGTCCCAACCTCAAACTTGTGCTTCCCTGATACATCCAAGGGAACCCTACAAACTGACATCAGGAACCTGGACTGCTGAGTTTTCTTTCCCAGGGAAAATGGAAAAAGGATGTGCCCAGGGGCCCCTGGCCCTGACTGCAAAAAATCCTTATATCGAAAGATGGAGCCCACACCAAAGTTGTCCCCACCTCAAACTTGTGCTGCCCTGATAGACCCAAGGGAGCCCTACAAACTGACATCAGGAACCTGGACTGCTGAGTTTTCTTTCCCAGGGAAAATGGAAAAAGGATGTGCCCAGGGGCCTCTAGCCATGGGCTGGGGCCACACTGCAAAGAATCCTTATATCGAAGGATGGAGCCCACACCGAAGTTGTCCCCACCTCAAACTTGTGCTGCCCTGATACACCCAAGGGAACCCTACAAACTGACATCAGGAACCTGGACTGCTGAGTTTTCTTTCCCAGGGAAAATGGAAAAAGGATGTGCCCAGGGGCCCCTGGCCCTGACTGCAAAGAATCCTTATATCGAAGGATGGACCCCACACCGAAGTTGTCCCCACCTCAAACTTGTGCTGCCCTGATAGACCCAAGGGAGCCCTACAAACTGACATCAGGAACCTGGACTGCTGAGTTTTCTTTACCAGGGAAAATGGAAAAAGGATGTGCCCAGGGGGCCCTGGCCCTGGGCTGGGGCCTCACTGCAAAAAATCCTTATATCGAAGGATTGACCCCACACCAAAGTTGTCCCCACCTCAAACTTGTGCTGCCCTGATACACCCAAGGGAGCCCTACAAACTGACATCAGGAACCTGGACTGCTGAGTTTTCTTTCCCAGGGAAAATGGAAAAAGGATGTGCCCAGGGGCCCCTAGCACTGACTGCAAAAAATCCTTATATCGAAGGATGGACCCCACACCGAAGTTGTCCCCACCTCAAACTTGTGCTGCCCTGATAGACCCAAGGGAGCCCTACAAACTGACATCAGGAACCTGGACTGCTGAGTTTTCTTTCCCAGGGAAAATGGAAAAAGGATGTGCCCAGGGGCCCCTGGCCCTGGATTGGGCCCTGACTGCAAAGAATCCTTATATCGAAGGATGGAGCCCACACCAAAGTTGTCCCCACCTCAAAATTGTGCTGCACTGATAGACCCAAGGGAGCCCTACAAAGTGACATCAGGAACCTGGACTGCTGAGTTTTCTTTCCCAGGGAAAATGGAAAAAGGTTGTGCCCAGGGGCCCCTGGCCCTGACTGCAAAAAATCCTTATATCGAAGGATGGAGCCCACACCAAAGTTGTCCCAACCTCAAACTTGTGCTTCCCTGATACATCCAAGGGAACCCTACAAACTGACATCAGGAACCTGGACTGCTGAGTTTTCTTTCCCAGGGAAAATGGAAAAAGGATGTGCCCAGGGGCCCCTGGCCCTGACTGCAAAGAATCCTTATATCGAAGGATGGACCCCACACCAAAGTGTTCTCCACCTCAAACTTGTGCTGCCCTGATAGACCCAAGGGAGCCCTACAAACTGACATCAGGAACCTGGACTGCTGAGTTTTCTTTCCCAGGGAAAATGGAAAAAGGATGTGCCCAGGGGCCCCTGGCCCTGACTGCAAAAAATCCTTATATCGAAAGATGGAGCCCACACCAAAGTTGTCCCCACCTCAAACTTGTGCTGCCCTGATAGACCCAAGGGAGCCCTACAAACTGACATCAGGAACCTGGACTGCTGAGTTTTCTTTCCCAGGGAAAATGGAAAAAGGATGTGCCCAGGGGCCTCTAGCCATGGGCTGGGGCCACACTGCAAAGAATCCTTATATCGAAGGATGGAGCCCACACCGAAGTTGTCCCCACCTCAAACTTGTGCTGCCCTGACACACCCAAGGGAACCCTACAAACTGACATCAGGAACCTGGACTGCTGAGTTTTCTTTCCCAGGGAAAATGGAAAAAGGATGTGCCCAGGTTTCCCTGGTCCTGGGCTGGGGCCTCACTGCACAAAATCCTTATATCGAAGGATGGAGCCCACACCAAAGTTGTCCCCACCTCAAAGTTGTGCTGCCCTGATAGACCCAAGGGAGCCCTACAAACTGACATCAGGAACCTGGACTGCTGAGTTTTCTTTACCAGGGAAAATGGAAAAAGGATGTGCCCAGGGGCCCCTTGGCCCTGACTGCAAAAAATCCTTATATCGAAGGATGGACCCCACACCGAAGTTGTCCCCACCTCAAACTTGTGCTGCCCTGATACACCCAAGGGAGCCCTACAAACTGACATCAGGAACCTGGACTGCTGAGTTTTCTTTCCCAGGGAAAATGGAAAAAGGATGTGCCCAGGGGGCCCTGGCCCTGGGCTGGGGCCTCACTGCAAAAAATCCTTATATCGAAGGATTGACCCCACACCAAAGTTGTCCCCACCTCAAACTTGTGCTGCCCTGATACACCCAAGGGAGCCCTACAAACTGACATCAGGAACCTGGACTGCTGAGTTTTCTTTCCCAGGGAAAATGGAAAAAGGATGTGCCCAGGGGCCCCTGGCCCTGACTGCAAAAAATCCTTATATCGAAGGATGGAGCCCACACCGAAGTTGTCCCCACCTCAAACTTGTGCTGCCCTGATAGACCCAAGGGAGCCCGACAAACTGACATCAGGAACCTGGACTGCTGAGTTTTCTTTCCCAGGGAAAATGGAAAAAGGATGTGCCCAGGGGCCTCTAGCCATGGGCTGGGGCCACACTGCAAAGAATCCTTATATCGAAGGATGGACCCCACACCGAAGTTGTCCCCACCTCAAACTTGTGCTGCCCTGATACACCCAAGGGAACCCTACAAACTGACATCAGGAACCTGGACTGCTGAGTTTTCTTTCCCAGGGAAAATGGAAAAAGGATGTGCCCAGGGGTCCCTGGTCCTGGGCAGGGGCCTCACTACAAAAAATCCTTATATCGAAGGATGGAGCCCACACCAAAGTTGTCCCCACCTCAAACTTGTGCTGCCCTGATAGACCCAAGGGAGCCCTACAAACTGACATCAGGAACCTGGACTGCTGAGTTTTCTTTCCCAGGGAAAATGGAAAAAGGATGTGCCCAGGGGTCCCTGGTCCTGGGCAGGGGCCTCACTACAAAAAATCCTTATATCGAAGGATGGAGCCCACACCAAAGTTGTCCCCACCTCAAACTTGTGCTGCCCTGATAGACCCAAGGGAGCCCTACAAACTGACATCAGGAACCTGGACTGCTGAGTTTTCTTTCCCAGGGAAAATGGAAAAAGGATGTGCTCAGGGGCCCCTGGCCCTGACTGCAAAGAATCCTTATATCGAAGGATGGACCCCACACCAAAGTTGTCCCCACCTCAAAATTGTGCTGCACTGATAGACCCAAGGGAGCCCTACAAAGTGACATCAGGAACCTGGACTGCTGAGTTTTCTTTCCCAGGGAAAATGGAAAAAGGTTGTGCCCAGGGGCCCCTGGCCCTGACTGCAAAAAATCCTTATATCGAAGGATGGACCCCACACCAAAGTTGTCCCAACCTCAAACTTGTGCTGCCCTGATACACCCAAGGGAACCCTACAAACTGACATCAGGAACCTGGACTGCTGAGTTTTCTTTCCCAGGGAAAATGGAAAAAGGATAGGCCCAGGGGCCCCTGGCCCTGACTGCAAAAAATCCTTATATCGAAGGATGGAGCCCACACCGAAGTTGTCCCCACCTCAAACTTGTGCTGCCCTGAGAGACCCAAGGGAGCCCTATAAACTGACATCAGGAACCTGGACTGCTGAGTTTTCTTTCCCAGGGAAAATGGAAAAAGGATGTGCCCAGGGGTCCCTGGTCCTGGGCAGGGGCCTCACTACAAAAAATCCTTATATCGAAGGATGGAGCCCACACCAAAGTTGTCCCCACCTCAAACTTGTGCTGCCCTGATAGACCCAAGGGAGCCCTACAAACTGACATCAGGAACCTGGACTGCTGAGTTTTCTTTCCCAGGGAAAATGGAAAAAGGATAGGCCCAGGGGCCCCTGGCCCTGACTGCAAAAAATCCTTATATCGAAGGATGGAGCCCACACCGAAGTTGTCCCCACCTCAAACTTGTGCTGCCCTGATACACCCAAAAGAACCCTACAAACTGACATCAGGAACCTGGACTGCTGAGTTTTCTTTCCCAGGGAAAATGGAAAAAGGATGTGCCCAGGGGTCCCTGGTCCTGGGCTGGCTCCTCACTACAAAAAATCCTTATATCGAAGGATGGAGCCCACACCAAAGTTGTCCCCACCTCAAACTTGTGCTGCCCTGATAGACCCAAGGGAGCCCTACAAACTGACATCAGGAACCTGGACTGCTGAGTTTTCTTTCCCAGGGAAAATGGAAAAAGGATGTGCCCAGGGGGCCCTGGCCCTGGATTGGGCCCTGACTGCAAAGAATCCTTATATCGAAGGATGGACCCCACACCAAAGTTGTCCCCACCTCAAAATTGTGCTGCACTGATAGACCCAAGGGAGCCCTACAAAGTGACATCAGGAACCTGGACTGCTGAGTTTTCTTTCCCAGGGAAAATGGAAAAAGGTTGTGCCCAGGGGCCCCTGGCCCTGACTGCAAAAAATCCTTATATCGAAGGATGGAGCCCACACCAAAGTTGTCCCAACCTCAAACTTGTGCTTCCCTGATACATCCAAGGGAACCCTACAAACTGACATCAGGAACCTGGACTGCTGAGTTTTCTTTCCCAGGGAAAATGGAAAAAGGATGTGCCCAGGGGCCCCTGGCCCTGACTGCAAAAAATCCTTATATCGAAAGATGGAGCCCACACCAAAGTTGTCCCCACCTCAAACTTGTGCTGCCCTGATAGACCCAAGGGAGCCCTACAAACTGACATCAGGAACCTGGACTGCTGAGTTTTCTTTCCCAGGGAAAATGGAAAAAGGATGTGCCCAGGGGCCTCTAGCCATGGGCTGGGGCCACACTGCAAAGAATCCTTATATCGAAGGATGGAGCCCACACCGAAGTTGTCCCCACCTCAAACTTGTGCTGCCCTGATACACCCAAGGGAACCCTACAAACTGACATCAGGAACCTGGACTGCTGAGTTTTCTTTCCCAGGGAAAATGGAAAAAGGATGTGCCCAGGGGCCCCTGGCCCTGACTGCAAAGAATCCTTATATCGAAGGATGGACCCCACACCGAAGTTGTCCCCACCTCAAACTTGTGCTGCCCTGATAGACCCAAGGGAGCCCTACAAACTGACATCAGGAACCTGGACTGCTGAGTTTTCTTTACCAGGGAAAATGGAAAAAGGATGTGCCCAGGGGGCCCTGGCCCTGGGCTGGGGCCTCACTGCAAAAAATCCTTATATCGAAGGATTGACCCCACACCAAAGTTGTCCCCACCTCAAACTTGTGCTGCCCTGATACACCCAAGGGAGCCCTACAAACTGACATCAGGAACCTGGACTGCTGAGTTTTCTTTCCCAGGGAAAATGGAAAAAGGATGTGCCCAGGGGCCCCTAGCACTGACTGCAAAAAATCCTTATATCGAAGGATGGACCCCACACCGAAGTTGTCCCCACCTCAAACTTGTGCTGCCCTGATAGACCCAAGGGAGCCCTACAAACTGACATCAGGAACCTGGACTGCTGAGTTTTCTTTCCCAGGGAAAATGGAAAAAGGATGTGCCCAGGGGCCCCTGGCCCTGGATTGGGCCCTGACTGCAAAGAATCCTTATATCGAAGGATGGACCCCACACCAAAGTTGTCCCCACCTCAAAATTGTGCTGCACTGATAGACCCAAGGGAGCCCTACAAAGTGACATCAGGAACCTGGACTGCTGAGTTTTCTTTCCCAGGGAAAATGGAAAAAGGTTGTGCCCAGGGGCCCCTGGCCCTGACTGAAAAAAATCCTTATATCGAAGGATGGAGCCCACACCAAAGTTGTCCCAACCTCAAACTTGTGCTTCCCTGATACATCCAAGGGAACCCTACAAACTGACATCAGGAACCTGGACTGCTGAGTTTTCTTTCCCAGGGAAAATGGAAAAAGGATGTGCCCAGGGGCCCCTGGCCCTGACTGCAAAGAATCCTTATATCGAAGGATGGACCCCACACCAAAGTGTTCTCCACCTCAAACTTGTGCTGCCCTGATAGACCCAAGGGAGCCCTACAAACTGACATCAGGAACCTGGACTGCTGAGTTTTCTTTCCCAGGGAAAATGGAAAAAGGATGTGCCCAGGGGCCCCTGGCCCTGACTGCAAAAAATCCTTATATCGAAAGATGGAGCCCACACCAAAGTTGTCCCCACCTCAAACTTGTGCTGCCCTGATAGACCCAAGGGAGCCCTACAAACTGACATCAGGAACCTGGACTGCTGAGTTTTCTTTCCCAGGGAAAATGGAAAAAGGATGTGCCCAGGGGCCTCTAGCCATGGGCTGGGGCCACACTGCAAAGAATCCTTATATCGAAGGATGGAGCCCACACCGAAGTTGTCCCCACCTCAAACTTGTGCTGCCCTGACACACCCAAGGGAACCCTACAAACTGACATCAGGAACCTGGACTGCTGAGTTTTCTTTCCCAGGGAAAATGGAAAAAGGATGTGCCCAGGTTTCCCTGGTCCTGGGCTGGGGCCTCACTGCACAAAATCCTTATATCGAAGGATGGAGCCCACACCAAAGTTGTCCCCACCTCAAAGTTGTGCTGCCCTGATAGACCCAAGGGAGCCCTACAAACTGACATCAGGAACCTGGACTGCTGAGTTTTCTTTACCAGGGAAAATGGAAAAAGGATGTGCCCAGGGGCCCCTTGGCCCTGACTGCAAAAAATCCTTATATCGAAGGATGGACCCCACACCGAAGTTGTCCCCACCTCAAACTTGTGCTGCCCTGATAGACCCAAGGGAGCCCTACAAACTGACATCAGGAACCTGGACTGCTGAGTTTTCTTTCCCAGGGAAAATGGAAAAAGGATGTGCCCAGGGGGCCCTGGCCCTGGGCTGGGGCCTCACTGCAAAAAATCCTTATATCGAAGGATTGACCCCACACCAAAGTTGTCCCCACCTCAAACTTGTGCTGCCCTGATACACCCAAGGGAGCCCTACAAACTGACATCAGGAACCTGGACTGCTGAGTTTTCTTTCCCAGGGAAAATGGAAAAAGGATGTGCCCAGGGGCCCCTGGCCCTGACTGCAAAAAATCCTTATATCGAAGGATGGAGCCCACACCGAAGTTGTCCCCACCTCAAACTTGTGCTGCCCTGATAGACCCAAGGGAGCCCGACAAACTGACATCAGGAACCTGGACTGCTGAGTTTTCTTTCCCAGGGAAAATGGAAAAAGGATGTGCCCAGGGGCCTCTAGCCATGGGCTGGGGCCACACTGCAAAGAATCCTTATATCGAAGGATGGACCCCACACCGAAGTTGTCCCCACCTCAAACTTGTGCTGCCCTGATACACCCAAGGGAACCCTACAAACTGACATCAGGAACCTGGACTGCTGAGTTTTCTTTCCCAGGGAAAATGGAAAAAGGATGTGCCCAGGGGTCCCTGGTCCTGGGCAGGGGCCTCACTACAAAAAATCCTTATATCGAAGGATGGAGCCCACACCAAAGTTGTCCCCACCTCAAACTTGTGCTGCCCTGATAGACCCAAGGGAGCCCTACAAACTGACATCAGGAACCTGGACTGCTGAGTTTTCTTTCCCAGGGAAAATGGAAAAAGGATGTGCTCAGGGGCCCCTGGCCCTGACTGCAAAGAATCCTTATATCGAAGGATGGACCCCACACCAAAGTTGTCCCCACCTCAAAATTGTGCTGCACTGATAGACCCAAGGGAGCCCTACAAAGTGACATCAGGAACCTGGACTGCTGAGTTTTCTTTCCCAGGGAAAATGGAAAAAGGTTGTGCCCAGGGGCCCCTGGCCCTGACTGCAAAAAATCCTTATATCGAAGGATGGACCCCACACCAAAGTTGTCCCAACCTCAAACTTGTGCTGCCCTGATACACCCAAGGGAACCCTACAAACTGACATCAGGAACCTGGACTGCTGAGTTTTCTTTCCCAGGGAAAATGGAAAAAGGATAGGCCCAGGGGCCCCTGGCCCTGACTGCAAAAAATCCTTATATCGAAGGATGGAGCCCACACCGAAGTTGTCCCCACCTCAAACTTGTGCTGCCCTGATACACCCAAAAGAACCCTACAAACTGACATCAGGAACCTGGACTGCTGAGTTTTCTTTCCCAGGGAAAATGGAAAAAGGATGTGCCCAGGGGTCCCTGGTCCTGGGCTGGCTCCTCACTACAAAAAATCCTTATATCGAAGGATGGAGCCCACACCAAAGTTGTCCCCACCTCAAACTTGTGCTGCCCTGATAGACCCAAGGGAGCCCTACAAACTGACATCAGGAACCTGGACTGCTGAGTTTTCTTTCCCAGGGAAAATGGAAAAAGGATGTGCCCAGGGGGCCCTGGCCCTGGGCTGGGGCCTCACTACAAAAAATCCTTATATCGAAGGATGGACCCCACACCAAAGTTGTCCCCACCTCAAACTTGTGCTGCCCTGATACACCCAAGGGAGCCCTACAAACTGACATCAGGAACCTGGACTGCTGAGTTTTCTTTCCCAGGGAAAATGGAAAAAGGATGTGCCCAGGGGCCCCTAGCACTGACTGCAAAAAATCCTTATATCGAAGGATGGAGCCCACACCAAAGTTGTCCCCACCTCAAACTTGTGCTGCCCTGATAGACCCAAGGGAGCCCTACAAACTGACATCAGGAACCTGGACTGCTGAGTTTTCTTTCCCAGGGAAAATGGAAAAAGGATGTGCCCAGGGGCCCCTGGCCCTGACTGCAAAAAATCCTTATATCGAAAGATGGAGCCCACACCAAAGTTGTCCCCACCTCAAACTTGTGCTGCCCTGATAGGCCCAAGGGAGCCCTACAAACTGACATCAGGAACCTGGACTGCTGAGTTTTCTTTCCCAGGGAAAATGGAAAAAGGATGTGCCCAGGGGCCCCTGGCCCTGACTGCAAAAAATCCTTATATCGAAAGATGGAGCCCACACCAAAGTTGTCCCCACCTCAAACTTGTGCTGCCCTGATAGACCCAAGGGAGCCCTACAAACTGACATCAGGAACCTGGACTGCTGAGTTTTCTTTCCCAGGGAAAATGGAAAAAGGATGTGCCCAGGGTCCTCCAGCCATGGGCTGGGGCCACACTGCAAAGAATCCTTATATAGAAGGATGGAGCCCACACCGAAGTTGTCCCCACCTCAAACTTGTGCTGCCCTGATAGACCCAAGGGAGCCCTACAAACTGACATCAGGAACCTGGACTGCTGAGTTTTCTTTCCCAGGGAAAATGGAAAAAGGATGTGCCCAGGGGCCTCTAGCCATGGGCTGGGGCCAGACTGCAAAGAATCCTTATATCGAAGGATGGAGCCCACACCGAAGTTGTCCCCACCTCAAACTTGTGCTGCCCTGATACACCCAAGGGAGCCCTACAAACTGACATCAGGAACCTGGACTGCTGAGTTTTCTTTCCCAGGGAAAATGGAAAAAGGCTGTGCCCAGGGGCCCCTGGCCCTGACTGCAAAGAATCCTTATATCGAAGGATGGACCCCACACCAAAGTGTTCTCCACCTCAAACTTGTGCTGCCCTGATAGACCCAAGGGAGCCCTACAAACTGACATCAGGAACCTGGACTGCTGAGTTTTCTTTACCAGGGAAAATGGAAAAAGGATGTGCCCAGGGGCCCCTTGGCCCTGACTGCAAAAAATCCTTATATCGAAGGATGGACCCCACACCGAAGTTGTCCCCACCTCAAACTTGTGCTGCCCTGATAGACCCAAGGGAGCCCTACAAACTGACATCAGGAACCTGGATTGCTGAGTTTTCTTTCCCAGGGAAAATGGAAAAAGGATGTGCCCAGGGGGCCCTGGCCCTGGGCTGGGGCCTCACTGCAAAAAATCCTTATATCGAAGGACTGACCCCACACCAAAGTTGTCCCCACCTCAAACTTGTGCTGCCCTGATACACCCAAGGGAGCCCTACAAACTGACATCAGGAACCTGGACTGCTGAGTTTTCTTTCCCAGGGAAAATGGAAAAAGGATGTGCCCAGGGGCCCCTAGCACTGACTGCAAAAAATCCTTATATCGAAGGATGGAGCCCACACCAAAGTTGTCCCCACCTCAAACTTGTGCTGCCCTGATAGACCCAAGGGAGCCCTACAAACTGACATCAGGAACCTGGACTGCTGAGTTTTCTTCCCCAGGGAAAATGGAAAAAGGATGTGCCCAGGGGCCCCTGGCCATGACTGCAAAGAATCCTTATATCGAAGGATGGACCCCACACCAAAGTGTTCTCCACCTCAAACTTGTGCTGCCCTGATAGACCCAAGGGAGCCCTACAAACTGACATCAGGAACCTGGACTGCTGAGTTTTCTTTCCCAGGGAAAATGGAAAAAGGATGTGCCCAGGGGTCCCTGGTCCTGGGTTGGGGCCTCACTACAAAAAATCCTTATATCGAAGGATGGAGCCCACACCAAAGTTGTCCCCACCTCAAACTTGTGCTGCCCTGATAGACCCAAGGGAGCCCTACAAACTGACATCAGGAACCTGGACTGCTGAGTTTTCTTTCCCAGGGAAAATGGAAAAAGGATGTGCCCAGGGGCCCCTGGCCCTGACTGCAAAGAATCCTTATATCGAAGGATGGACCCCACACCAAAGTGTTCTCCACCTCAAACTTGTGCTGCCCTGATAGACCCAAGGGAGCCCTACAAACTGACATCAGGAACCTGGACTGCTGAGTTTTCTTTCCCAGGGAAAATGGAAAAAGGATGTGCCCAGGGGCCCCTGGCCCTGACTGCAAAAAATCCTTATATCGAAGGATGGACCCCACACCGAAGTTGTCCCCACCTCAAACTTGTGCTGCCCTGATAGACCCAAGGGAGCCCTACAAACTGACATCAGGAACCTGGACTGCTGAGTTTTCTTTCCCAGGGAAAATGGAAAAAGGATGTGCCCAGGGGGCCCTGGCCCTGGGCTGGGGCCTCACAGCAAAAAATCCTTATATCGAAGGATGGACCCCACACCAAAGTTGTCCCCACCTCAAACTTGTGCTGCCCTGATACACCCAAGGGAGCCCTACAAACTGACATCAGGAACCTGGACTGCTGAGTTTTCTTTCCCAGGGAAAATGGAAAAAGGATGTGCCCAAAGGCCCCTGGCCCTGACTGCAAAGAATCCTTATATCGAAGGATGGAGCCCACACCAAAGTGTTCTGCACCACAAACTTGTGCTGCCCTGATAGACCCACGGGAGCCCTACAAACTGACATCAGGAACCTGGACTGCTGAGTTTTCTTTCCCAGGGAAAATGGAAAAAGGATGTGCCCAGGGGCCCCTGGCGCTGACTGCAAAAAATCCTTATATCGAAGGATGGAGCCCACACCGAAGTTGTCCCCACCTCAAACTTGTGCTGCCCTGATAGACCCAAGGGAGCCCTACAAACTGACATCAGGAACCTGGACTGCTGAGTTTTCTTTCCCAGGGAAAATGGAAAAAGGATGTGCCCAGGGGCCCCTGGCCCTGACTGCAAAAAATCCTTATATCGAGGATGGACCCCACACCGAAGTTGTCCCCACCTCAAACTTGTGCTGCCCTGATAGACCCAAGGGAGCCCTACAAACTGACATCAGGAACCTGGACTGCTGAGTTTTCTTTCCCAGGGAAAATGGAAAAAGGATGTGCCCAGGGGGCCCTGGCCCTGGGCCGGGGCCTCACTGCAAAAAATCCTTATATCGAAGGATTGACCCCACACCAAAGTTGTCCCCACCTCAAACTTGTGCTGCCCTGATAGACCCAAGGGAGCCCTACAAACTGACATCAGGAACCTGGACTGCTGAGTTTTCTTTCCCAGGGAAAATGGAAAAAGGATGTGCCCAGGGGCCCCTGGCCCTGGATTGGGCCCTGACTGCAAAGAATCCTTATATCGAAGGATGGACCCCACACCAAAGTTGTCCCCACCTCAAAATTGTGCTGCCCTGATAGACCCAAGGGAGCCCTACAAACTGACATCAGGAACCTGGACTGCTGAGTTTTCTTTCCCAGGGAAAATGGAAAAAGGTTGTGCCCAGGGGCCCCTGGCCCTGACTGCAAAAAATCCTTATATCGAAGGATGGACCCCACACCAAAGTTGTCCCAACCTCAAACTTGTGCTGCCCTGATACACCCAAGGGAACCCTACAAACTGACATCAGGAACCTGGACTGCTGAGTTTTCTTTCCCAGGGAAAATGGAAAAATTATAGGCCCAGGGGCCCCTGGCCCTGACTGCAAAAAATCCTTATATCGAAGGATGGAGCCCACACCGAAGTTGTCCCCACCTCAAACTTGTGCTGCCCTGAGAGACCCAAGGGAGCCCTACAAACTGACATCAGGAACCTGGACTGCTGAGTTTTCTTTCCCAGGGAAAATGGAAAAAGGATGTGCCCAGGGGTCCCTGGTCCTGGGCAGGGGCCTCACTACAAAAAATCCTTATATCGAAGGATGGAGCCCACACCAAAGTTGTCCCCACCTCAAACTTGTGCTGCCCTGATAGACCCAAGGGAGCCCTACAAACTGACATCAGGAACCTGGACTGCTGAGTTTTCTTTCCCAGGGAAAATGGAAAAAGGATAGGCCCAGGGGCCCCTGGCCCTGACTGCAAAAAATCCTTATATCGAAGGATGGAGCCCACACCGAAGTTGTCCCCACCTCAAACTTGTGCTGCCCTGATACACCCAAAAGAACCCTACAAACTGACATCAGGAACCTGGACTGCTGAGTTTTCTTTCCCAGGGAAAATGGAAAAAGGATGTGCCCAGGGGTCCCTGGTCCTGGGCTGGGGCCTCACTACAAAAAATCCTTATATCGAAGGATGGAGCCCACACCAAAGTTGTCCCCACCTCAAACTTGTGCTGCCCTGATACACCCAAGGGAGCCCTACAAACTGACATCAGGAACCTGGACTGCTGAGTTTTCTTTCCCAGGGAAAATGGAAAAAGGATGTGCCCAGGGGCCCCTGGCCCTGACTGCAAAGAATCCTTATATCGAAGGATGGACCCCACACCAAAGTGTTCTCCACCTCAAACTTGTGCTGCCCTGATAGATCCAAGGGAGCCCTACAAACTGACATCAGGAACCTGGACTGCTGAGTTTTCTTTCCCAGGGAAAATGGAAAAAGGATGTGCCCAGGGGCCCCTGGCCCTGACTGCAAAAAATCCTTATATCGAAGGATGGAGCCCACACCGAAGTTGTCCCCACCTCAAACTTGTGCTGCCCTGATAGACCCAAGGGAGCCCTACAAACTGACATCAGGAACCTGGACTGCTGAGTTTTCTTTCCCAGGGAAAATGGAAAAAGGATGTGCCCAGGGGCCTCTAGCCATGGGCTGGGGCCAGACTGCAAAGAATCCTTATATCGAAGGATGGAGCCCACACCGAAGTTGTCCCCACCTCAAACTTGTGCTGCCCTGATACACCCAAGGGAACCCTACAAACTGACATCAGGAACCTGGACTGCTGAGTTTTCTTTCCCAGGGAAAATGGAAAAAGGATGTGCCCAGGGGCCCCTGGCCCTGACTGCAAAAAATCCTTATATCGAAGGATGGAGCCCACACCGAAGTTGTCCCCACCTCAAACTTCTGCTGCCCTGATACACCCAAGGGAACCCTACAAACTGACATCAGGAACCTGGACTGCTGAGTTTTCTTTCCCAGGGAAAATGGAAAAAGGATGTGCCCAGGGGTCCCTGGTCCTGGGCTGGGGCCTCGCTACAAAAAATCCTTATATCGAAGGATGGAGCCCACACCAAAGTTGTCCCCACCTCAAACTTGTGCTGCCCTGATAGACCCAAGGGAGCCCTACAAACTGACATCAGGAACCTGGACTGCTGAGTTTTCTTTCCCAGGGAAAATGGAAAAAGGATGTGCCCAGGGGTCCCTGGCCCTGACTGCAAAAAATCCTTATATCGAAAGATGGAGCCCACACCAAAGTTGTCCCCACCTCAAACTTGTGCTGCCCTGATAGACCCAAGGGAGCCCTACAAACTGACATCAGGAACCTGGACTGCTGAGTTTTCTTTCCCAGGGAAAATGGAAAAAGGATGTGCCCAGGGGTCCCTGGTCCTGGGCAGGGGCCTCACTACAAAAAATCCTTATATCGAAGGATGGAGCCCACACCAAAGTTGTCCCCACCTCAAACTTGTGCTGCCCTGATAGACCCAAGGGAGCCCTACAAACTGACATCAGGAACCTGGACTGCTGAGTTTTCTTTCCCAGGGAAAATGGAAAAAGGATGTGCCCAGGGGTCCCTGGTCCTGGGCAGGGGCCTCACTACAAAAAATCCTTATATCGAAGGATGGAGCCCACACCAAAGTTGTCCCCACCTCAAACTTGTGCTGCCCTGATAGACCCAAGGGAGCCCTACAAACTGACATCAGGAACCTGGACTGCTGAGTTTTCTTTCCCAGGGAAAATGGAAAAAGGATGTGCCCAGGGGCCCCTGGCCCTGACTGCAAAGAATCCTTATATCGAAGGATGAACCCCACACCAAAGTGTTCTCCACCACAAACTTGTGCTGCCCTGATAGACCCAAGGGAGCCCTACAACGTGACATCAGGAACCTGGACTGCTGAGTTTTCTTTCCCAGGGAAAATGGAAAAAGGTTGTGCCCAGGGGCCCCTGGCCCTGACTGCAAAAAATCCTTATATCGAAGGATGGAGCCCACACTGAAGTTGTCCCCACCTCAAACTTGTGCTGCCCTGATACACCCAAGGGAACCCTACAAACTGACATCAGGAACCTGGACTGCTGAGTTTTCTTTCCCAGGGAAAATGGAAAAAGGATAGGCCCAGGGGCCCCTGGCCCTGACTGCAAAAAATCCTTATATCGAAGGATGGAGCCCACACCGAAGTTGTCCCCACCTCAAACTTGTGCTGCCCTGATACACCCAAGGGAACCCTACAAACTGACATCAGGAACCTGGACTGCTGAGTTTTCTTTCCCAGGGAAAATGGAAAAAGGATGTGCCCAGGGGGCCCTGGCCCTGGGCTGGGGCCTCACTACAAAAAATCCTTATATCGAAGGATGGAGCCCACACCAAAGTTGTCCCCACCTCAAACTTGTGCTGCCCTGATAGACCCAAGGGAGCCCTACAAACTGACATCAGGAACCTGGACTGCTGAGTTTTCTTTCCCAGGGAAAATGGAAAAAGGATGTGCCCAGGGGCCCCTAGCACTGACTGCAAAAAATCCTTATATCGAAGGATGGAGCCCACACCAAAGTTGTCCCCACCTCAAACTTGTGCTGCCCTGATAGACCCAAGGGAGCCCTACAAACTGACATCAGGAACCTGGACTGCTGAGTTTTCTTTCCCAGGGAAAATGGAAAAAGGATGTCCCCAGGGGCCCCTGGCCCTGACTGCAAAAAATCCTTATATCGAAAGATGGAGCCCACACCAAAGTTGTCCCCACCTCAAACTTGTGCTGCCCTGATAGGCCCAAGGGAGCCCTACAAACTGACATCAGGAACCTGGACTGCTGAGTTTTCATTCCCAGGGAAAATGGAAAAAGGATGTGCCCAGGGAGCCCTGGCCCTGGGCTGGGGCCTCACAGCAAAAAATCCTTATATCGAAGGATGGACCCCACACCAAAGTTGTCCCCACCTCAAACTTGTGCTGCCCTGATACACCCAAGGGAGCCCTACAAACTGACATCAGGAACCTGGACTGCTGAGTTTTCTTTCCCAGGGAAAATGGAAAAAGGATGTGCCCAAAGGCCCCTGGCCCTGACTGCAAAGAATCCTTATATCGAAGGATGGACCCC
This sequence comes from Lonchura striata, assembly GCF_050655825.1. Lineage (NCBI taxonomy): Eukaryota > Metazoa > Chordata > Aves > Passeriformes > Estrildidae > Lonchura > Lonchura striata. Next base: position 6,244,874 of record NC_140727.1, read on the forward strand.
ACACCAAAGTGTTCTGCACCACAAACTTGTGCTGCCCTGATAGACCCAAGGGAGCCCTACAAACTGACATCAGGAACCTGGACTGCTGAGTTTTCTTTCCCAGGGAAAATGGAAAAAGGATGTGCCCAGGGGCCCCTGGCCCTGACTGCAAAAAATCCTTATATCGAAGGATGGAGCCCACACCGAAGTTGTCCCCACCTCAAACTTGTGCTGCCCTGATAGACCCAAGGGAGCCCTACAAACTGACATCAGGAACCTGGACTGCTGAGTTTTCTTTCCCAGGGAAAATGGAAAAAGGATGTGCCCAGGGGCCCCTGGCCCTGACTGCAAAGAATCCTTATATCGAAGGATGGACCCCACACCGAAGTTGTCCCCACCTCAAACTTGTGCTGCCCTGATAGACCCAAGGGAGCCCTACAAACTGACATCAGGAACCTGGACTGCTGAGTTTTCTTTACCAGGGAAAATGGAAAAAGGATGTGCCCAGGGGTCCCTGGCCCTGGGCTGGGGCCTCACTGCAAAAAATCCTTATATCGAAGGATTGACCCCACACCAAAGTTGTCCCCACCTCAAACTTGTGCTGCCCTGATACACCCAAGGGAGCCCTACAAACTGACATCAGGAACCTGGACTGCTGAGTTTTCTTTCCCAGGGAAAATGGAAAAAGGATGTGCCCAGGGGCCCCTAGCACTGACTGCAAAAAATCCTTATATCGAAGGATGGACCCCACACCGAAGTTGTCCCCACCTCAAACTTGTGCTGCCCTGATAGACCCAAGGGAGCCCTACAAACTGACATCAGGAACCTGGACTGCTGAGTTTTCTTTCCCAGGGAAAATGGAAAAAGGATGTGCCCAGGGGCCCCTGGCCCTGGATTGGGCCCTGACTGCAAAGAATCCTTATATCGAAGGATGGACCCCACACCAAAGTTGTCCCCACCTCAAAATTGTGCTGCACTGATAGACCCAAGGGAGCCCTACAAAGTGACATCAGGAACCTGGACTGCTGAGTTTTCTTTCCCAGGGAAAATGGAAAAAGGTTGTGCCCAGGGGCCCCTGGCCCTGACTGCAAAAAATCCTTATATCGAAGGATGGAGCCCACACCAAAGTTGTCCCAACCTCAAACTTGGGCTTCCCTGATACATCCAAGGGAACCCTACAAACTGACATCAGGAACCTGGACTGCTGAGTTTTCTTTCCCAGGGAAAATGGAAAAAGGATGTGCCCAGGGGCCCCTGGCCCTGACTGCAAAGAATCCTTATATCGAAGGATGGACCCCACACCAAAGTGTTCTCCACCTCAAACTTGTGCTGCCCTGATAGACCCAAGGGAGCCCTACAAACTGACATCAGGAACCTGGACTGCTGAGTTTTCTTTCCCAGGGAAAATGGAAAAAGGATGTGCCCAGGGGCCCCTGGCCCTGACTGCAAAAAATCCTTATATCGAAAGATGGAGCCCACACCAAAGTTGTCCCCACCTCAAACTTGTGCTGCCCTGATACACCCAAGGGAGCCCTACAAACTGACATCAGGAACCTGGACTGCTGAGTTTTCTTTCCCAGGGAAAATGGAAAAAGGATGTGCCCAGGGGCCTCTAGCCATGGGCTGGGGCCACACTGCAAAGAATCCTTATATCGAAGGATGGAGCCCACACCGAAGTTGTCCCCACCTCAAACTTGTGCTGCCCTGATACACCCAAGGGAACCCTACAAACTGACATCAGGAACCTGGACTGCTGAGTTTTCTTTCCCAGGGAAAATGGAAAAAGGATGTGCCCAGGGGCCCCTGGCCCTGACTGCAAAGAATCCTTATATCGAAGGATGGACCCCACACCGAAGTTGTCCCCACCTCAAACTTGTGCTGCCCTGATAGACCCAAGGGAGCCCTACAAACTGACATCAGGAACCTGGACTGCTGAGTTTTCTTTACCAGGGAAAATGGAAAAAGGATGTGCCCAGGGGGCCCTGGCCCTGGGCTGGGGCCTCACTGCAAAAAATCCTTATATCGAAGGATTGACCCCACACCAAAGTTGTCCCCACCTCAAACTTGTGCTGCCCTGATACACCCAAGGGAGCCCTACAAACTGACATCAGGAACCTGGACTGCTGAGTTTTCTTTCCCAGGGAAAATGGAAAAAGGATGTGCCCAGGGGCCCCTAGCACTGACTGCAAAAAATCCTTATATCGAAGGATGGACCCCACACCGAAGTTGTCCCCACCTCAAACTTGTGCTGCCCTGATAGACCCAAGGGAGCCCTACAAACTGACATCAGGAACCTGGACTGCTGAGTTTTCTTTCCCAGGGAAAATGGAAAAAGGATGTGCCCAGGGGCCCCTGGCCCTGGATTGGGCCCTGACTGCAAAGAATCCTTATATCGAAGGATGGACCCCACACCAAAGTTGTCCCCACCTCAAAATTGTGCTGCACTGATAGACCCAAGGGAGCCCTACAAAGTGACATCAGGAACCTGGACTGCTGAGTTTTCTTTCCCAGGGAAAATGGAAAAAGGTTGTGCCCAGGGGCCCCTGGCCCTGACTGCAAAAAATCCTTATATCGAAGGATGGAGCCCACACCAAAGTTGTCCCAACCTCAAACTTGGGCTTCCCTGATACATCCAAGGGAACCCTACAAACTGACATCAGGAACCTGGACTGCTGAGTTTTCTTTCCCAGGGAAAATGGAAAAAGGATGTGCCCAGGTTTCCCTGGTACTGGGCTGGGGCCTCACTGCACAAAATCTTTATATCGAAGGATGGAGCCCACACCAAAGTTGTCCCCACCTCAAAGTTGTGCTGCCCTGATACACCCAAGGGAGCCCTACAAACTGACATCAGGAACCTGGACTGCTGAGTTTTCTTTACCAGGGAAAATGGAAAAAGGATGTGCCCAGGGGCCCCTTGGCCCTGACTGCAAAAAATCCTTATATCGAAGGATGGACCCCACACCGAAGTTGTCCCCACCTCAAACTTGTGCTGCCCTGATAGACCCAAGGGAGCCCTACAAACTGACATCAGGAACCTGGACTGCTGAGTTTTCTTTCCCAGGGAAAATGGAAAAAGGATGTGCCCAGGGGGCCCTGGCCCTGGGCTGGGGCCTCACTGCAAAAAATCCTTATATCGAAGGATTGACCCCACACCAAAGTTGTCCCCACCTCAAACTTGTGCTGCCCTGATACACCCAAGGGAGCCCTACAAACTGACATCAGGAACCTGGACTGCTGAGTTTTCTTTCCCAGGGAAAATGGAAAAAGGATGTGCCCAGGGGCCCCTGGCCCTGACTGCAAAAAATCCTTATATCGAAGGATGGAGCCCACACCGAAGTTGTCCCCACCTCAAACTTGTGCTGCCCTGATAGACCCAAGGGAGCCCGACAAACTGACATCAGGAACCTGGACTGCTGAGTTTTCTTTCCCAGGGAAAATGGAAAAAGGATGTGCCCAGGGGCCCCTGGCCCTGGATTGGGCCCTGACTGCAAAGAATCCTTATATCGAAGGATGGACCCCACACCAAAGTTGTCCCCACCTCAAAATTGTGCTGCACTGATAGACCCAAGGGAGCCCTACAAAGTGACATCAGGAACCTGGACTGCTGAGTTTTCTTTCCCAGGGAAAATGGAAAAAGGTTGTGCCCAGGGGCCCCTGGCCCTGACTGCAAAAAATCCTTATATCGAAGGATGGACCCCACACCAAAGTTGTCCCAACCTCAAACTTGTGCTTCCCTGATACATCCAAGGGAACCCTACAAACTGACATCAGGAACCTGGACTGCTGAGTTTTCTTTCCCAGGGAAAATGGAAAAAGGATGTGCCCAGGGGCCCCTGGCCCTGACTGCAAAGAATCCTTATATCGAAGGATGGACCCCACACCAAAGTGTTCTCCACCTCAAACTTGTGCTGCCCTGATAGACCCAAGGGAGCCCTACAAACTGACATCAGGAACCTGGACTGCTGAGTTTTCTTTCCCAGGGAAAATGGAAAAAGGATGTGCCCAGGGGCCCCTGGCCCTGACTGCAAAAAATCCTTATATCGAAAGATGGAGCCCACACCAAAGTTGTCCCCACCTCAAACTTGTGCTGCCCTGATAGACCCAAGGGAGCCCTACAAACTGACATCAGGAACCTGGACTGCTGAGTTTTCTTTCCCAGGGAAAATGGAAAAAGGATGTGCCCAGGGGCCCCTAGCCCTGACTGCAAAAAATCCTTATATCGAAGGATGGAGCCCACACCGAAGTTGTCCCCACCTCAAACTTGTGCTGCCCTGATAGACCCAAGGGAGCCCTACAAACTGACATCAGGAACCTGGACTGCTGAGTTTTCTTTCCCAGGGAAAATGGAAAAAGTATGTGCCCAGGCGGCCCTGGCCCTGGGCCGGGGCCTCACTGCAAAAAATCCTTATATCGAAGGATTGACCCGACACCAAAGTTGTCCCCACCTCAAAGTTGTGCTGCCCTGATAGACCCAAGGGAGCCCTACAAACTGACATCAGGAACCTGGACTGCTGAGTTTTCTTTCCCAGGGAAAATGGAAAAAGGATGTGCCCAGGGGCCCCTAGCACTGACTGCAAAAAATCCTTATATCGAAGGATGGAGCCCACACCGAAGTTGTCCCCACCTCAAACTTGTGCTGCCCTGATAGACCCAAGGGAGCCCTACAAACTGACATCAGGAACCTGGACTGCTGAGTTTTCTTTCCCAGGGAAAATGGAAAAAGGATGTGCCCAGGGGCCTCTAGCCATGGGCTGGGGCCACACTGCAAAGAATCCTTATATCGAAGGATGGAGCCCACACCGAAGTTGTCCCCACCTCAAACTTGTGCTGCCCTGATACACCCAAGGGAGCCCTACAAAACGACATCAGGAACCTGGACTACTGAGTTTTCTTTCCCAGGGAAAATGGAAAAAGGATAGGCCCAGGGGCCCCTGGCCCTGACTGCAAAAAATCCTTATATCGAAGGATGGAGCCCACACCGAAGTTGTCCCCACCTCAAACTTCTGCTGCCCTGATACACCCAAGGGAACCCTACAAACTGACATCAGGAACCTGGACTGCTGAGTTTTCTTTCCCAGGGAAAATGGAAAAAGGATGTGCCCAGGGGTCCCTGGTCCTGGGCTGGGGCCTCGCTACAAAAAATCCTTATATCGAAGGATGGAGCCCACACCAAAGTTGTCCCCACCTCAAACTTGTGCTGCCCTGATAGACCCAAGGGAGCCCTACAAACTGACATCAGGAACCTGGACTGCTGAGTTTTCTTTCCCAGGGAAAATGGAAAAAGGATGTGCCCAGGGGCCCCTGGCCCTGACTGCAAAGAATCCTTATATCGAAGGATGGACCCCACACCAAAGTGTTCTCCACCTCAAACTTGTGCTGCCCTGATAGACCCAAGGGAGCCCTACAAACTGACATCAGGAACCTGGACTGCTGAGTTTTCTTTCCCAGGGAAAATGGAAAAAGGATGTGCCCAGGGGCCCCTGGCCCTGACTGCAAAAAATCCTTATATCGAAAGATGGAGCCCACACCAAAGTTGTCCCCACCTCAAACTTGTGCTGCCCTGATAGACCCAAGGGAGCCCTACAAACTGACATCAGGAACCTGGACTGCTGAGTTTTCTTTCCCAGGGAAAATGGAAAAAGGATGTGCCCAGGGGCCCCTGGCCCTGACTGCAAAAAATCCTAAAATCGAAGGATGGACCCCACACCGAAGTTGTCCCCACCTCAAACTTGTGCTGCCCTGATAGACCCAAGGGAGCCCTACAAACTGACATCAGGAACCTGGACTGCTGAGTTTTCTTTCCCAGGGAAAATGGAAAAAGTATGTGCCCAGGCGGCCCTGGCCCTGGGCCGGGGCCTCACTGCAAAAAATCCTTATATCGAAGGATTGACCCGACACCAAAGTTGTCCCCACCTCAAAGTTGTGCTGCCCTGATAGACCCAAGGGAGCCCTACAAACTGACATCAGGAACCTGGACTGCTGAGTTTTCTTTCCCAGGGAAAATGGAAAAAGGATGTGCCCAGGGGCCCCTGGCCCTGGATTGGGCCCTGACTGCAAAGAATCCTTATATCGAAGGATGGACCCCACACCAAAGTTGTCCCCACCTCAAAATTGTGCTGCACTGATAGACCCAAGGGAGCCCTACAAAGTGACATCAGGAACCTGGACTGCTGAGTTTTCTTTCCCAGGGAAAATGGAAAAAGGTTGTGCCCAGGGGCCCCTGGCCCTGACTGCAAAAAATCCTTATATCGAAGGATGGAGCCCACACCAAAGTTGTCCCAACCTCAAACTTGTGCTTCCCTGATACATCCAAGGGAACCCTACAAACTGACATCAGGAACCTGGACTGCTGAGTTTTCTTTCCCAGGGAAAATGGAAAAAGGATGTGCCCAGGGGCCCCTGGCCCTGACTGCAAAGAATCCTTATATCGAAGGATGGACCCCACACCAAAGTGTTCTCCACCTCAAACTTGTGCTGCCCTGATAGACCCAAGGGAGCCCTACAAACTGACATCAGGAACCTGGACTGCTGAGTTTTCTTTCCCAGGGAAAATGGAAAAAGGATGTGCCCAGGGGCCCCTGGCCCTGACTGCAAAAAATCCTTATATCGAAAGATGGAGCCCACACCAAAGTTGTCCCCACCTCAAACTTGTGCTGCCCTGATAGACCCAAGGGAGCCCTACAAACTGACATCAGGAACCTGGACTGCTGAGTTTTCTTTCCCAGGGAAAATGGAAAAAGGATGTGCCCAGGGGCCTCTAGCCATGGGCTGGGGCCACACTGCAAAGAATCCTTATATCGAAGGATGGAGCCCACACCGAAGTTGTCCCCACCTCAAACTTGTGCTGCCCTGATACACCCAAGGGAACCCTACAAACTGACATCAGGAACCTGGACTGCTGAGTTTTCTTTCCCAGGGAAAATGGAAAAAGGATGTGCCCAGGTTTCCCTGGTACTGGGCTGGGGCCTCACTGCACAAAATCTTTATATCGAAGGATGGAGCCCACACCAAAGTTGTCCCCACCTCAAAGTTGTGCTGCCCTGATACACCCAAGGGAGCCCTACAAACTGACATCAGGAACCTGGACTGCTGAGTTTTCTTTACCAGGGAAAATGGAAAAAGGATGTGCCCAGGGGCCCCTTGGCCCTGACTGCAAAAAATCCTTATATCGAAGGATGGACCCCACACCGAAGTTGTCCCCACCTCAAACTTGTGCTGCCCTGATAGACCCAAGGGAGCCCTACAAACTGACATCAGGAACCTGGACTGCTGAGTTTTCTTTCCCAGGGAAAATGGAAAAAGGATGTGCCCAGGGGGCCCTGGCCCTGGGCTGGGGCCTCACTGCAAAAAATCCTTATATCGAAGGATTGACCCCACACCAAAGTTGTCCCCACCTCAAACTTGTGCTGCCCTGATACACCCAAGGGAGCCCTACAAACTGACATCAGGAACCTGGACTGCTGAGTTTTCTTTCCCAGGGAAAATGGAAAAAGGATGTGCCCAGGGGCCCCTGGCCCTGACTGCAAAAAATCCTTATATCGAAGGATGGAGCCCACACCGAAGTTGTCCCCACCTCAAACTTGTGCTGCCCTGATAGACCCAAGGGAGCCCGACAAACTGACATCAGGAACCTGGACTGCTGAGTTTTCTTTCCCAGGGAAAATGGAAAAAGGATGTGCCCAGGGGCCCCTGGCCCTGGATTGGGCCCTGACTGCAAAGAATCCTTATATCGAAGGATGGACCCCACACCAAAGTTGTCCCCACCTCAAAATTGTGCTGCACTGATAGACCCAAGGGAGCCCTACAAAGTGACATCAGGAACCTGGACTGCTGAGTTTTCTTTCCCAGGGAAAATGGAAAAAGGTTGTGCCCAGGGGCCCCTGGCCCTGACTGCAAAAAATCCTTATATCGAAGGATGGACCCCACACCAAAGTTGTCCCAACCTCAAACTTGTGCTTCCCTGATACATCCAAGGGAACCCTACAAACTGACATCAGGAACCTGGACTGCTGAGTTTTCTTTCCCAGGGAAAATGGAAAAAGGATGTGCCCAGGGGCCCCTGGCCCTGACTGCAAAGAATCCTTATATCGAAGGATGGACCCCACACCAAAGTGTTCTCCACCTCAAACTTGTGCTGCCCTGATAGACCCAAGGGAGCCCTACAAACTGACATCAGGAACCTGGACTGCTGAGTTTTCTTTCCCAGGGAAAATGGAAAAAGGATGTGCCCAGGGGCCCCTGGCCCTGACTGCAAAAAATCCTTATATCGAAAGATGGAGCCCACACCAAAGTTGTCCCCACCTCAAACTTGTGCTGCCCTGATAGACCCAAGGGAGCCCTACAAACTGACATCAGGAACCTGGACTGCTGAGTTTTCTTTCCCAGGGAAAATGGAAAAAGGATGTGCCCAGGGGCCCCTAGCCCTGACTGCAAAAAATCCTTATATCGAAGGATGGAGCCCACACCGAAGTTGTCCCCACCTCAAACTTGTGCTGCCCTGATAGACCCAAGGGAGCCCTACAAACTGACATCAGGAACCTGGACTGCTGAGTTTTCTTTCCCAGGGAAAATGGAAAAAGTATGTGCCCAGGCGGCCCTGGCCCTGGGCCGGGGCCTCACTGCAAAAAATCCTTATATCGAAGGATTGACCCGACACCAAAGTTGTCCCCACCTCAAAGTTGTGCTGCCCTGATAGACCCAAGGGAGCCCTACAAACTGACATCAGGAACCTGGACTGCTGAGTTTTCTTTCCCAGGGAAAATGGAAAAAGGATGTGCCCAGGGGCCCCTAGCACTGACTGCAAAAAATCCTTATATCGAAGGATGGAGCCCACACCGAAGTTGTCCCCACCTCAAACTTGTGCTGCCCTGATAGACCCAAGGGAGCCCTACAAACTGACATCAGGAACCTGGACTGCTGAGTTTTCTTTCCCAGGGAAAATGGAAAAAGGATGTGCCCAGGGGCCTCTAGCCATGGGCTGGGGCCACACTGCAAAGAATCCTTATATCGAAGGATGGAGCCCACACCGAAGTTGTCCCCACCTCAAACTTGTGCTGCCCTGATAGACCCAAGGGAGCCCTACAAAACGACATCAGGAACCTGGACTGCTGAGTTTTCTTTCCCAGGGAAAATGGAAAAAGGATGTGCCCAGGGGCCCCTGGCCCTGACTGCAAAGAATCCTTATATCGAAGGATGGACCCCACACCAAAGTGTTCTCCACCTCAAACTTGTGCTGCCCTGATAGACCCAAGGGAGCCCTACAAACTGACATCAGGAACCTGGACTGCTGAGTTTTCTTTCCCAGGGAAAATGGAAAAAGGATGTGCCCAGGGGCCCCTGGCCCTGACTGCAAAAAATCCTTATATCGAAAGATGGAGCCCACACCAAAGTTGTCCCCACCTCAAACTTGTGCTGCCCTGATAGACCCAAGGGAGCCCTACAAACTGACATCAGGAACCTGGACTGCTGAGTTTTCTTTCCCAGGGAAAATGGAAAAAGGATGTGCCCAGGGGCCCCTGGCCCTGACTGCAAAAAATCCTTATATCGAAGGATGGACCCCACACCGAAGTTGTCCCCACCTCAAACTTGTGCTGCCCTGATAGACCCAAGGGAGCCCTACAAACTGACATCAGGAACCTGGACTGCTGAGTTTTCTTTCCCAGGGAAAATGGAAAAAGTATGTGCCCAGGCGGCCCTGGCCCTGGGCCGGGGCCTCACTGCAAAAAATCCTTATATCGAAGGATTGACCCGACACCAAAGTTGTCCCCACCTCAAAGTTGTGCTGCCCTGATAGACCCAAGGGAGCCCTACAAACTGACATCAGGAACCTGGACTGCTGAGTTTTCTTTCCCAGGGAAAATGGAAAAAGGATGTGCCCAGGGGCCCCTAGCACTGACTGCAAAAAATCCTTATATCGAAGGATGGAGCCCACACCGAAGTTGTCCCCACCTCAAACTTGTGCTGCCCTGATAGACCCAAGGGAGCCCTACAAACTGACATCAGGAACCTGGACTGCTGAGTTTTCTTTCCCAGGGAAAATGGAAAAAGGATGTGCCCAGGGGCCCCTGGCCCTGACTGCAAAGAATCCTTATATCGAAGGATGGACCCCACACCGAAGTTGTCCCCACCTCAAACTTGTGCTGCCCTGAGAGACCCAAGGGAGCCCTACAAACTGACATCAGGAACCTGGACTGCTGAGTTTTCTTTCCCAGGGAAAATGGAAAAAGGATGTGCCCAGGGGCCTCTAGCCATGGGCTGGGGCCACACTGCAAAGAATCCTTATATCGAAGGATGGAGCCCACACCGAAGTTGTCCCCACCTCAAACTTGTGCTGCCCTGATAGACCCAAGGGAGCCCTACAAACTGACATCAGGAACCTGGACTACTGAGTTTTCTTTCCCAGGGAAAATGGAAAAAGGATAGGCCCAGGGGCCCCTGGCCCTGACTGCAAAAAATCCTTATATCGAAGGATGGAGCCCACACCGAAGTTGTCCCCACCTCAAACTTCTGCTGCCCTGATACACCCAAGGGAACCCTACAAACTGACATCAGGAACCTGGACTGCTGAGTTTTCTTTCCCAGGGAAAATGGAAAAAGGATGTGCCCAGGGGTCCCTGGTCCTGGGCTGGGGCCTCGCTACAAAAAATCCTTATATCGAAGGATGGAGCCCACACCAAAGTTGTCCCCACCTCAAACTTGTGCTGCCCTGATAGACCCAAGGGAGCCCTACAAACTGACATCAGGAACCTGGACTGCTGAGTTTTCTTTCCCAGGGAAAATGGAAAAAGGATGTGCCCAGGGGCCCCTGGCCCTGACTGCAAAGAATCCTTATATCGAAGGATGGAGCCCACACCAAAGTGTTCTCCACCTCAAACTTGTGCTGCCCTGATACACCCAAGGGAGCCCTACAAACTGACATCAGGAACCTGGACTGCTGAGTTTTCTTTCCCAGGGAAAATGGAAAAAGGATGTGCCCAGGGGCCCCTGGCCCTGACTACAAAAAATCCTTATATCGAAAGATGGAGCCCACACCAAAGTTGTCCCCACCTCAAACTTGTGCTGCCCTGATAGACCCAAGGGAGCCCTACAAACTGACATCAGGAACCTGGACTGCTGAGTTTTCTTTCCCAGGGAAAATGGAAAAAGGATGTGCCCAGGGGCCTCTAGCCATGGGCTGGTGCCACAGTGCAAAGAATCCTTATATCGAAGGATGGACCCCACACCGAAGTTGTCCCCACCTCAAACTTGTGCTGCCCTGATAGACCCAAGGGAGCCCTACAAACTGACATCAGGAACCTGGACTGCTGAGTTTTCTTTCCCAGGGAAAATGAAAAAAGGATAGGCCCAGGGGCCCCTGGCCCTGACTGCAAAAAATCCTTATATCGAAGGATGGAGCCCACACCGAAGTTGTCCCCACCTCAAACTTGTGCTGCCCTGATACACCCAAGGGAACCCTACAAACTGACATCAGGAACCTGGACTGCTGAGTTTTCTTTCCCAGGGAAAATGGAAAAAGGATGTGCCCAGGGGTCCCTGGTCCTGGGCTGGGGCCTCACTACAAAAAATCCTTATATCGAAGGATGGAGCCCACACCAGAGTTGTCCCCACCTCAAACTTGTGCTGCCCTGATAGACCCAAGGGAGCCCTACAAACTGACATCAGGAACCTGGACTGCTGAGTTTTCTTTCCCAGGGAAAATGGAAAAAGGATGTGCCCAGGGGCCCCTGGCCCTGACTGCAAAAAATTCTTATATCGAAGGATGGACCCCACACCAAAGTTGTCCCCACCTCAAACTTGTGCTGCCCTGATAGACCCAAGGGAGCCCTACAAACTGACATCAGGAACCTGGACTGCTGAGTTTTCTTTCCCAGGGAAAATGGAAAAAGGATGTGCCCAGGGGGCCCTGGCCCTGGGCTGGGGCCTCACAGCAAAAAATCCTTATATCGAAGGATTGACCCCACACCAAAGTTGTCCCCACCTCAAACTTGTGCTGCCCTGATACACCCAAGGGAGCCCTACAAACTGACATCAGGAACCTGGACTGCTGAGTTTTCTTTCCCAGGGAAAATGGAAAAAGGATGTGCCCAGGGGCCCCTAGAACTGACTGCAAAAAATCCTTATATCGAAGGATGGAGCCCACACCGAAGTTGTCCCCACCTCAAACTTGTGCTGCCCTGATAGACCCAAGGGAGCCCTACAAACTGACATCAGGAACCTGGACTGCTGAGTTTTCTTTCCCAGGGAAAATGGAAAAAGGATGTACCCAGGGGCCCCTGGCCCTGACTGCAAAGAATCCTTATATCGAAGGATGGACCCCACACCAAAGTGTTCTCCACCACAAACTTGTGCTGCCCTGATAGACCCAAGGGAGCCCTACAAACTGACATCAGGAACCTGGACTGCTGAGTTTTCTTTCCCAGGGAAAATGGAAAAAGGTTGTGCCCAGGGGCCCCTGGCCCTGACTGCAAAAAATCCTTATATCGAAGGATGGAGCCCACACCGAAGTTGTCCCCACCTCAAACTTGTGCTGCCCTGATAGACCCAAGGGAGCCCTACAAACTGACATCAGGAACCTGGACTGCTGAGTTTTCTTTCCCAGGGAAAATGGAAAAAGGATGTGCCCAGGGGCCTCTAGCCATGGGCTGGGGCCACACTGCAAAGAATCCTTATATCGAAGGATGGAGCCCACACCGAAGTTGTCCCCACCTCAAACTTGTGCTGCCCTGATAGACCCAAGGGAGCCCTACAAACTGACATCAGGAACCTGGACTGCTGAGTTTTCTTTCCCAGGGAAAATGGAAAAAGGATAGGCCCAGGGGCCCCTGGCCCTGACTGCAAAAAATCCTTATATCGAAGGATGGAGCCCACACCGAAGTTGTCGCCACCTCAAACTTGTGCTGCCCTGATACACCCAAGGGAACCCTACAAACTGACATCAGGAACCTGGACTGCTGAGTTTTCTTTCCCAGGGAAAATGGAAAAAGGATGCGCCCAGGGGTCCCTGGTCCTGGGCTGGGGCCTCACTACAAAAAATCCTTATATCGAAGGATGGACCCCACACCAAAGTGTTCTCCACCACAAACTTGTGCTGCCCTGATAGACCCAAGGGAGCCCTACAAACTGACATCAGGAACCTGGACTGCTGAGTTTTCTTTCCCAGGGAAAATGGAAAAAGGATGTGCCCAGGCGGGCCTGGCCCTGGGCCGGGGCCTCACTGCAAAAAATCCTTATTTCGAAGGATTGACCCGACACCAAAGTTGTCCCCACCTCAAAGTTGTGCTGCCCTGATACACCCAAGGGAGCCCTACAAACTGACATCAGGAACCTGGACTGCTGAGTTTTCTTTCCCAGGGAAAATGGAAAAAGGATGTGCCCAGGGGCCCCTAGCACTGACTGCAAAGAATCCTTATATCGAAGGATGGACCCCACACCGAAGTTGTCCCCACCTCAAACTTGTGCTGCCCTGATAGACCCAAGGGAGCCCTACAAACTGACATCAGGAACCTGGACTGCTGAGTTTTCTTTCCCAGGGAAAATGGAAAAAGGATGTGCCCAGGGGCCCCTGGCCCTGACTGCAAAAAATCCTTATATCGAAGGATGGACCCCACACCAAAGTGTTCTCCACCACAAACTTGTGCTGCCCTGATAGACCCAAGGGAGCCCTACAAACTGACATCAGGAACCTGGACTGCTGAGTTTTCTTTCCCAGGGAAAATGGAAAAAGGTTGTGCCCAGGGGCCCCTGGCCCTGACTGCAAAAAATCCTTATATCGAAGGATGGAGCCCACACCGAAGTTGTCCCCACCTCAAACTTGTGCTGCCCTGATAGACCCAAGGGAGCCCTACAAACTGACATCAGGAACCTGGACTGCTGAGTTTTCTTTCCCAGGGAAAATGGAAAAAGGATGTGCCCAGGGGCCTCTAACCATGGGCTGGGGCCACACTGCAAAGAATCCTTATATCGAAGGATGGAGCCCACACCGAAGTTGTCCCCACCTCAAACTTGTGCTGCCCTGATACACCCAAGGGAACCCTACAAACTGACATCAGGAACCTGGACTGCTGAGTTTTCTTTCCCAGGGAAAATGGAAAAAGGATGTGCCCAGGTTTCCCTGGTCCTGGGCAGGGGCCTCACTACACAAAATCCATATATCGAAGGATGGAGCCCACACCAAAGTTGTCCCCACCTCAAAGTTGTGCTGCCCTGATAGACCCAAGGGAGCCCTAGAAACTGACATCAGGAACCTGGACTGCTGAGTTTTCTTTCCCAGGGAAAATGGAAAAAGGATGTGCCCAGGGGGCCCTGGCCCTGGGCTTGGGCCTCACTGCAAAAAATCCTTATATCGAAGGATTGACCCCACACCAAAGTTGTCCCCACCTCAAACTTGTGCTGCCCTGATACACCCAAGGGAGCCCTACAAACTGACATCAGGAACCTGGACTGCTGAGTTTTCTTTCCCAGGGAAAATGGAAAAAGGATGTGCCCAGGGGCCCCTGGCCCTGACTGCAAAGAATCCTTATATCGAAGGATGGACCCCACACCAAAGTGTTCTCCACCTCAAACTTGTGCTGCCCTGATAGACCCAAGGGAGCCCTACAAACTGACATCAGGAACCTGGACTGCTGAGTTTTCTTTCCCAGGGAAAATGGAAAAAGGATGTGCCCAGGGGTCCCTGGTCCTGGGCTGGGGCCTCACTACAAAAAATCCTTATATCGAAGGATGGAGCCCACACCAAAGTTGTCCCCACCTCAAACTTGTGCTGCCCTGATAGACCCAAGGGAGCCCTACAAACTGACATCAGGAACCTGGACTGCTGAGTTTTCTTTCCCAGGGAAAATGGAAAAAGGATGTGCCCAGGGGCCCCTGGCCCTGACTGCAAAGAATCCTTATATCGAAGGATGGACCCCACACCAAAGTGTTCTCCACCTCAAACTTGTGCTGCCCTGATAGACCCAAGGGAGCCCTACAAACTGACATCAGGAACCTGGACTGCTGAGTTTTCTTTCCCAGGGAAAATGGAAAAAGGATGTGCCCAGGGGCCCCTGGCCCTGACTGCAAAAAATCCTTATATCGAAGGATGGAGCCCACACCGAAGTTGTCCACACCTCAAACTTGTGCTGCCCTGATAGACCCAAGGGAGCCCTACAAACTGACATCAGGAACCTGGACTCCTGAGTTTTCTTTCCCAGGGAAAATGGAAAAAGGATGTGCCCAGGGGCCCCTGGCCCTGAATTGGGCCCTGACTGCAAAGAATCCTTATATCGAAGGATGGACCCCACACCAAAGTTGTCCCCACCTCAAAATTGTGCTGCACTGATAGACCCAAGGGAGCCCTATAAAGTGACATCAGGAACCTGGACTGCTGAGTTTTCTTTCCCAGGGAAAATGGAAAAAGGTTGTGCCCAGGGGCCCCTGGCCCTGACTGCAAAAAATCCTTATATCGAAGGATGGACCCCACACCAAAGTTGTCCCAACCTCAAACTTGTGCTTCCCTGATACATCCAAGGGAACCCTACAAACTGACATCAGGAACCTGGACTGCTGAGTTTTCTTTCCCAGGGAAAATGGAAAAAGGATGTGCCCAGGGGCCCCTGGCCCTGACTGCAAAGAATCCTTATATCGAAGGATGGACCCCACACCAAAGTGTTCTCCACCTCAAAATTGTGCTGCCCTGATAGACCCAAGGGAGCCCTACAAACTGACATCAGGAACCTGGACTGCTGAGTTTTCTTTCCCAGGGAAAATGGAAAAAGGATGTGCCCAGGGGCCCCTGGCCCTGACTGCAAAAAATCCTTATATCGAAGGATGGAGCCCACACCGAAGTTGTCCCCACCTCAAACTTGTGCTGCCCTGATAGACCCAAGGGAGCCCTACAAACTGACATCAGGAACCTGGACTGCTGAGTTTTCTTTCCCAGGGAAAATGGAAAAAGGATGTGCCCAGGCGGCCCTGGCCCTGGGCCGGGGCCTCACTGCAAAAAATCCTTATATCGAAGGATTGACCCGACACCAAAGTTGTCCCCACCTCAAAGTTGTGCTGCCCTGATAGACCCAAGGGAGCCCTACAAACTGACATCAGGAACCTGGACTGCTGAGTTTTCTTTCCCAGGGAAAATGGAAAAAGGATGTGCCCAGGGGCCCCTAGCACTGACTGCAAAAAATCCTTATATCGAAGGATGGAGCCCACACCGAAGTTGTCCCCACCTCAAACTTGTGCTGCCCTGATAGACCCAAGGGAGCCCTACAAACTGACATCAGGAACCTGGACTGCTGAGTTTTCTTTCCCAGGGAAAATGGAAAAAGGATGTGCCCAGGGGCGCCTGGCCCTGACTGCAAAGAATCCTTATATCGAAGGATGGACCCCACACCGAAGTTGTCCCCACCTCAAACTTGTGCTGCCCTGAGAGACCCAAGGGAGCCCTACAAACTGACATCAGGAACCTGGACTGCTGAGTTTTCTTTCCCAGGGAAAATGGAAAAAGGATGTGCCCAGGGGCCTCTAGCCATGGGCTGGGGCCACACTGCAAAGAATCCTTATATCGAAGGATGGAGCCCACACCGAAGTTGTCCCCACCTCAAACTTGTGCTGCCCTGATAGACCCAAGGGAGCCCTACAAACTGACATCAGGAACCTGGACTGCTGAGTTTTCTTTCCCAGGGAAAATGGAAAAAGGATGTGCCCAGGGGCCCCTGGCCCTGGATTGGGCCCTGACTGCAAAGAATCCTTATATCGAAGGATGGACCCCACACCAAAGTTGTCCCCACCTCAAAATTGTGCTGCACTGATAGACCCAAGGGAGCCCTATAAAGTGACATCAGGAACCTGGACTGCTGAGTTTTCTTTCCCAGGGAAAATGGAAAAAGGTTGTGCCCAGGGGCCCCTGGCCCTGACTGCAAAAAATCCTTATATCGAAGGATGGACCCCACACCAAAGTTGTCCCAACCTCAAACTTGTGCTTCCCTGATACATCCAAGGCAACCCTACAAACTGACATCAGGAACCTGGACTGCTGAGTTTTCTTTCCCAGGGAAAATGGAAAAAGGATGTGCCCAGGGGCCCCTGGCCCTGACTGCAAAGAATCCTTATATCGAAGGATGGACCCCACACCAAAGTGTTCTCCACCTCAAACTTGTGCTGCCCTGATAGACCCAAGGGAGCCCTACAAACTGACATCAGGAACCTGGACTGCTGAGTTTTCTTTCCCAGGGAAAATGGAAAAAGGATGTGCCCAGGGGCCCCTGGCCCTGACTGCAAAAAATCCTTATATCGAAGGATGGACCCCACACCGAAGTTGTCCCCACCTCAAACTTGTGCTGCCCTGATAGACCCAAGGGAGCCCTACAAACTGACATCAGGAACCTGGACTGCTGAGTTTTCTTTCCCAGGGAAAATGGAAAAAGTATGTGCCCAGGCGGCCCTGGCCCTGGGCCGGGGCCTCACTGCAAAAAATCCTTATATCGAAGGATTGACCCGACACCAAAGTTGTCCCCACCTCAAAGTTGTGCTGCCCTGATAGACCCAAGGGAGCCCTACAAACTGACATCAGGAACCTGGACTGCTGAGTTTTCTTTCCCAGGGAAAATGGAAAAAGGATGTGCCCAGGGGCCCCTAGCACTGACTGCAAAAAATCCTTATATCGAAGGATGGAGCCCACACCGAAGTTGTCCCCACCTCAAACTTGTGCTGCCCTGATAGACCCAAGGGAGCCCTACAAACTGACATCAGGAACCTGGACTGCTGAGTTTTCTTTCCCAGGGAAAATGGAAAAAGGATGTGCCCAGGGGCCCCTGGCCCTGACTGCAAAGAATCCTTATATCGAAGGATGGACCCCACACCGAAGTTGTCCCCACCTCAAACTTGTGCTGCCCTGAGAGACCCAAGGGAGCCCTACAAACTGACATCAGGAACCTGGACTGCTGAGTTTTCTTTCCCAGGGAAAATGGAAAAAGGATGTGCCCAGGGGCCTCTAGCCATGGGCTGGGGCCACACTGCAAAGAATCCTTATATCGAAGGATGGAGCCCACACCGAAGTTGTCCCCACCTCAAACTTGTGCTGCCCTGATAGACCCAAGGGAGCCCTACAAACTGACATCAGGAACCTGGACTACTGAGTTTTCTTTCCCAGGGAAAATGGAAAAAGGATAGGCCCAGGGGCCCCTGGCCCTGACTGCAAAAAATCCTTATATCGAAGGATGGAGCCCACACCGAAGTTGTCCCCACCTCAAACTTCTGCTGCCCTGATACACCCAAGGGAACCCTACAAACTGACATCAGGAACCTGGACTGCTGAGTTTTCTTTCCCAGGGAAAATGGAAAAAGGATGTGCCCAGGGGTCCCTGGTCCTGGGCTGGGGCCTCGCTACAAAAAATCCTTATATCGAAGGATGGAGCCCACACCAAAGTTGTCCCCACCTCAAACTTGTGCTGCCCTGATAGACCCAAGGGAGCCCTACAAACTGACATCAGGAACCTGGACTGCTGAGTTTTCTTTCCCAGGGAAAATGGAAAAAGGATGTGCCCAGGGGCCCCTGGCCCTGACTGCAAAGAATCCTTATATCGAAGGATGGAGCCCACACCAAAGTGTTCTCCACCTCAAACTTGTGCTGCCCTGATACACCCAAGGGAGCCCTACAAACTGACATCAGGAACCTGGACTGCTGAGTTTTCTTTCCCAGGGAAAATGGAAAAAGGATGTGCCCAGGGGCCCCTGGCCCTGACTACAAAAAATCCTTATATCGAAAGATGGAGCCCACACCAAAGTTGTCCCCACCTCAAACTTGTGCTGCCCTGATAGACCCAAGGGAGCCCTACAAACTGACATCAGGAACCTGGACTGCTGAGTTTTCTTTCCCAGGGAAAATGGAAAAAGGATGTGCCCAGGGGCCTCTAGCCATGGGCTGGTGCCACAGTGCAAAGAATCCTTATATCGAAGGATGGACCCCACACCGAAGTTGTCCCCACCTCAAACTTGTGCTGCCCTGATAGACCCAAGGGAGCCCTACAAACTGACATCAGGAACCTGGACTGCTGAGTTTTCTTTCCCAGGGAAAATGAAAAAAGGATAGGCCCAGGGGCCCCTGGCCCTGACTGCAAAAAATCCTTATATCGAAGGATGGAGCCCACACCGAAGTTGTCCCCACCTCAAACTTGTGCTGCCCTGATACACCCAAGGGAACCCTACAAACTGACATCAGGAACCTGGACTGCTGAGTTTTCTTTCCCAGGGAAAATGGAAAAAGGATGTGCCCAGGGGGCCCTGGCCCTGGGCTGGGGCCTCACAGCAAAAAATCCTTATATCGAAGGATTGACCCGACACCAAAGTTGTCCCCACCTCAAAGTTGTGCTGCCCTGATAGACCCAAGGGAGCCCTACAAACTGACATCAGGAACCTGGACTGCTGAGTTTTCTTTCCCAGGGAAAATGGAAAAAGGATGTGCCCAGGGGCCCCTAGCACTGACTGCAAAAAATCCTTATATCGAAGGATGGAGCCCACACCGAAGTTGTCCCCACCTCAAACTTGTGCTGCCCTGATAGACCCAAGGGAGCCCTACAAACTGACATCAGGAACCTGGACTGCTGAGTTTTCTTTCCCAGGGAAAATGGAAAAAGGATGTGCCCAGGGGCCCCTGGCCCTGACTGCAAAGAATCCTTATATCGAAGGATGGACCCCACACCGAAGTTGTCCCCACCTCAAACTTGTGCTGCCCTGAGAGACCCAAGGGAGCCCTACAAACTGACATCAGGAACCTGGACTGCTGAGTTTTCTTTCCCAGGGAAAATGGAAAAAGGATGTGCCCAGGGGCCTCTAGCCATGGGCTGGGGCCACACTGCAAAGAATCCTTATATCGAAGGATGGAGCCCACACCGAAGTTGTCCCCACCTCAAACTTGTGCTGCCCTGATAGACCCAAGGGAGCCCTACAAACTGACATCAGGAACCTGGACTACTGAGTTTTCTTTCCCAGGGAAAATGGAAAAAGGATAGGCCCAGGGGCCCCTGGCCCTGACTGCAAAAAATCCTTATATCGAAGGATGGAGCCCACACCGAAGTTGTCCCCACCTCAAACTTCTGCTGCCCTGATACACCCAAGGGAACCCTACAAACTGACATCAGGAACCTGGACTGCTGAGTTTTCTTTCCCAGGGAAAATGGAAAAAGGATGTGCCCAGGGGTCCCTGGTCCTGGGCTGGGGCCTCGCTACAAAAAATCCTTATATCGAAGGATGGAGCCCACACCAAAGTTGTCCCCACCTCAAACTTGTGCTGCCCTGATAGACCCAAGGGAGCCCTACAAACTGACATCAGGAACCTGGACTGCTGAGTTTTCTTTCCCAGGGAAAATGGAAAAAGGATGTGCCCAGGGGCCCCTGGCCCTGACTGCAAAGAATCCTTATATCGAAGGATGGAGCCCACACCAAAGTGTTCTCCACCTCAAACTTGTGCTGCCCTGATACACCCAAGGGAGCCCTACAAACTGACATCAGGAACCTGGACTGCTGAGTTTTCTTTCCCAGGGAAAATGGAAAAAGGATGTGCCCAGGGGCCCCTGGCCCTGACTACAAAAAATCCTTATATCGAAAGATGGAGCCCACACCAAAGTTGTCCCCACCTCAAACTTGTGCTGCCCTGATAGACCCAAGGGAGCCCTACAAACTGACATCAGGAACCTGGACTGCTGAGTTTTCTTTCCCAGGGAAAATGGAAAAAGGATGTGCCCAGGGGCCTCTAGCCATGGGCTGGTGCCACAGTGCAAAGAATCCTTATATCGAAGGATGGACCCCACACCGAAGTTGTCCCCACCTCAAACTTGTGCTGCCCTGATAGACCCAAGGGAGCCCTACAAACTGACATCAGGAACCTGGACTGCTGAGTTTTCTTTCCCAGGGAAAATGAAAAAAGGATAGGCCCAGGGGCCCCTGGCCCTGACTGCAAAAAATCCTTATATCGAAGGATGGAGCCCACACCGAAGTTGTCCCCACCTCAAACTTGTGCTGCCCTGATACACCCAAGGGAACCCTACAAACTGACATCAGGAACCTGGACTGCTGAGTTTTCTTTCCCAGGGAAAATGGAAAAAGGATGTGCCCAGGGGTCCCTGGTCCTGGGCTGGGGCCTCACTACAAAAAATCCTTATATCGAAGGATGGAGCCCACACCAGAGTTGTCCCCACCTCAAACTTGTGCTGCCCTGATAGACCCAAGGGAGCCCTACAAACTGACATCAGGAACCTGGACTGCTGAGTTTTCTTTCCCAGGGAAAATGGAAAAAGGATGTGCCCAGGGGCCCCTGGCCCTGACTGCAAAAAATTCTTATATCGAAGGATGGACCCCACACCAAAGTTGTCCCCACCTCAAACTTGTGCTGCCCTGATAGACCCAAGGGAGCCCTACAAACTGACATCAGGAACCTGGACTGCTGAGTTTTCTTTCCCAGGGAAAATGGAAAAAGGATGTGCCCAGGGGGCCCTGGCCCTGGGCTGGGGCCTCACAGCAAAAAATCCTTATATCGAAGGATTGACCCCACACCAAAGTTGTCCCCACCTCAAACTTGTGCTGCCCTGATACACCCAAGGGAGCCCTACAAACTGACATCAGGAACCTGGACTGCTGAGTTTTCTTTCCCAGGGAAAATGGAAAAAGGATGTGCCCAGGGGCCCCTAGAACTGACTGCAAAAAATCCTTATATCGAAGGATGGAGCCCACACCAAAGTTGTCCCCACCTCAAAGTTGTGCTGCCCTGATAGACCCAAGGGAGCCCTAGAAACTGACATCAGGAACCTGGACTGCTGAGTTTTCTTTCCCAGGGAAAATGGAAAAAGGATGTGCCCAGGGGGCCCTGGCCCTGGGCTTGGGCCTCACTGCAAAAAATCCTTATATCGAAGGATTGACCCCACACCAAAGTTGTCCCCACCTCAAACTTGTGCTGCCCTGATACACCCAAGGGAGCCCTACAAACTGACATCAGGAACCTGGACTGCTGAGTTTTCTTTCCCAGGGAAAATGGAAAAAGGATGTGCCCAGGGGCCCCTGGCCCTGACTGCAAAGAATCCTTATATCGAAGGATGGACCCCACACCAAAGTGTTCTCCACCTCAAACTTGTGCTGCCCTGATAGACCCAAGGGAGCCCTACAAACTGACATCAGGAACCTGGACTGCTGAGTTTTCTTTCCCAGGGAAAATGGAAAAAGGATGTGCCCAGGGGTCCCTGGTCCTGGGCTGGGGCCTCACTACAAAAAATCCTTATATCGAAGGATGGAGCCCACACCAAAGTTGTCCCCACCTCAAACTTGTGCTGCCCTGATAGACCCAAGGGAGCCCTACAAACTGACATCAGGAACCTGGACTGCTGAGTTTTCTTTCCCAGGGAAAATGGAAAAAGGATGTGCCCAGGGGCCCCTGGCCCTGACTGCAAAGAATCCTTATATCGAAGGATGGACCCCACACCAAAGTGTTCTCCACCTCAAACTTGTGCTGCCCTGATAGACCCAAGGGAGCCCTACAAACTGACATCAGGAACCTGGACTGCTGAGTTTTCTTTCCCAGGGAAAATGGAAAAAGGATGTGCCCAGGGGCCCCTGGCCCTGACTGCAAAAAATCCTTATATCGAAGGATGGAGCCCACACCGAAGTTGTCCACACCTCAAACTTGTGCTGCCCTGATAGACCCAAGGGAGCCCTACAAACTGACATCAGGAACCTGGACTCCTGAGTTTTCTTTCCCAGGGAAAATGGAAAAAGGATGTGCCCAGGGGCCCCTGGCCCTGAATTGGGCCCTGACTGCAAAGAATCCTTATATCGAAGGATGGACCCCACACCAAAGTTGTCCCCACCTCAAAATTGTGCTGCACTGATAGACCCAAGGGAGCCCTATAAAGTGACATCAGGAACCTGGACTGCTGAGTTTTCTTTCCCAGGGAAAATGGAAAAAGGTTGTGCCCAGGGGCCCCTGGCCCTGACTGCAAAAAATCCTTATATCGAAGGATGGACCCCACACCAAAGTTGTCCCAACCTCAAACTTGTGCTTCCCTGATACATCCAAGGGAACCCTACAAACTGACATCAGGAACCTGGACTGCTGAGTTTTCTTTCCCAGGGAAAATGGAAAAAGGATGTGCCCAGGGGCCCCTGGCCCTGACTGCAAAGAATCCTTATATCGAAGGATGGACCCCACACCAAAGTGTTCTCCACCTCAAAATTGTGCTGCCCTGATAGACCCAAGGGAGCCCTACAAACTGACATCAGGAACCTGGACTGCTGAGTTTTCTTTCCCAGGGAAAATGGAAAAAGGATGTGCCCAGGGGCCCCTGGCCCTGACTGCAAAAAATCCTTATATCGAAGGATGGAGCCCACACCGAAGTTGTCCCCACCTCAAACTTGTGCTGCCCTGATAGACCCAAGGGAGCCCTACAAACTGACATCAGGAACCTGGACTGCTGAGTTTTCTTTCCCAGGGAAAATGGAAAAAGGATGTGCCCAGGCGGCCCTGGCCCTGGGCCGGGGCCTCACTGCAAAAAATCCTTATATCGAAGGATTGACCCGACACCAAAGTTGTCCCCACCTCAAAGTTGTGCTGCCCTGATAGACCCAAGGGAGCCCTACAAACTGACATCAGGAACCTGGACTGCTGAGTTTTCTTTCCCAGGGAAAATGGAAAAAGGATGTGCCCAGGGGCCCCTAGCACTGACTGCAAAAAATCCTTATATCGAAGGATGGAGCCCACACCGAAGTTGTCCCCACCTCAAACTTGTGCTGCCCTGATAGACCCAAGGGAGCCCTACAAACTGACATCAGGAACCTGGACTGCTGAGTTTTCTTTCCCAGGGAAAATGGAAAAAGGATGTGCCCAGGGGCGCCTGGCCCTGACTGCAAAGAATCCTTATATCGAAGGATGGACCCCACACCGAAGTTGTCCCCACCTCAAACTTGTGCTGCCCTGAGAGACCCAAGGGAGCCCTACAAACTGACATCAGGAACCTGGACTGCTGAGTTTTCTTTCCCAGGGAAAATGGAAAAAGGATGTGCCCAGGGGCCTCTAGCCATGGGCTGGGGCCACACTGCAAAGAATCCTTATATCGAAGGATGGAGCCCACACCGAAGTTGTCCCCACCTCAAACTTGTGCTGCCCTGATAGACCCAAGGGAGCCCTACAAACTGACATCAGGAACCTGGACTGCTGAGTTTTCTTTCCCAGGGAAAATGGAAAAAGGATGTGCCCAGGGGCCCCTGGCCCTGGATTGGGCCCTGACTGCAAAGAATCCTTATATCGAAGGATGGACCCCACACCAAAGTTGTCCCCACCTCAAAATTGTGCTGCACTGATAGACCCAAGGGAGCCCTATAAAGTGACATCAGGAACCTGGACTGCTGAGTTTTCTTTCCCAGGGAAAATGGAAAAAGGTTGTGCCCAGGGGCCCCTGGCCCTGACTGCAAAAAATCCTTATATCGAAGGATGGACCCCACACCAAAGTTGTCCCAACCTCAAACTTGTGCTTCCCTGATACATCCAAGGCAACCCTACAAACTGACATCAGGAACCTGGACTGCTGAGTTTTCTTTCCCAGGGAAAATGGAAAAAGGATGTGCCCAGGGGCCCCTGGCCCTGACTGCAAAGAATCCTTATATCGAAGGATGGACCCCACACCAAAGTGTTCTCCACCTCAAACTTGTGCTGCCCTGATAGACCCAAGGGAGCCCTACAAACTGACATCAGGAACCTGGACTGCTGAGTTTTCTTTCCCAGGGAAAATGGAAAAAGGATGTGCCCAGGGGCCCCTGGCCCTGACTGCAAAAAATCCTTATATCGAAGGATGGACCCCACACCGAAGTTGTCCCCACCTCAAACTTGTGCTGCCCTGATAGACCCAAGGGAGCCCTACAAACTGACATCAGGAACCTGGACTGCTGAGTTTTCTTTCCCAGGGAAAATGGAAAAAGTATGTGCCCAGGCGGCCCTGGCCCTGGGCCGGGGCCTCACTGCAAAAAATCCTTATATCGAAGGATTGACCCGACACCAAAGTTGTCCCCACCTCAAAGTTGTGCTGCCCTGATAGACCCAAGGGAGCCCTACAAACTGACATCAGGAACCTGGACTGCTGAGTTTTCTTTCCCAGGGAAAATGGAAAAAGGATGTGCCCAGGGGCCCCTAGCACTGACTGCAAAAAATCCTTATATCGAAGGATGGAGCCCACACCGAAGTTGTCCCCACCTCAAACTTGTGCTGCCCTGATAGACCCAAGGGAGCCCTACAAACTGACATCAGGAACCTGGACTGCTGAGTTTTCTTTCCCAGGGAAAATGGAAAAAGGATGTGCCCAGGGGCCCCTGGCCCTGACTGCAAAGAATCCTTATATCGAAGGATGGACCCCACACCGAAGTTGTCCCCACCTCAAACTTGTGCTGCCCTGATAGACCCAAGGGAGCCCTACAAACTGACATCAGGAACCTGGACTGCTGAGTTTTCTTTCCCAGGGAAAATGGAAAAAGGATGTGCCCAGGGGCCTCTAGCCATGGGCTGGGGCCACACTGCAAAGAATCCTTATATCGAAGGATGGAGCCCACACCGAAGTTGTCCCCACCTCAAACTTGTGCTGCCCTGATAGACCCAAGGGAGCCCTACAAACTGACATCAGGAACCTGGACTACTGAGTTTTCTTTCCCAGGGAAAATGGAAAAAGGATAGGCCCAGGGGCCCCTGGCCCTGACTGCAAAAAATCCTTATATCGAAGGATGGAGCCCACACCGAAGTTGTCCCCACCTCAAACTTCTGCTGCCCTGATACACCCAAGGGAACCCTACAAACTGACATCAGGAACCTGGACTGCTGAGTTTTCTTTCCCAGGGAAAATGGAAAAAGGATGTGCCCAGGGGTCCCTGGTCCTGGGCTGGGGCCTCGCTACAAAAAATCCTTATATCGAAGGATGGAGCCCACACCAAAGTTGTCCCCACCTCAAACTTGTGCTGCCCTGATAGACCCAAGGGAGCCCTACAAACTGACATCAGGAACCTGGACTGCTGAGTTTTCTTTCCCAGGGAAAATGGAAAAAGGATGTGCCCAGGGGCCCCTGGCCCTGACTGCAAAGAATCCTTATATCGAAGGATGGAGCCCACACCAAAGTGTTCTCCACCTCAAACTTGTGCTGCCCTGATACACCCAAGGGAGCCCTACAAACTGACATCAGGAACCTGGACTGCTGAGTTTTCTTTCCCAGGGAAAATGGAAAAAGGATGTGCCCAGGGGCCCCTGGCCCTGACTACAAAAAATCCTTATATCGAAAGATGGAGCCCACACCAAAGTTGTCCCCACCTCAAACTTGTGCTGCCCTGATAGACCCAAGGGAGCCCTACAAACTGACATCAGGAACCTGGACTGCTGAGTTTTCTTTCCCAGGGAAAATGGAAAAAGGATGTGCCCAGGGGCCTCTAGCCATGGGCTGGTGCCACAGTGCAAAGAATCCTTATATCGAAGGATGGACCCCACACCGAAGTTGTCCCCACCTCAAACTTGTGCTGCCCTGATAGACCCAAGGGAGCCCTACAAACTGACATCAGGAACCTGGACTGCTGAGTTTTCTTTCCCAGGGAAAATGAAAAAAGGATAGGCCCAGGGGCCCCTGGCCCTGACTGCAAAAAATCCTTATATCGAAGGATGGAGCCCACACCGAAGTTGTCCCCACCTCAAACTTGTGCTGCCCTGATACACCCAAGGGAACCCTACAAACTGACATCAGGAACCTGGACTGCTGAGTTTTCTTTCCCAGGGAAAATGGAAAAAGGATGTGCCCAGGGGGCCCTGGCCCTGGGCTGGGGCCTCACAGCAAAAAATCCTTATATCGAAGGATTGACCCGACACCAAAGTTGTCCCCACCTCAAAGTTGTGCTGCCCTGATAGACCCAAGGGAGCCCTACAAACTGACATCAGGAACCTGGACTGCTGAGTTTTCTTTCCCAGGGAAAATGGAAAAAGGATGTGCCCAGGGGCCCCTAGCACTGACTGCAAAAAATCCTTATATCGAAGGATGGAGCCCACACCGAAGTTGTCCCCACCTCAAACTTGTGCTGCCCTGATAGACCCAAGGGAGCCCTACAAACTGACATCAGGAACCTGGACTGCTGAGTTTTCTTTCCCAGGGAAAATGGAAAAAGGATGTGCCCAGGGGCCCCTGGCCCTGACTGCAAAGAATCCTTATATCGAAGGATGGACCCCACACCGAAGTTGTCCCCACCTCAAACTTGTGCTGCCCTGAGAGACCCAAGGGAGCCCTACAAACTGACATCAGGAACCTGGACTGCTGAGTTTTCTTTCCCAGGGAAAATGGAAAAAGGATGTGCCCAGGGGCCTCTAGCCATGGGCTGGGGCCACACTGCAAAGAATCCTTATATCGAAGGATGGAGCCCACACCGAAGTTGTCCCCACCTCAAACTTGTGCTGCCCTGATAGACCCAAGGGAGCCCTACAAACTGACATCAGGAACCTGGACTACTGAGTTTTCTTTCCCAGGGAAAATGGAAAAAGGATAGGCCCAGGGGCCCCTGGCCCTGACTGCAAAAAATCCTTATATCGAAGGATGGAGCCCACACCGAAGTTGTCCCCACCTCAAACTTCTGCTGCCCTGATACACCCAAGGGAACCCTACAAACTGACATCAGGAACCTGGACTGCTGAGTTTTCTTTCCCAGGGAAAATGGAAAAAGGATGTGCCCAGGGGTCCCTGGTCCTGGGCTGGGGCCTCGCTACAAAAAATCCTTATATCGAAGGATGGAGCCCACACCAAAGTTGTCCCCACCTCAAACTTGTGCTGCCCTGATAGACCCAAGGGAGCCCTACAAACTGACATCAGGAACCTGGACTGCTGAGTTTTCTTTCCCAGGGAAAATGGAAAAAGGATGTGCCCAGGGGCCCCTGGCCCTGACTGCAAAGAATCCTTATATCGAAGGATGGAGCCCACACCAAAGTGTTCTCCACCTCAAACTTGTGCTGCCCTGATACACCCAAGGGAGCCCTACAAACTGACATCAGGAACCTGGACTGCTGAGTTTTCTTTCCCAGGGAAAATGGAAAAAGGATGTGCCCAGGGGCCCCTGGCCCTGACTACAAAAAATCCTTATATCGAAAGATGGAGCCCACACCAAAGTTGTCCCCACCTCAAACTTGTGCTGCCCTGATAGACCCAAGGGAGCCCTACAAACTGACATCAGGAACCTGGACTGCTGAGTTTTCTTTCCCAGGGAAAATGGAAAAAGGATGTGCCCAGGGGCCTCTAGCCATGGGCTGGTGCCACAGTGCAAAGAATCCTTATATCGAAGGATGGACCCCACACCGAAGTTGTCCCCACCTCAAACTTGTGCTGCCCTGATAGACCCAAGGGAGCCCTACAAACTGACATCAGGAACCTGGACTGCTGAGTTTTCTTTCCCAGGGAAAATGAAAAAAGGATAGGCCCAGGGGCCCCTGGCCCTGACTGCAAAAAATCCTTATATCGAAGGATGGAGCCCACACCGAAGTTGTCCCCACCTCAAACTTGTGCTGCCCTGATACACCCAAGGGAACCCTACAAACTGACATCAGGAACCTGGACTGCTGAGTTTTCTTTCCCAGGGAAAATGGAAAAAGGATGTGCCCAGGGGTCCCTGGTCCTGGGCTGGGGCCTCACTACAAAAAATCCTTATATCGAAGGATGGAGCCCACACCAGAGTTGTCCCCACCTCAAACTTGTGCTGCCCTGATAGACCCAAGGGAGCCCTACAAACTGACATCAGGAACCTGGACTGCTGAGTTTTCTTTCCCAGGGAAAATGGAAAAAGGATGTGCCCAGGGGCCCCTGGCCCTGACTGCAAAAAATTCTTATATCGAAGGATGGACCCCACACCAAAGTTGTCCCCACCTCAAACTTGTGCTGCCCTGATAGACCCAAGGGAGCCCTACAAACTGACATCAGGAACCTGGACTGCTGAGTTTTCTTTCCCAGGGAAAATGGAAAAAGGATGTGCCCAGGGGGCCCTGGCCCTGGGCTGGGGCCTCACAGCAAAAAATCCTTATATCGAAGGATTGACCCCACACCAAAGTTGTCCCCACCTCAAACTTGTGCTGCCCTGATACACCCAAGGGAGCCCTACAAACTGACATCAGGAACCTGGACTGCTGAGTTTTCTTTCCCAGGGAAAATGGAAAAAGGATGTGCCCAGGGGCCCCTAGAACTGACTGCAAAAAATCCTTATATCGAAGGATGGAGCCCACACCGAAGTTGTCCCCACCTCAAACTTGTGCTGCCCTGATAGACCCAAGGGAGCCCTACAAACTGACATCAGGAACCTGGACTGCTGAGTTTTCTTTCCCAGGGAAAATGGAAAAAGGATGTACCCAGGGGCCCCTGGCCCTGACTGCAAAGAATCCTTATATCGAAGGATGGACCCCACACCAAAGTGTTCTCCACCACAAACTTGTGCTGCCCTGATAGACCCAAGGGAGCCCTACAAACTGACATCAGGAACCTGGACTGCTGAGTTTTCTTTCCCAGGGAAAATGGAAAAAGGTTGTGCCCAGGGGCCCCTGGCCCTGACTGCAAAAAATCCTTATATCGAAGGATGGAGCCCACACCGAAGTTGTCCCCACCTCAAACTTGTGCTGCCCTGATAGACCCAAGGGAGCCCTACAAACTGACATCAGGAACCTGGACTGCTGAGTTTTCTTTCCCAGGGAAAATGGAAAAAGGATGTGCCCAGGGGCCTCTAGCCATGGGCTGGGGCCACACTGCAAAGAATCCTTATATCGAAGGATGGAGCCCACACCGAAGTTGTCCCCACCTCAAACTTGTGCTGCCCTGATAGACCCAAGGGAGCCCTACAAACTGACATCAGGAACCTGGACTGCTGAGTTTTCTTTCCCAGGGAAAATGGAAAAAGGATAGGCCCAGGGGCCCCTGGCCCTGACTGCAAAAAATCCTTATATCGAAGGATGGAGCCCACACCGAAGTTGTCGCCACCTCAAACTTGTGCTGCCCTGATACACCCAAGGGAACCCTACAAACTGACATCAGGAACCTGGACTGCTGAGTTTTCTTTCCCAGGGAAAATGGAAAAAGGATGCGCCCAGGGGTCCCTGGTCCTGGGCTGGGGCCTCACTACAAAAAATCCTTATATCGAAGGATGGACCCCACACCAAAGTGTTCTCCACCACAAACTTGTGCTGCCCTGATAGACCCAAGGGAGCCCTACAAACTGACATCAGGAACCTGGACTGCTGAGTTTTCTTTCCCAGGGAAAATGGAAAAAGGATGTGCCCAGGCGGGCCTGGCCCTGGGCCGGGGCCTCACTGCAAAAAATCCTTATTTCGAAGGATTGACCCGACACCAAAGTTGTCCCCACCTCAAAGTTGTGCTGCCCTGATACACCCAAGGGAGCCCTACAAACTGACATCAGGAACCTGGACTGCTGAGTTTTCTTTCCCAGGGAAAATGGAAAAAGGATGTGCCCAGGGGCCCCTAGCACTGACTGCAAAGAATCCTTATATCGAAGGATGGACCCCACACCGAAGTTGTCCCCACCTCAAACTTGTGCTGCCCTGATAGACCCAAGGGAGCCCTACAAACTGACATCAGGAACCTGGACTGCTGAGTTTTCTTTCCCAGGGAAAATGGAAAAAGGATGTGCCCAGGGGCCCCTGGCCCTGACTGCAAAAAATCCTTATATCGAAGGATGGACCCCACACCAAAGTGTTCTCCACCACAAACTTGTGCTGCCCTGATAGACCCAAGGGAGCCCTACAAACTGACATCAGGAACCTGGACTGCTGAGTTTTCTTTCCCAGGGAAAATGGAAAAAGGTTGTGCCCAGGGGCCCCTGGCCCTGACTGCAAAAAATCCTTATATCGAAGGATGGAGCCCACACCGAAGTTGTCCCCACCTCAAACTTGTGCTGCCCTGATAGACCCAAGGGAGCCCTACAAACTGACATCAGGAACCTGGACTGCTGAGTTTTCTTTCCCAGGGAAAATGGAAAAAGGATGTGCCCAGGGGCCTCTAGCCATGGGCTGGGGCCACACTGCAAAGAATCCTTATATCGAAGGATGGAGCCCACACCGAAGTTGTCCCCACCTCAAACTTGTGCTGCCCTGATACACCCAAGGGAACCCTACAAACTGACATCAGGAACCTGGACTGCTGAGTTTTCTTTCCCAGGGAAAATGGAAAAAGGATGTGCCCAGGTTTCCCTGGTCCTGGGCAGGGGCCTCACTACACAAAATCCATATATCGAAGGATGGAGCCCACACCAAAGTTGTCCCCACCTCAAAGTTGTGCTGCCCTGATAGACCCAAGGGAGCCCTAGAAACTGACATCAGGAACCTGGACTGCTGAGTTTTCTTTACCAGGGAAAATGGAAAAAGGATGTGCCCAGGGGCCCCTGGCCCTGACTGCAAAGAATCCTTATATCGAAGGATGGACCCCACACCAAAGTGTTCTCCACCTCAAAATTGTGCTGCCCTGATAGACCCAAGGGACCCCTACAAACTGACATCAGGAACCTGGACTGCTGAGTTTTCTTTCCCAGGGAAAATGGAAAAAGGATGTGCCCAGGGGCCCCTGGCCCTGACTGCAAAAAATCCTTATATCGAAGGATGGAGCCCACACCGAAGTTGTCCCCACCTCAAACTTGTGCTGCCCTGATAGACCCAAGGGAGCCCTACAAACTGACATCAGGAACCTGGACTGCTGAGTTTTCTTTCCCAGGGAAAATGGAAAAAGGATGTGCCCAGGCGGCCCTGGCCCTGGGCCGGGGCCTCACTGCAAAAAATCCTTATATCGAAGGATTGACCCGACACCAAAGTTGTCCCCACCTCAAAGTTGTGCTGCCCTGATAGACCCAAGGGAGCCCTACAAACTGACATCAGGAACCTGGACTGCTGAGTTTTCTTTCCCAGGGAAAATGGAAAAAGGATGTGCCCAGGGGCCCCTAGCACTGACTGCAAAAAATCCTTATATCGAAGGATGGAGCCCACACCGAAGTTGTCCCCACCTCAAACTTGTGCTGCCCTGATAGACCCAAGGGAGCCCTACAAACTGACATCAGGAACCTGGACTGCTGAGTTTTCTTTCCCAGGGAAAATGGAAAAAGGATGTGCCCAGGGGCGCCTGGCCCTGACTGCAAAGAATCCTTATATCGAAGGATGGACCCCACACCGAAGTTGTCCCCACCTCAAACTTGTGCTGCCCTGAGAGACCCAAGGGAGCCCTACAAACTGACATCAGGAACCTGGACTGCTGAGTTTTCTTTCCCAGGGAAAATGGAAAAAGGATGTGCCCAGGGGCCTCTAGCCATGGGCTGGGGCCACACTGCAAAGAATCCTTATATCGAAGGATGGAGCCCACACCGAAGTTGTCCCCACCTCAAACTTGTGCTGCCCTGATAGACCCAAGGGAGCCCTACAAACTGACATCAGGAACCTGGACTGCTGAGTTTTCTTTCCCAGGGAAAATGGAAAAAGGATGTGCCCAGGGGCCCCTGGCCCTGGATTGGGCCCTGACTGCAAAGAATCCTTATATCGAAGGATGGACCCCACACCAAAGTTGTCCCCACCTCAAAATTGTGCTGCACTGATAGACCCAAGGGAGCCCTATAAAGTGACATCAGGAACCTGGACTGCTGAGTTTTCTTTCCCAGGGAAAATGGAAAAAGGTTGTGCCCAGGGGCCCCTGGCCCTGACTGCAAAAAATCCTTATATCGAAGGATGGACCCCACACCAAAGTTGTCCCAACCTCAAACTTGTGCTTCCCTGATACATCCAAGGCAACCCTACAAACTGACATCAGGAACCTGGACTGCTGAGTTTTCTTTCCCAGGGAAAATGGAAAAAGGATGTGCCCAGGGGCCCCTGGCCCTGACTGCAAAAAATCCTTATATCGAAAGATGGAGCCCACACCAAAGTTGTCCCCACCTCAAACTTGTGCTGCCCTGATAGACCCAAGGGAGCCCTACAAACTGACATCAGGAACCTGGACTGCTGAGTTTTCTTTCCCAGGGAAAATGGAAAAAGGATGTGCCCAGGGGCCCCTGGCCCTGACTGCAAAAAATCCTTATATCGAAAGATGGAGCCCACACCAAAGTTGTCCCCACCTCAAACTTGTGCTGCCCTGATAGACCCAAGGGAGCCCTACAAACTGACATCAGGAACCTGGACTGCTGAGTTTTCTTTCCCAGGGAAAATGGAAAAAGGATGTGCCCAGGGGCCCCTGGCCCTGACTGCAAAAAATCCTTATATCGAAGGATGGAGCCCACACCGAAGTTGTCCCCACCTCAAACTTGTGCTGCCCTGATAGACCCAATGGAGCCCTACAAACTGACATCAGGAACCTGGACTGCTGAGTTTTCTTTCCCAGGGAAAATGGAAAAAGGATGTGCCCAGGCGGCCCTGGCCCTGGGCAGGGGCCTCACTGCAAAAAATCCTTATATCGAAGGATTGACCCGACACCAAAGTTGTCCCCACCTCAAAGTTGTGCTGCCCTGATAGACCCAAGGGAGCCCTACAAACTGACATCAGGAACCTGGACTGCTGAGTTTTCTTTCCCAGGGAAAATGGAAAAAGGATGTGCCCAGGGGCCCCTAGCACTGACTGCAAAAAATCCTTATATCGAAGGATGGAGCCCACACCGAAGTTGTCCCCACCTCAAACTTGTGCTGCCCTGATAGACCCAAGGGAGCCCTACAAACTGACATCAGGAACCTGGACTGCTGAGTTTTCTTTCCCAGGGAAAATGGAAAAAGGATGTGCCCAGGGGCCCCTGGCCCTGACTGCAAAGAATCCTTATATCGAAGGATGGACCCCACACCGAAGTTGTCCCCACCTCAAACTTGTGCTGCCCTGAGAGACCCAAGGGAGCCCTACAAACTGACATCAGGAACCTGGACTGCTGAGTTTTCTTTCCCAGGGAAAATGGAAAAAGGATGTGCCCAGGGGCCTCTAGCCATGGGCTGGGGCCACACTGCAAAGAATCCTTATATCGAAGGATGGAGCCCACACCGAAGTTGTCCCCACCTCAAACTTGTGCTGCCCTGATAGACCCAAGGGAGCCCTACAAACTGACATCAGGAACCTGGACTGCTGAGTTTTCTTTCCCAGGGAAAATGGAAAAAGGATGTGCCCAGGGGGCCCTGGCCCTGGGCTGGTGCCTCACTGCAAAAAATCCTTATATCGAAGGATTGACCCCACACCAAAGTTGTCCCCACCTCAAACTTGTGCTGCCCTGATACACCCAAGGGAGCCCTACAAACTGACATCAGGAACCTGGACTGCTGAGTTTTCTTTCCCAGGGAAAATGGAAAAAGGATGTGCCCAGGGGCCTCTAGCCATGGGCTGGGGCCACACTGCAAAGAATCCTTATATCGAAGGATGGAGCCCACACCGAAGTTGTCCCCACCTCAAACTTGTGCTGCCCTGATACACCCAAGGGAACCCTACAAACTGACATCAGGAACCTGGACTGCTGAGTTTTCTTTCCCAGGGAAATTGGAAAAAGGATGTGCCCAGGGGTCCCTGGTCCTGGGCTGGGGCCTCACTACAAAAAATCCTTATATCGAAGGATGGAGCCCACACCAAAGTTGTCCCCACCTCAAACTTGTGCTTCCCTGATAGACCCAAGGGAGCCCTACAAACTGACATCAGGAACCTGGACTGCTGAGTTTTCTTTCCCAGGGAAAATGGAAAAAGGATGTGCCCAGGGGCCCCTGGCCCTGACTGCAAAGAATCCTTATATCGAAGGATGGACCCCACACCAAAGTGTTCTCCACCTCAAACTTGTGCTGCCCTGATAGACCCAAGGGAGCCCTACAAACTGACATCAGGAACCTGGACTGCTGAGTTTTCTTTCCCAGGGAAAATGGAAAAAGGATGTGCCCAGGGGGCCCTGGCCCTGGGCTGGGGCCTCACAGCAAAAAATCCTTATATCGAAGGATGGAGCCCACACCAAAGTTGTCCCCACCTCAAACTTGTGCTGCCCTGATACACCCAAGGGAGCCCTACAAACTGACATCAGGAACCTGGACTGCTGAGTTTTCTTTCCCAGGGAAAATGGAAAAAGGATGTGCCCAGGCGGCCCTGGCCCTGGGCCGGGGCCTCACTGCACAAAATCCTTATATCGAAGGATGGACCCCACACCAAAGTTGTCCCCACCTCAAACTTGTGCTGCCCTGATACACCCAAGGGAGCCCTACAAACTGACATCAGGAACCTGGACTGCTGAGTTTTCTTTCCCAGGGAAAATGGAAAAAGGATGTGCCCAGGGGCCGCTAGCACTGACTGCAAAAAATCCTTATATCGAAGGATGGAGCCCACACCGAAGTTGTCCCCACCTCAAACTTGTGCTGCCCTGATAGACCCAAGGGAGCCCTACAAACTGACATCAGGAACCTGGACTGCTGAGTTTTCTTTCCCAGGGAAAATGGAAAAAGGATGTGCCCAGGGGCCCCTGGCCCTGACTGCAAAGAATCCTTATATCGAAGGATGGACCCCACACCAAAGTGTTCTCAACCACAAACTTGTGCTGCCCTGATAGACCCAAGGGAGCCCTACAAACTGACATCAGGAACCTGGACTGCTGAGTTTTCTTTCCCAGGGAAAATGGAAAAAGGATGTGCCCAGGGGCCCCTGGCCCTGACTGCAAAAAATCCTTATATCGAAGGATGGAGCCCACACCAAAGTTGTCCCCACCTCAAACTTCTGCTGCCCTGATACACCCAAGGGAACCCTACAAACTGACATCAGGAACCTGGACTGCTGAGTTTTCTTTCCCAGGGAAAATGGAAAAAGGATGTGCCCAGGGGCCCCTGGCCCTGACTGCAAAGAATCCTTATATCGAAGGATGGACCCCACACCAAAGTGTTCTCCACCTCAAACTTGTGCTGCCCTGATACACCCAAGGGAGCCCTACAAACTGACATCAGGAACCTGGACTGCTGAGTTTTCTTTCCCAGGGAAAATGGAAAAAGGATGTGCCCAGGGGCCCCTGGCCCTGACTGCAAAAAATCCTTATATCGAAAGATGGAGCCCACACCAAAGTTGTCCCCACCTCAAACTTGTGCTGCCCTGATAGACCCAAGGGAGCCCTACAAACTGACATCAGGAACCTGGACTGCTGAGTTTTCTTTCCCAGGGAAAATGGAAAAAGGATGTGCCCAGGGGCCTCTAGCCATGGGCTGGGGCCACAGTGCAAAGAATCCTTATATCGAAGGATGGACCCCACACCGAAGTTGTCCCCACCTCAAACTTGTGCTGCCCTGATAGACCCAAGGGAGCCCTACAAACTGACATCAGGAACCTGGACTGCTGAGTTTTCTTTCCCAGGGAAAATGAAAAAAGGATAGGCCCAAGGGCCCCTGGCCCTGACTGCAAAAAATCCTTATATCGAAGGATGGACCCCACACCAAAGTGTTCTCCACCTCAAACTTGTGCTGCCCTGATAGACCCAAGGGAGCCCTACAAACTGACATCAGGAACCTGGACTGCTGAGTTTTCTTTCCCAGGGAAAATGGAAAAAGGATGTGCCCAGGGGGCCCTGGCCCTGGGCTGGGGCCTCACAGCAAAAAATCCTTATATCGAAGGATGGACCCCACACCAAAGTTGTCCCCACCTCAAATTTGTGCTGCCCTGATACACCCAAGGGAGCCCTACAAACTGACATCAGGAACCTGGACTGCTGAGTTTTCTTTCCCATGGAAAATGAAAAAAGTATAGGCCCAGGGGCCCCTGGCCCTGACTGCAAAAAATCCTTATATCGAAGGATGGACCCCACACCAAAGTGTTCTCCACCTCAAACTTGTGCTGCCCTGATAGACCCAAGGGAGCCCTACAAACTGACATCAGGAACCTGGACTGATGAGTTTTCTTTCCCAGGGAAAATGGAAAAAGGATGTTCCCAGGGGGCCCTGGCCCTGGGCTGGGGCCTCACAGCAAAAAATCCTTATATCGAAGGATGGACCCCACACCAAAGTTGTCCCCACCTCAAACTTGTGCTGCCCTGATACACCCAAGGGAGCCCTACAAACTGACATCAGGAACCTGGACTGCTGAGTTTTCTTTCCCAGGGAAAATGGAAAAAGGATGTGCCCAGGCGGCCCTGGCCCTGGGCCGGGGCCTCACTGCAAAAAATCCTTATATCGAAGGATTGACCCGACACCAAAGTTGTCCCCACCTCAAAGTTGTGCTGCCCTGATACACCCAAGGGAGCCCTACAAACTGACATCAGGAACCTGGACTGCTGAGTTTTCTTTCCCAGGGAAAATGGAAAAAGGATGTGCCCAGGGGCCGCTAGCACTGACTGCAAAAAATCCTTATATCGAAGGATGGAGCCCACACCGAAGTTGTCCCCACCTCAAACTTGTGCTGCCCTGATAGACCCAAGGGAGCCCTACAAACTGACATCAGGAACCTGGACTGCTGAGTTTTCTTTCCCAGGGAAAATGGAAAAAGGATGTGCCCAGGGGCCCCTGGCCCTGACTGCAAAGAATCCTTATATCGAAGGATGGACCCCACACCAAAGTGTTCTCCACCTCAAACTTGTGCTGCCCTGATAGACCCAAGGGAGCCCTACAAACTGACATCAGGAACCTGGACTGCTGAGTTTTCTTTCCCAGGGAAAATGGAAAAAGGTTGTGCCCAGGGGCCCCTGGCCCTGTCCGCAAAAAATCCTTATATCGAAGGATGGAGCCCACACCGAAGTTGTCCCCACCTCAAACTTGTGCTGCCCTGATAGACCCAAGGGAGCCCTACAAACTGACATCAGGAACCTGGACTGCTGAGTTTTCTTTCCCAGGGAAAATGGAAAAAGGATGTGCCCAGGGGCCCCTGGCCCTGACTGCAAAGAATCCTTATATCGAAGGATGGAGCCCACACCAAAGTGTTCTCCACCTCAAACTTGTGCTGCCCTGATACACCCAAGGGAGCCCTACAAACTGACATCAGGAACCTGGACTGCTGAGTTTTCTTTCCCAGGGAAAATGGAAAAAGGATGTGCCCAGGGGCCCCTGGCCCTGACTACAAAAAATCCTTATATCGAAAGATGGAGCCCACACCAAAGTTGTCCCCACCTCAAACTTGTGCTGCCCTGATAGACCCAAGGGAGCCCTACAAACTGACATCAGGAACCTGGACTGCTGAGTTTTCTTTCCCAGGGAAAATGGAAAAAGGATGTGCCCAGGGGCCTCTAGCCATGGGCTGGTGCCACAGTGCAAAGAATCCTTATATCGAAGGATGGACCCCACACCGAACTTGTCCCCACCTCAAACTTGTGCTGCCCTGATAGACCCAAGGGAGCCCTACAAACTGACATCAGGAACCTGGGCTGCTGAGTTTTCTTTCCCAGGGAAAATGAAAAAAGGATAGGCCCAGGGGCCCCTGGCCCTGACTGCAAAAAATCCTTATATCGAAGGATGGAGCCCACACCGAAGTTGTCCCCACCTCAAACTTGTGCTGCCCTCATACACCCAAGGGAACCCTACAAACTGACATCAGGAACCTGGACTGCTGAGTTTTCTTTCCCAGGGAAAATGGAAAAAGGATGTGCCCAGGGGTCCCTGGTCCTGGGCTGGGGCCTCACTACAAAAAATCCTTATATCGAAGGATGGAGCCCACACCAAAGTTGTCCCCACCTCAAACTTGTGCTGCCCTGATAGACCCAAGGGAGCCCTACAAACTGACATCAGGAACCTGGACTGCTGAGTTTTCTTTCCCAGGGAAAATGGAAAAAGGATGTGCCCAGGGGCCCCTGGCCCTGACTGCAAAAAATTCTTATATCGAAGGATGGACCCCACACCAAAGTTGTCCCCACCTCAAACTTGTGCTGCCCTGATAGACCCAAGGGAGCCCTACAAACTGACATCAGGAACCTGGACTGCTGAGTTTTCTTTCCCAGGGAAAATGGAAAAAGGATGTGCCCAGGGGGCCCTGGCCCTGGGCTGGGGCCTCACAGCAAAAAATCCTTATATCGAAGGATTGACCCCACACCAAAGTTGTCCCCACCTCAAACTTGTGCTGCCCTGATACACCCAAGGGAGCCCTACAAACTGACATCAGGAACCTGGACTGCTGAGTTTTCTTTCCCAGGGAAAATGGAAAAAGGATGTGCCCAGGGGCCCCTAGAACTGACTGCAAAAAATCCTTATATCGAAGGATGGAGCCCACACCGAAGTTGTCCCCACCTCAAACTTGTGCTGCCCTGATAGACCCAAGGGAGCCCTACAAACTGACATCAGGAACCTGGACTGCTGAGTTTTCTTTCCCAGGGAAAATGGAAAAAGGTTGTGCCCAGGGGCCCCTGGCCCTGACTGCAAAAAATCCTTATATCGAAGGATGGAGCCCACACCGAAGTTGTCCCCACCTCAAACTTGTGCTGCCCTGATAGACCCAAGGGAGCCCTACAAACTGACATCAGGAACCTGGACTGCTGAGTTTTCTTTCCCAGGGAAAATGGAAAAAGGATGTGCCCAGGGGCCTCTAGCCATGGGCTGGGGCCACACTGCAAAGAATCCTTATATCGAAGGATGGAGCCCACACCGAAGTTGTCCCCACCTCAAACTTGTGCTGCCCTGATAGAACCAAGGGAGCCCTACAAACTGACATCAGGAACCTGGACTGCTGAGTTTTCTTTCCCAGAGAAAATGGAAAAAGGATAGGCCCAGGGGCCCCTGGCCCTGACTGCAAAAAATCCTTATATCGAAGGATGGAGCCCACACCGAAGTTGTCCCCACCTCAAACTTGTGCTGC
This sequence comes from Lonchura striata, assembly GCF_050655825.1. Lineage (NCBI taxonomy): Eukaryota > Metazoa > Chordata > Aves > Passeriformes > Estrildidae > Lonchura > Lonchura striata. The sequence continues at coordinate 6,284,595 of NC_140727.1, forward strand.
CCTGATACACCCAAGGGAACCCTACAAACTGACATCAGGAACCTGGACTGCTGAGTTTTCTTTCCCAGGGAAAATGGAAAAAGGATGCGCCCAGGGGTCCCTGGTCCTGGGCTGGGGCCTCACTACAAAAAATCCTTATATCGAAGGATGGACCCTACACCAAAGTGTTCTCCACCACAAACTTGTGCTGCCCTGATAGACCCAAGGGAGCCCTACAAACTGACATCAGGAACCTGGACTGCTGAGTTTTCTTTCCCAGGGAAAATGGAAAAAGGATGTGCCCAGGCGGGCCTGGCCCTGGGCCGGGGCCTCACTGCAAAAAATCCTTATATCAAAGGATTGACCCGACACCAAAGTTGTCCCCACCTCAAAGTTGTGCTGCCCTGATACACCCAAGGGAGCCCTACAAACTGACATCAGGAACCTGGACTGCTGAGTTTTCTTTCCCAGGGAAAATGGAAAAAGGATGTGCCCAGGGGCCCCTAGCACTGACTGCAAAGAATCCTTATATCGAAGGATGGATCCCACACCGAAGTTGTCCCCACCTCAAACTTGTGCTGCCCTGATAGACCCAAGGGAGCCCTACAAACTGACATCAGGAACCTGGACTGCTGAGTTTTCTTTCCCAGGGAAAATGGAAAAAGGATGTGCCCAGGGGCCCCTGGCCCTGACTGCAAAGAATCCTTATATCGAAGGATGGACCCCACACCAAAGTGTTCTCCACCACAAACTTGTGCTGCCCTGATAGACCCAAGGGAGCCCTACAAACTGACATCAGGAACCTGGACTGCTGAGTTTTCTTTCCCAGGGAAAATGGAAAAAGGTTGTGCCCAGGGGCCCCTGGCCCTGACTGCAAAAAATCCTTATATCGAAGGATGGAGCCCACACCGAAGTTGTCCCCACCTCAAACTTGTGCTGCCCTGATAGACCCAAGGGAGCCCTACAAACTGACATCAGGAACCTGGACTGCTGAGTTTTCTTTCCCAGGGAAAATGGAAAAAGGATGTGCCCAGGGGCCCCTGGCCCTGGGTTGGGCCCTGACTGCAAAGAATCCTTATATCGAAGGATGGACCCCACACCAAAGTTGTCCCCACCGCAAAATTGTGCTGCACTGATAGACCCAAGGGAGCCCTACAAACTGACATCAGGAACCTGGACTGCTGAGTTTTCTTTCCCAGGGAAAATGGAAAAAGGATGTGCCCAGGGGCCCCTGGCCCTGACTGCAAAAAATCCTTATATCGAAGGATGGAGCCCACACCAAAGTTGTCCCCACCTCAAACTTGTGCTTCCCTGATACATCCAAGGGAACCCTACAAACTGACATCAGGAACCTGGACTGCTGAGTTTTCTTTCCCAGGGAAAATGGAAAAAGGATGTGCCCAGGGGCCCCTGGCCCTGACTGCAAAGAATCCTTATATCGAAGGATGGACCCCACACCAAAGTGTTCTCCACCTCAAACTTGTGGTGCCCTGATAGACCCAAGGGAGCCCTACAAACTGACATCAGGAACCTGGACTGCTGAGTTTTCTTTCCCAGGGAAAATGGAAAAAGGATGTGCCCAGGGGCCCCTGGCCCTGACTGCAAAATATCCTTATATCGAAAGATGGAGCCCACACCAAAGTTGTCCCCACCTCAAACTTGTGCTGCCCTGATAGACCCAAGGGAGCCCTACAAACTGACATCAGGAACCTGGACTGCTGAGTTTTCTTTCCCAGGGAAAATGGAAAAAGGATGTGCCCAGGGGCCTCTAGCCATGGGCTGGGGCCACACTGCAAAGAATCCTTATATCGAAGGATGGAGCCCACACCGAAGTTGTCCCCACCTCAAACTTGTGCTGCCCTGATAGACCCAAGGGAGCCCTACAAACTGACATCAGGAACCTGGACTGCTGAGTTTTCTTTCCCAGGGAAAATGGAAAAAGGATGTGCCCAGGGGGCCCTGGCCCTGGGCTGGTGCCTCACTGCAAAAAATCCTTATATCGAAGGATTGACCCCACACCAAAGTTGTCCCCACCTCAAACTTGTGCTGCCCTGATACACCCAAGGGAGCCCTACAAACTGACATCAGGAACCTGGACTGCTGAGTTTTCTTTCCCAGGGAAAATGGAAAAAGGATGTGCCCAGGGGCCTCTAGCCATGGGCTGGGGCCACACTGCAAAGAATCCTTATATCGAAGGATGGAGCCCACACCGAAGTTGTCCCCACCTCAAACTTGTGCTGCCCTGATACACCCAAGGGAACCCTACAAACTGACATCAGGAACCTGGACTGCTGAGTTTTCTTTCCCAGGGAAATTGGAAAAAGGATGTGCCCAGGGGTCCCTGGTCCTGGGCTGGGGCCTCACTACAAAAAATCCTTATATCGAAGGATGGAGCCCACACCAAAGTTGTCCCCACCTCAAACTTGTGCTTCCCTGATAGACCCAAGGGAGCCCTACAAACTGACATCAGGAACCTGGACTGCTGAGTTTTCTTTCCCAGGGAAAATGGAAAAAGGATGTGCCCAGGGGCCCCTGGCCCTGACTGCAAAGAATCCTTATATCGAAGGATGGACCCCACACCAAAGTGTTCTCCACCTCAAACTTGTGCTGCCCTGATAGACCCAAGGGAGCCCTACAAACTGACATCAGGAACCTGGACTGCTGAGTTTTCTTTCCCAGGGAAAATGGAAAAAGGATGTGCCCAGGGGGCCCTGGCCCTGGGCTGGGGCCTCACAGCAAAAAATCCTTATATCGAAGGATGGAGCCCACACCAAAGTTGTCCCCACCTCAAACTTGTGCTGCCCTGATACACCCAAGGGAGCCCTACAAACTGACATCAGGAACCTGGACTGCTGAGTTTTCTTTCCCAGGGAAAATGGAAAAAGGATGTGCCCAGGCGGCCCTGGCCCTGGGCCGGGGCCTCACTGCACAAAATCCTTATATCGAAGGATGGACCCCACACCAAAGTTGTCCCCACCTCAAACTTGTGCTGCCCTGATACACCCAAGGGAGCCCTACAAACTGACATCAGGAACCTGGACTGCTGAGTTTTCTTTCCCAGGGAAAATGGAAAAAGGATGTGCCCAGGGGCCGCTAGCACTGACTGCAAAATATCCTTATATCGAAGGATGGAGCCCACACCGAAGTTGTCCCCACCTCAAACTTGTGCTGCCCTGATAGACCCAAGGGAGCCCTACAAACTGACATCAGGAACCTGGACTGCTGAGTTTTCTTTCCCAGGGAAAATGGAAAAAGGATGTGCCCAGGCGGCCCTGGCCCTGGGCAGGGGCCTCACTGCAAAAAATCCTTATATCGAAGGATTGACCCGACACCAAAGTTGTCCCCACCTCAAAGTTGTGCTGCCCTGATAGACCCAAGGGAGCCCTACAAACTGACATCAGGAACCTGGACTGCTGAGTTTTCTTTCCCAGGGAAAATGGAAAAAGGATGTGCCCAGGGGCCCCTAGCACTGACTGCAAAAAATCCTTATATCGAAGGATGGAGCCCACACCGAAGTTGTCCCCACCTCAAACTTGTGCTGCCCTGATAGACCCAAGGGAGCCCTACAAACTGACATCAGGAACCTGGACTGCTGAGTTTTCTTTCCCAGGGAAAATGGAAAAAGGATGTGCCCAGGGGCCCCTGGCCCTGACTGCAAAGAATCCTTATATCGAAGGATGGACCCCACACCGAAGTTGTCCCCACCTCAAACTTGTGCTGCCCTGAGAGACCCAAGGGAGCCCTACAAACTGACATCAGGAACCTGGACTGCTGAGTTTTCTTTCCCAGGGAAAATGGAAAAAGGATGTGCCCAGGGGCCTCTAGCCATGGGCTGGGGCCACACTGCAAAGAATCCTTATATCGAAGGATGGAGCCCACACCGAAGTTGTCCCCACCTCAAACTTGTGCTGCCCTGATAGACCCAAGGGAGCCCTACAAACTGACATCAGGAACCTGGACTGCTGAGTTTTCTTTCCCAGGGAAAATGGAAAAAGGATGTGCCCAGGGGCCTCTAGCCATGGGCTGGGGCCACACTGCAAAGAATCCTTATATCGAAGGATGGAGCCCACACCGAAGTTGTCCCCACCTCAAACTTGTGCTGCCCTGATACACCCAAGGGAACCCTACAAACTGACATCAGGAACCTGGACTGCTGAGTTTTCTTTCCCAGGGAAATTGGAAAAAGGATGTGCCCAGGGGTCCCTGGTCCTGGGCTGGGGCCTCACTACAAAAAATCCTTATATCGAAGGATGGAGCCCACACCAAAGTTGTCCCCACCTCAAACTTGTGCTTCCCTGATAGACCCAAGGGAGCCCTACAAACTGACATCAGGAACCTGGACTGCTGAGTTTTCTTTCCCAGGGAAAATGGAAAAAGGATGTGCCCAGGGGCCCCTGGCCCTGACTGCAAAGAATCCTTATATCGAAGGATGGACCCCACACCAAAGTGTTCTCCACCTCAAACTTGTGCTGCCCTGATAGACCCAAGGGAGCCCTACAAACTGACATCAGGAACCTGGACTGCTGAGTTTTCTTTCCCAGGGAAAATGGAAAAAGGATGTGCCCAGGGGGCCCTGGCCCTGGGCTGGGGCCTCACAGCAAAAAATCCTTATATCGAAGGATGGAGCCCACACCAAAGTTGTCCCCACCTCAAACTTGTGCTGCCCTGATACACCCAAGGGAGCCCTACAAACTGACATCAGGAACCTGGACTGCTGAGTTTTCTTTCCCAGGGAAAATGGAAAAAGGATGTGCCCAGGCGGCCCTGGCCCTGGGCCGGGGCCTCACTGCACAAAATCCTTATATCGAAGGATGGACCCCACACCAAAGTTGTCCCCACCTCAAACTTGTGCTGCCCTGATACACCCAAGGGAGCCCTACAAACTGACATCAGGAACCTGGACTGCTGAGTTTTCTTTCCCAGGGAAAATGGAAAAAGGATGTGCCCAGGGGCCGCTAGCACTGACTGCAAAAAATCCTTATATCGAAGGATGGACCCCACACCGAAGTTGTCCCCACCTCAAACTTGTGCTGCCCTGATAGACCCAAGGGAGCCCTACAAACTGACATCAGGAACCTGGACTGCTGAGTTTTCTTTCCCAGGGAAAATGGAAAAAGGATGTGCCCAGGGGCCCCTGGCCCTGACTGCAAAGAATCCTTATATCGAAGGATGGACCCCACACCAAAGTGTTCTCAACCACAAACTTGTGCTGCCCTGATAGACCCAAGGGAGCCCTACAAACTGACATCAGGAACCTGGACTGCTGAGTTTTCTTTCCCAGGGAAAATGGAAAAAGGATGTGCCCAGGGGCCCCTGGCCCTGACTGCAAAAAATCCTTATATCGAAGGATGGAGCCCACACCAAAGTTGTCCCCACCTCAAACTTCTGCTGCCCTGATACACCCAAGGGAACCCTACAAACTGACATCAGGAACCTGGACTGCTGAGTTTTCTTTCCCAGGGAAAATGGAAAAAGGATGTGCCCAGGGGCCCCTGGCCCTGACTGCAAAGAATCCTTATATCGAAGGATGGACCCCACACCAAAGTGTTCTCCACCTCAAACTTGTGCTGCCCTGATACACCCAAGGGAGCCCTACAAACTGACATCAGGAACCTGGACTGCTGAGTTTTCTTTCCCAGGGAAAATGGAAAAAGGATGTGCCCAGGGGCCCCTGGCCCTGACTGCAAAAAATCCTTATATCGAAAGATGGAGCCCACACCAAAGTTGTCCCCACCTCAAACTTGTGCTGCCCTGATAGACCCAAGGGAGCCCTACAAACTGACATCAGGAACCTGGACTGCTGAGTTTTCTTTCCCAGGGAAAATGGAAAAAGGATGTGCCCAGGGGCCTCTAGCCATGGGCTGGGGCCACAGTGCAAAGAATCCTTATATCGAAGGATGGACCCCACACCGAAGTTGTCCCCACCTCAAACTTGTGCTGCCCTGATAGACCCAAGGGAGCCCTACAAACTGACATCAGGAACCTGGACTGCTGAGTTTTCTTTCCCAGGGAAAATGAAAAAAGGATAGGCCCAAGGGCCCCTGGCCCTGACTGCAAAAAATCCTTATATCGAAGGATGGACCCCACACCAAAGTGTTCTCCACCTCAAACTTGTGCTGCCCTGATAGACCCAAGGGAGCCCTACAAACTGACATCAGGAACCTGGACTGCTGAGTTTTCTTTCCCAGGGAAAATGGAAAAAGGATGTGCCCAGGGGGCCCTGGCCCTGGGCTGGGGCCTCACAGCAAAAAATCCTTATATCGAAGGATGGACCCCACACCAAAGTTGTCCCCACCTCAAATTTGTGCTGCCCTGATACACCCAAGGGAGCCCTACAAACTGACATCAGGAACCTGGACTGCTGAGTTTTCTTTCCCAGGGAAAATGAAAAAAGGATAGGCCCAGGGGCCCCTGGCCCTGACTGCAAAAAATCCTTATATCGAAGGATGGACCCCACACCAAAGTGTTCTCCACCTCAAACTTGTGCTGCCCTGATAGACCCAAGGGAGCCCTACAAACTGACATCAGGAACCTGGACTGCTGAGTTTTCTTTCCCAGGGAAAATGGAAAAAGGATGTTCCCAGGGGGCCCTGGCCCTGGGCTGGGGCCTCACAGCAAAAAATCCTTATATCGAAGGATGGACCCCACACCAAAGTTGTCCCCACCTCAAACTTGTGCTGCCCTGATACACCCAAGGGAGCCCTACAAACTGACATCAGGAACCTGGACTGCTGAGTTTTCTTTCCCAGGGAAAATGGAAAAAGGATGTGCCCAGGCGGCCCTGGCCCTGGGCCGGGGCCTCACTGCAAAAAATCCTTATATCGAAGGATTGACCCGACACCAAAGTTGTCCCCACCTCAAAGTTGTGCTGCCCTGATACACCCAAGGGAGCCCTACAAACTGACATCAGGAACCTGGACTGCTGAGTTTTCTTTCCCAGGGAAAATGGAAAAAGGATGTGCCCAGGGGCCGCTAGCACTGACTGCAAAAAATCCTTATATCGAAGGATGGAGCCCACACCGAAGTTGTCCCCACCTCAAACTTGTGCTGCCCTGATAGACCCAAGGGAGCCCTACAAACTGACATCAGGAACCTGGACTGCTGAGTTTTCTTTCCCAGGGAAAATGGAAAAAGGATGTGCCCAGGGGCCCCTGGCCCTGACTGCAAAGAATCCTTATATCGAAGGATGGACCCCACACCAAAGTGTTCTCCACCTCAAACTTGTGCTGCCCTGATAGACCCAAGGGAGCCCTACAAACTGACATCAGGAACCTGGACTGCTGAGTTTTCTTTCCCAGGGAAAATGGAAAAAGGTTGTGCCCAGGGGCCCCTGGCCCTGTCCGCAAAAAATCCTTATATCGAAGGATGGAGCCCACACCGAAGTTGTCCCCACCTCAAACTTGTGCTGCCCTGATAGACCCAAGGGAGCCCTACAAACTGACATCAGGAACCTGGACTGCTGAGTTTTCTTTCCCAGGGAAAATGGAAAAAGGATGTGCCCAGGGGCCCCTGGCCCTGACTGCAAAGAATCCTTATATCGAAGGATGGAGCCCACACCAAAGTGTTCTCCACCTCAAACTTGTGCTGCCCTGATACACCCAAGGGAGCCCTACAAACTGACATCAGGAACCTGGACTGCTGAGTTTTCTTTCCCAGGGAAAATGGAAAAAGGATGTGCCCAGGGGCCCCTGGCCCTGACTACAAAAAATCCTTATATCGAAAGATGGAGCCCACACCAAAGTTGTCCCCACCTCAAACTTGTGCTGCCCTGATAGACCCAAGGGAGCCCTACAAACTGACATCAGGAACCTGGACTGCTGAGTTTTCTTTCCCAGGGAAAATGGAAAAAGGATGTGCCCAGGGGCCTCTAGCCATGGGCTGGTGCCACAGTGCAAAGAATCCTTATATCGAAGGATGGACCCCACACCGAAGTTGTCCCCACCTCAAACTTGTGCTGCCCTGATATACCCAAGGGAGCCCTACAAACTGACATCAGGAACCTGGGCTGCTGAGTTTTCTTTCCCAGGGAAAATGAAAAAAGGATAGGCCCAGGGGCCCCTGGCCCTGACTGCAAAAAATCCTTATATCGAAGGATGGAGCCCACACCGAAGTTGTCCCCACCTCAAACTTGTGCTGCCCTCATACACCCAAGGGAACCCTACAAACTGACATCAGGAACCTGGACTGCTGAGTTTTCTTTCCCAGGGAAAATGGAAAAAGGATGTGCCCAGGGGTCCCTGGTCCTGGGCTGGGGCCTCACTACAAAAAATCCTTATATCGAAGGATGGAGCCCACACCAAAGTTGTCCCCACCTCAAACTTGTGCTGCCCTGATAGACCCAAGGGAGCCCTACAAACTGACATCAGGAACCTGGACTGCTGAGTTTTCTTTCCCAGGGAAAATGGAAAAAGGATGTGCCCAGGGGCCCCTGGCCCTGACTGCAAAAAATTCTTATATCGAAGGATGGACCCCACACCAAAGTTGTCCCCACCTCAAACTTGTGCTGCCCTGATAGACCCAAGGGAGCCCTACAAACTGACATCAGGAACCTGGACTGCTGAGTTTTCTTTCCCAGGGAAAATGGAAAAAGGATGTGCCCAGGGGGCCCTGGCCCTGGGCTGGGGCCTCACAGCAAAAAATCCTTATATCGAAGGATTGACCCCACACCAAAGTTGTCCCCACCTCAAACTTGTGCTGCCCTGATACACCCAAGGGAGCCCTACAAACTGACATCAGGAACCTGGACTGCTGAGTTTTCTTTCCCAGGGAAAATGGAAAAAGGATGTGCCCAGGGGCCCCTAGAACTGACTGCAAAAAATCCTTATATCGAAGGATGGAGCCCACACCGAAGTTGTCCCCACCTCAAACTTGTGCTGCCCTGATAGACCCAAGGGAGCCCTACAAACTGACATCAGGAACCTGGACTGCTGAGTTTTCTTTCCCAGGGAAAATGGAAAAAGGTTGTGCCCAGGGGCCCCTGGCCCTGACTGCAAAAAATCCTTATATCGAAGGATGGAGCCCACACCGAAGTTGTCCCCACCTCAAACTTGTGCTGCCCTGATAGACCCAAGGGAGCCCTACAAACTGACATCAGGAACCTGGACTGCTGAGTTTTCTTTCCCAGGGAAAATGGAAAAAGGATGTGCCCAGGGGCCTCTAGCCATGGGCTGGGGCCACACTGCAAAGAATCCTTATATCGAAGGATGGAGCCCACACCGAAGTTGTCCCCACCTCAAACTTGTGCTGCCCTGATAGAACCAAGGGAGCCCTACAAACTGACATCAGGAACCTGGACTGCTGAGTTTTCTTTCCCAGAGAAAATGGAAAAAGGATAGGCCCAGGGGCCCCTGGCCCTGACTGCAAAAAATCCTTATATCGAAGGATGGAGCCCACACCGAAGTTGTCCCCACCTCAAACTTGTGCTGCCCTGATACACCCAAGGGAACCCTACAAACTGACATCAGGAACCTGGACTGCTGAGTTTTCTTTCCCAGGGAAAATGGAAAAAGGATGCGCCCAGGGGTCCCTGGTCCTGGGCTGGGGCCTCACTACAAAAAATCCTTATATCGAAGGATGGACCCGACACCAAAGTGTTCTCCACCACAAACTTGTGCTGCCCTGATAGACCCAAGGGAGCCCTACAAACTGACATCAGGAACCTGGACTGCTGAGTTTTCTTTCCCAGGGAAAATGGAAAAAGGATGTGCCCAGGCGGGCCTGGCCCTGGGCCGGGGCCTCACTGCAAAAAATCCTTATATCAAAGGATTGACCCGACACCAAAGTTGTCCCCACCTCAAAGTTGTGCTGCCCTGATACACCCAAGGGAGCCCTACAAACTGACATCAGGAACCTGGACTGCTGAGTTTTCTTTCCCAGGGAAAATGGAAAAAGGATGTGCCCAGGGGCCCCTAGCACTGACTGCAAAGAATCCTTATATCGAAGGATGGATCCCACACCGAAGTTGTCCCCACCTCAAACTTGTGCTGCCCTGATAGACCCAAGGGAGCCCTACAAACTGACATCAGGAACCTGGACTGCTGAGTTTTCTTTCCCAGGGAAAATGGAAAAAGGATGTGCCCAGGGGCCCCTGGCCCTGACTGCAAAGAATCCTTATATCGAAGGATGGACCCCACACCAAAGTGTTCTCCACCACAAACTTGTGCTGCCCTGATAGACCCAAGGGAGCCCTACAAACTGACATCAGGAACCTGGACTGCTGAGTTTTCTTTCCCAGGGAAAATGGAAAAAGGTTGTGCCCAGGGGCCCCTGGCCCTGACTGCAAAAAATCCTTATATCGAAGGATGGAGCCCACACCGAAGTTGTCCCCACCTCAAACTTGTGCTGCCCTGATAGACCCAAGGGAGCCCTACAAACTGACATCAGGAACCTGGACTGCTGAGTTTTCTTTCCCAGGGAAAATGGAAAAAGGATGTGCCCAGGGGCCCCTGGCCCTGGGTTGGGCCCTGACTGCAAAGAATCCTTATATCGAAGGATGGACCCCACACCAAAGTTGTCCCCACCGCAAAATTGTGCTGCACTGATAGACCCAAGGGAGCCCTACAAACTGACATCAGGAACCTGGACTGCTGAGTTTTCTTTCCCAGGGAAAATGGAAAAAGGATGTGCCCAGGGGCCCCTGGCCCTGACTGCAAAAAATCCTTATATCGAAGGATGGAGCCCACACCAAAGTTGTCCCCACCTCAAACTTGTGCTTCCCTGATACATCCAAGGGAACCCTACAAACTGACATCAGGAACCTGGACTGCTGAGTTTTCTTTCCCAGGGAAAATGGAAAAAGGATGTGCCCAGGGGCCCCTGGCCCTGACTGCAAAGAATCCTTATATCGAAGGATGGACCCCACACCAAAGTGTTCTCCACCTCAAACTTGTGGTGCCCTGATAGACCCAAGGGAGCCCTACAAACTGACATCAGGAACCTGGACTGCTGAGTTTTCTTTCCCAGGGAAAATGGAAAAAGGATGTGCCCAGGGGCCCCTGGCCCTGACTGCAAAATATCCTTATATCGAAAGATGGAGCCCACACCAAAGTTGTCCCCACCTCAAACTTGTGCTGCCCTGATAGACCCAAGGGAGCCCTACAAACTGACATCAGGAACCTGGACTGCTGAGTTTTCTTTCCCAGGGAAAATGGAAAAAGGATGTGCCCAGGGGCCTCTAGCCATGGGCTGGGGCCACACTGCAAAGAATCCTTATATCGAAGGATGGAGCCCACACCGAAGTTGTCCCCACCTCAAACTTGTGCTGCCCTGATAGACCCAAGGGAGCCCTACAAACTGACATCAGGAACCTGGACTGCTGAGTTTTCTTTCCCAGGGAAAATGGAAAAAGGATGTGCCCAGGGGGCCCTGGCCCTGGGCTGGTGCCTCACTGCAAAAAATCCTTATATCGAAGGATTGACCCCACACCAAAGTTGTCCCCACCTCAAACTTGTGCTGCCCTGATACACCCAAGGGAGCCCTACAAACTGACATCAGGAACCTGGACTGCTGAGTTTTCTTTCCCAGGGAAAATGGAAAAAGGATGTGCCCAGGGGCCTCTAGCCATGGGCTGGGGCCACACTGCAAAGAATCCTTATATCGAAGGATGGAGCCCACACCGAAGTTGTCCCCACCTCAAACTTGTGCTGCCCTGATACACCCAAGGGAACCCTACAAACTGACATCAGGAACCTGGACTGCTGAGTTTTCTTTCCCAGGGAAATTGGAAAAAGGATGTGCCCAGGGGTCCCTGGTCCTGGGCTGGGGCCTCACTACAAAAAATCCTTATATCGAAGGATGGAGCCCACACCAAAGTTGTCCCCACCTCAAACTTGTGCTTCCCTGATAGACCCAAGGGAGCCCTACAAACTGACATCAGGAACCTGGACTGCTGAGTTTTCTTTCCCAGGGAAAATGGAAAAAGGATGTGCCCAGGGGCCCCTGGCCCTGACTGCAAAGAATCCTTATATCGAAGGATGGACCCCACACCAAAGTGTTCTCCACCTCAAACTTGTGCTGCCCTGATAGACCCAAGGGAGCCCTACAAACTGACATCAGGAACCTGGACTGCTGAGTTTTCTTTCCCAGGGAAAATGGAAAAAGGATGTGCCCAGGGGGCCCTGGCCCTGGGCTGGGGCCTCACAGCAAAAAATCCTTATATCGAAGGATGGAGCCCACACCAAAGTTGTCCCCACCTCAAACTTGTGCTGCCCTGATACACCCAAGGGAGCCCTACAAACTGACATCAGGAACCTGGACTGCTGAGTTTTCTTTCCCAGGGAAAATGGAAAAAGGATGTGCCCAGGCGGCCCTGGCCCTGGGCCGGGGCCTCACTGCACAAAATCCTTATATCGAAGGATGGACCCCACACCAAAGTTGTCCCCACCTCAAACTTGTGCTGCCCTGATACACCCAAGGGAGCCCTACAAACTGACATCAGGAACCTGGACTGCTGAGTTTTCTTTCCCAGGGAAAATGGAAAAAGGATGTGCCCAGGGGCCGCTAGCACTGACTGCAAAAAATCCTTATATCGAAGGATGGAGCCCACACCGAAGTTGTCCCCACCTCAAACTTGTGCTGCCCTGATAGACCCAAGGGAGCCCTACAAACTGACATCAGGAACCTGGACTGCTGAGTTTTCTTTCCCAGGGAAAATGGAAAAAGGATGTGCCCAGGGGCCCCTGGCCCTGACTGCAAAGAATCCTTATATCGAAGGATGGACCCCACACCAAAGTGTTCTCAACCACAAACTTGTGCTGCCCTGATAGACCCAAGGGAGCCCTACAAACTGACATCAGGAACCTGGACTGCTGAGTTTTCTTTCCCAGGGAAAATGGAAAAAGGATGTGCCCAGGGGCCCCTGGCCCTGACTGCAAAAAATCCTTATATCGAAGGATGGAGCCCACACCAAAGTTGTCCCCACCTCAAACTTCTGCTGCCCTGATACACCCAAGGGAACCCTACAAACTGACATCAGGAACCTGGACTGCTGAGTTTTCTTTCCCAGGGAAAATGGAAAAAGGATGTGCCCAGGGGCCCCTGGCCCTGACTGCAAAGAATCCTTATATCGAAGGATGGACCCCACACCAAAGTGTTCTCCACCTCAAACTTGTGCTGCCCTGATACACCCAAGGGAGCCCTACAAACTGACATCAGGAACCTGGACTGCTGAGTTTTCTTTCCCAGGGAAAATGGAAAAAGGATGTGCCCAGGGGCCCCTGGCCCTGACTGCAAAAAATCCTTATATCGAAAGATGGAGCCCACACCAAAGTTGTCCCCACCTCAAACTTGTGCTGCCCTGATAGACCCAAGGGAGCCCTACAAACTGACATCAGGAACCTGGACTGCTGAGTTTTCTTTCCCAGGGAAAATGGAAAAAGGATGTGCCCAGGGGCCTCTAGCCATGGGCTGGGGCCACAGTGCAAAGAATCCTTATATCGAAGGATGGACCCCACACCGAAGTTGTCCCCACCTCAAACTTGTGCTGCCCTGATAGACCCAAGGGAGCCCTACAAACTGACATCAGGAACCTGGACTGCTGAGTTTTCTTTCCCAGGGAAAATGAAAAAAGGATGTGCCCAGGGGCCCCTGGCCCTGACTGCAAAAAATCCTTATATCGAAGGATGGACCCCACACCAAAGTGTTCTCCACCTCAAACTTGTGCTGCCCTGATAGACCCAAGGGAGCCCTACAAACTGACATCAGGAACCTGGACTGCTGAGTTTTCTTTCCCAGGGAAAATGGAAAAAGGATGTGCCCAGGGGGCCCTGGCCCTGGGCTGGGGCCTCACAGCAAAAAATCCTTATATCGAAGGATGGACCCCACACCAAAGTTGTCCCCACCTCAAATTTGTGCTGCCCTGATACACCCAAGGGAGCCCTACAAACTGACATCAGGAACCTGGACTGCTGAGTTTTCTTTCCCAGGGAAAATGAAAAAAGGATAGGCCCAGGGGCCCCTGGCCCTGACTGCAAAAAATCCTTATATCGAAGGATGGACCCCACACCAAAGTGTTCTCCACCTCAAACTTGTGCTGCCCTGATAGACCCAAGGGAGCCCTACAAACTGACATCAGGAACCTGGACTGCTGAGTTTTCTTTCCCAGGGAAAATGGAAAAAGGATGTGCCCAGGGGGCCCTGGCCCTGGGCTGGGGCCTCACAGCAAAAAATCCTTATATCGAAGGATGGACCCCACACCAAAGTTGTCCCCACCTCAAACTTGTGCTGCCCTGATACACCCAAGGGAGCCCTACAAACTGACATCAGGAACCTGGACTGCTGAGTTTTCTTTCCCAGGGAAAATGGAAAAAGGATGTGCCCAGGCGGCCCTGGCCCTGGGCCGGGGCCTCACTGCAAAAAATCCTTATATCGAAGGATTGACCCGACACCAAAGTTGTCCCCACCTCAAAGTTGTGCTGCCCTGATACACCCAAGGGAGCCCTACAAACTGACATCAGGAACCTGGACTGCTGAGTTTTCTTTCCCAGGGAAAATGGAAAAAGGATGTGCCCAGGGGCCGCTAGCACTGACTGCAAAAAATCCTTATATCGAAGGATGGAGCCCACACCGAAGTTGTCCCCACCTCAAACTTGTGCTGCCCTGATAGACCCAAGGGAGCCCTACAAACTGACATCAGGAACCTGGACTGCTGAGTTTTCTTTCCCAGGGAAAATGGAAAAAGGATGTGCCCAGGGGCCCCTGGCCCTGACTGCAAAGAATCCTTATATCGAAGGATGGACCCCACACCAAAGTGTTCTCCACCTCAAACTTGTGCTGCCCTGATAGACCCAAGGGAGCCCTACAAACTGACATCAGGAACCTGGACTGCTGAGTTTTCTTTCCCAGGGAAAATGGAAAAAGGTTGTGCCCAGGGGCCCCTGGCCCTGTCCGCAAAAAATCCTTATATCGAAGGATGGAGCCCACACCGAAGTTGTCCCCACCTCAAACTTGTGCTGCCCTGATAGACCCAAGGGAGCCCTACAAACTGACATCAGGAACCTGGACTGCTGAGTTTTCTTTCCCAGGGAAAATGGAAAAAGGATGTGCCCAGGGGCCCCTGGCCCTGACTACAAAAAATCCTTATATCGAAAGATGGAGCCCACACCAAAGTTGTCCCCACCTCAAACTTGTGCTGCCCTGATAGACCCAAGGGAGCCCTACAAACTGACATCAGGAACCTGGACTGCTGAGTTTTCTTTCCCAGGGAAAATGGAAAAAGGATGTGCCCAGGGGCCTCTAGCCATGGGCTGGTGCCACAGTGCAAAGAATCCTTATATCGAAGGATGGACCCCACACCGAAGTTGTCCCCACCTCAAACTTGTGCTGCCCTCATACACCCAAGGGAACCCTACAAACTGACATCAGGAACCTGGACTGCTGAGTTTTCTTTCCCAGGGAAAATGGAAAAAGGATATGCCCAGGGGTCCCTGGTCCTGGGCTGGGGCCTCACTACAAAAAATCCTTATATCGAAGGATGGAGCCCACACCAAAGTTGTCCCCACCTCAAACTTGTGCTGCCCTGATAGACCCAAGGGAGCCCTACAAACTGACATCAGGAACCTGGACTGCTGAGTTTTCTTTCCCAGGGAAAATGGAAAAAGGATGTGCCCAGGGGCCCCTGGCCCTGACTGCAAAAAATTCTTATATCGAAGGATGGACCCCACACCAAAGTTGTCCCCACCTCAAACTTGTGCTGCCCTGATAGACCCAAGGGAGCCCTACAAACTGACATCAGGAACCTGGACTGCTGAGTTTTCTTTCCCAGGGAAAATGGAAAAAGGATGTGCCCAGGGGCCCCTAGAACTGACTGCAAAAAATCCTTATATCGAAGGATGGAGCCCACACCGAAGTTGTCCCCACCTCAAACTTGTGCTGCCCTGATAGACCCAAGGGAGCCCTACAAACTGACATCAGGAACCTGGACTGCTGAGTTTTCTTTCCCAGGGAAAATGGAAAAAGGTTGTGCCCAGGGGCCCCAGGCCCTGACTGCAAAAAATCCTTATATCGAAGGATGGAGCCCACACCGAAGTTGTCCCCACCTCAAACTTGTGCTGCCCTGATAGACCCAAGGGAGCCCTACAAACTGACATCAGGAACCTGGACTGCTGAGTTTTCTTTCCCAGGGAAAATGGAAAAAGGATGTGCCCAGGGGCCTCTAGCCATGGGCTGGGGCCACACTGCAAAGAATCCTTATATCGAAGGATGGAGCCCACACCGAAGTTGTCCCCACCTCAAACTTGTGCTGCCCTGATAGAACCAAGGGAGCCCTACAAACTGACATCAGGAACCTGGACTGCTGAGTTTTCTTTCCCAGAGAAAATGGAAAAAGGATAGGCCCAGGGGCCCCTGGCCCTGACTGCAAAAAATCCTTATATCGAAGGATGGAGCCCACACCGAAGTTGTCCCCACCTCAAACTTGTGCTGCCCTGATACACCCAAGGGAACCCTACAAACTGACATCAGGAACCTGGACTGCTGAGTTTTCTTTCCCAGGGAAAATGGAAAAAGGATGCGCCCAGGGGTCCCTGGTCCTGGGCTGGGGCCTCACTACAAAAAATCCTTATATCGAAGGATGGACCCTACACCAAAGTGTTCTCCACCACAAACTTGTGCTGCCCTGATAGACCCAAGGGAGCCCTACAAACTGACATCAGGAACCTGGACTGCTGAGTTTTCTTTCCCAGGGAAAATGGAAAAAGGATGTGCCCAGGCGGGCCAGGCCCTGGGCCGGGGCCTCACTGCAAAAAATCCTTATATCAAAGGATTGACCCGACACCAAAGTTGTCCCCACCTCAAAGTTGTGCTGCCCTGATACACCCAAGGGAGCCCTACAAACTGACATCAGGAACCTGGACTGCTGAGTTTTCTTTCCCAGGGAAAATGGAAAAAGGATGTGCCCAGGGGCCCCTAGCACTGACTGCAAAGAATCCTTATATCGAAGGATGGATCCCACACCGAAGTTGTCCCCACCTCAAACTTGTGCTGCCCTGATAGACCCAAGGGAGCCCTACAAACTGACATCAGGAACCTGGACTGCTGAGTTTTCTTTCCCAGGGAAAATGGAAAAAGGATGTGCCCAGGGGCCCCTGGCCCTGACTGCAAAGAATCCTTATATCGAAGGATGGACCCCACACCAAAGTGTTCTCCACCACAAACTTGTGCTGCCCTGATAGACCCAAGGGAGCCCTACAAACTGACATCAGGAACCTGGACTGCTGAGTTTTCTTTCCCAGGGAAAATGGAAAAAGGTTGTGCCCAGGGGCCCCTGGCCCTGACTGCAAAAAATCCTTATATCGAAGGATGGAGCCCACACCGAAGTTGTCCCCACCTCAAACTTGTGCTGCCCTGATAGACCCAAGGGAGCCCTACAAACTGACATCAGGAACCTGGACTGCTGAGTTTTCTTTCCCAGGGAAAATGGAAAAAGGATGTGCCCAGGGGCCCCTGGCCCTGGGTTGGGCCCTGACTGCAAAGAATCCTTATATCGAAGGATGGACCCCACACCAAAGTTGTCCCCACCGCAAAATTGTGCTGCACTGATAGACCCAAGGGAGCCCTACAAACTGACATCAGGAACCTGGACTGCTGAGTTTTCTTTCCCAGGGAAAATGGAAAAAGGATGTGCCCAGGGGCCCCTGGCCCTGACTGCAAAAAATCCTTATATCGAAGGATGGACCCCACACCAAAGTTGTCCCCACCTCAAACTTGTGCTTCCCTGATACATCCAAGGGAACCCTACAAACTGACATCAGGAACCTGGACTGCTGAGTTTTCTTTCCCAGGGAAAATGGAAAAAGGATGTGCCCAGGGGCCCCTGGCCCTGACTGCAAAGAATCCTTATATCGAAGGATGGACCCCACACCAAAGTGTTCTCCACCTCAAACTTGTGCTGCCCTGATAGACCCAAGGGAGCCCTACAAACTGACATCAGGAACCTGGACTGCTGAGTTTTCTTTCCCAGGGAAAATGGAAAAAGGATGTGCCCAGGGGCCCCTGGCCCTGACTGCAAAATATCCTTATATCGAAAGATGGAGCCCACACCAAAGTTGTCCCCACCTCAAACTTGTGCTGCCCTGATAGACCCAAGGGAGCCCTACAAACTGACATCAGGAACCTGGACTGCTGAGTTTTCTTTCCCAGGGAAAATGGAAAAAGGATGTGCCCAGGGGCCTCTAGCCATGGGCTGGGGCCACACTGCAAAGAATCCTTATATCGAAGGATGGAGCCCACACCGAAGTTGTCCCCACCTCAAACTTGTGCTGCCCTGATAGACCCAAGGGAGCCCTACAAACTGACATCAGGAACCTGGACTGCTGAGTTTTCTTTCCCAGGGAAAATGGAAAAAGGATAGGCCCAGGGGCCCCTGGCCCTGACTGCAAAGAATCCTTATATCGAAGGATGGACCCCACACCGAAGTTGTCCCCACCTCAAACTTGTGCTGCCCTGATACACCCAAGGGAACCCTACAAACTGACATCAGGAACCTGGACTGCTGAGTTTTCTTTCCCAGGGAAAATGGAAAAAGGATGTGCCCAGGGGTCCCTGGTCCTGGGCTGGGGCCTCACTACAAAAAATCCTTATATCGAAGGATGGACCCCACACCAAAGTGTTCTCCACCACAAACTTGTGCTGCCCTGATAGACCCAAGGGAGCCCTACAAACTGACATCAGGAACCTGGACTGCTGAGTTTTCTTTCCCAGGGAAAATGGAAAAAGGATGTGCCCAGGCGGGCCTGGCCCTGGGCCGGGGCCTCACTGCAAAAAATCCTTATATCGAAGGATTGACCCGACACCAAAGTTGTCCCCACCTCAAAGTTGTGCTGCCCTGATACACCCAAGGGAGCCCTACAAACTGACATCAGGAACCTGGACTGCTGAGTTTTCTTTCCCAGGGAAAATGGAAAAAGGATGTGCCCAGGGGCCCCTAGCACTGACTGCAAAGAATCCTTATATCGAAGGATGGACCCCACACCGAAGTTGTCCCCACCTCAAACTTGTGCTGCCCTGATAGACCCAAGGGAGCCCTACAAACTGACATCAGGAACCTGGACTGCTGAGTTTTCTTTCCCAGGGAAAATGGAAAAAGGATGTGCCCAGGGGCCCCTGGCCCTGACTGCAAAGAATCCTTATATCGAAGGATGGACCCCACACCAAAGTGTTCTCCACCACAAACTTGTGCTGCCCTGATAGACCCAAGGGAGCCCTACAAACTGACATCAGGAACCTGGACTGCTGAGTTTTCTTTCCCAGGGAAAATGGAAAAAGGTTGTGCCCAGGGGCCCCTGGCCCTGACTGCAAAAAATCCTTATATCGAAGGATGGAGCCCACACCGAAGTTGTCCCCACCTCAAACTTGTGCTGCCCTGATAGACCCAAGGGAGCCCTACAAACTGACATCAGGAACCTGGACTGCTGAGTTTTCTTTCCCAGGGAAAATGGAAAAAGGATGTGCCCAGGGGCCCCTGGCCCTGACTGCAAAGAATCCTTATATCGAAGGATGGACCCCACACCAAAGTGTTCTCCACCTCAAACTTGTGCTGCCCTGATAGACCCAAGGGAGCCCTACAAACTGACATCAGGAACCTGGACTGCTGAGTTTTCTTTCCCAGGGAAAATGGAAAAAGGATGTGCCCAGGGGCCCCTGGCCCTGACTGCAAAAAATCCTTATATCGAAAGATGGAGCCCACACCAAAGTTGTCCCCACCTCAAACTTGTGCCGCCCTGATACACCCAAGGGAGCCCTACAAACTGACATCAGGAACCTGGACTGCTGAGTTTTCTTTCCCAGGGAAAATGGAAAAAGGATGTGCCCAGGGGCCCCGGGCCCTGACTGCAAAAAATCCTTATATCGAAAGATGGAGCCCACACCAAAGTTGTCCCCACCACAAACTTGTGCTGCCCTGATAGACCCAAGGGAGCCCTACAAACTGACATCAGGAACCTGGACTGCTGAGTTTTCTTTCCCAGGGAAAATGGAAAAAGGATGTGCCCAGGGGCCTCTAGCCATGGGCTGGGGCCACACTGCAAAGAATCCTTATATCGAAGGATGGAGCCCACACCGAAGTTGTCCCCACCTCAAACTTGTGCTGCCCTGATAGACCCAAGGGAGCCCTACAAACTGACATCAGGAACCTGGACTACTGAGTTTTCTTTCCCAGGGAAAATGGAAAAAGGATGTGCCCAGGGGTCCCTGGTCCTCGGCTGGGGCCTCACTACAAAAAATCCTTATATCGAAGGATGGAGCCCACACCAAAGTTGTCCCCACCTCAAACTTGTGCTGCCCTGATAGACCCAAGGGAGCCCTACAAACTGACATCAGGAACCTGGACTGCTGAGTTTTCTTTCCCAGGGAAAATGGAAAAAGGATGTGCCCAGGGGCCCCTGGCCCTGACTGCAAAAAATCCTTATATCGAAGGATGGACCCCACACCGAAGTTGTCCCCACCTCAAACTTGTGCTGCCCTGATACACCCAAGGGAGCCCTACAAACTGACATCAGGAACCTGGACTGCTGAGTTTTCTTTCCCAGGGAAAATGGAAAAAGGATATGCCCAGGGGTCCCTGGTCCTGGGCTGGGGCCTCACTACAAAAAATCCTTATATCGAAGGATGGAGCCCACACCAAAGTTGTCCCCACCTCAAACTTGTGCTGCCCTGATACACCCAAGGGAGCCCTACAAACTGACATCAGGAACCTGGACTGCTGAGTTTTCTTTCCCAGGGAAAATGGAAAAAGGATGTGCCCAGGGGCCCCTGGCCCTGACTGCAAAAAATCCTTATATCGAAGGATGGACCCCACACCGAAGTTGTCCCCACCTCAAACTTGTGCTGCCCTGATAGACCCAAGGGAGCCCTACAAACTGACATCAGGAACCTGGACTGCTGAGTTTTCTTTCCCAGGGAAAATGGAAAAAGGATGTGCCCAGGGGCCCCTGGCCCTGGGTTGGGCCCTGACTGCAAAGAATCCTTATATCGAAGGATGGACCCCACACCAAAGTTGTCCCCACCGCAAAATTGTGCTGTACTGATAGACCCAAGGGAGCCCTACAAACTGACATCAGGAACCTGGACTGCTGAGTTTTCTTTCCCAGGGAAAATGGAAAAAGGATGTGCCCAGGGGCCCCTGGCCCTGACTGCAAAAAATCCTTATATCGAAGGATGGACCCCACACCAAAGTTGTCCCCACCTCAAACTTGTGCTTCCCTGATACATCCAAGGGAACCCTACAAACTGACATCAGGAACCTGGACTGCTGAGTTTTCTTTCCCAGGGAAAATGGAAAAAGGATGTGCCCAGGGGCCCCTGGCCCTGACTGCAAAGAATCCTTATATCGAAAGATGGAGCCCACACCAAAGTTGTCCCCACCTCAAACTTGTGCTGCCCTGATACACCCAAGGGAGCCCTACAAACTGACATCAGGAACCTGGACTGCTGAGTTTTCTTTCCCAGGGAAAATGGAAAAAGGATGTGCCCAGGGGCCTCTAGCCATGGGCTGGGGCCACACTGCAAAGAATCCTTATATCGAAGGATGGAGCCCACACCGAAGTTGTCCCCACCTCAAACTTGTGCTGCCCTGATAGACCCAAGGGAGCCCTACAAACTGACATCAGGAACCTGGACTGCTGAGTTTTCTTTCCCAGGGAAAATGGAAAAAGGATAGGCCCAGGGGCCCCTGGCCCTGACTGCAAAAAATCCTTATATCGAAGGATGGAGCCCACACCGAAGTTGTCCCCACCTCAAACTTGTGCTGCCCTGATACACCCAAGGGAACCCTACAAACTGACATCAGGAACCTGGACTGCTGAGTTTTCTTTCCCAGGGAAAATGGAAAAAGGATGTGCCCAGGGGTCCCTGGTCCTGGGCTGGGGCCTCACTACAAAAAATCCTTATATCGAAGGATGGACCCCACACCAAAGTGTTCTCCACCACAAACTTGTGCTGCCCTGATAGACCCAAGGGAGCCCTACAAACTGACATCAGGAACCTGGACTGCTGAGTTTTCTTTCCCAGGGAAAATGGAAAAAGGATGTGCCCAGGCGGGCCTGGCCCTGGGCCGGGGCCTCACTGCAAAAAATCCTTATATCGAAGGATTGACCCGACACCAAAGTTGTCCCCACCTCAAAGTTGTGCTGCCCTGATACACCCAAGGGAGCCCTACAAACTGACATCAGGAACCTGGACTGCTGAGTTTTCTTTCCCAGGGAAAATGGAAAAAGGATGTGCCCAGGGGCCCCTAGCACTGACTGCAAAGAATCCTTATATCGAAGGATGGACCCCACACCGAAGTTGTCCCCACCTCAAACTTGTGCTGCCCTGATAGACCCAAGGGAGCCCTACAAACTGACATCAGGAACCTGGACTGCTGAGTTTTCTTTCCCAGGGAAAATGGAAAAAGGATGTGCCCAGGGGCCCCTGGCCCTGACTGCAAAGAATCCTTATATCGAAGGATGGACCCCACACCAAAGTGTTCTCCACCACAAACTTGTGCTGCCCTGATAGACCCAAGGGAGCCCTACAAACTGACATCAGGAACCTGGACTGCTGAGTTTTCTTTCCCAGGGAAAATGGAAAAAGGTTGTGCCCAGGGGCCCCTGGCCCTGACTGCAAAAAATCCTTATATCGAAGGATGGAGCCCACACCGAAGTTGTCCCCACCTCAAACTTGTGCTGCCCTGATAGACCCAAGGGAGCCCTACAAACTGACATCAGGAACCTGGACTGCTGAGTTTTCTTTCCCAGGGAAAATGGAAAAAGGATGTGCCCAGGGGCCCCTGGCCCTGACTGCAAAGAATCCTTATATCGAAGGATGGACCCCACACCAAAGTGTTCTCCACCTCAAACTTGTGCTGCCCTGATAGACCCAAGGGAGCCCTACAAACTGACATCAGGAACCTGGACTGCTGAGTTTTCTTTCCCAGGGAAAATGGAAAAAGGATGTGCCCAGGGGCCCCTGGCCCTGACTGCAAAAAATCCTTATATCGAAAGATGGAGCCCACACCAAAGTTGTCCCCACCTCAAACTTGTGCCGCCCTGATACACCCAAGGGAGCCCTACAAACTGACATCAGGAACCTGGACTGCTGAGTTTTCTTTCCCAGGGAAAATGGAAAAAGGATGTGCCCAGGGGCCCCGGGCCCTGACTGCAAAAAATCCTTATATCGAAAGATGGAGCCCACACCAAAGTTGTCCCCACCACAAACTTGTGCTGCCCTGATAGACCCAAGGGAGCCCTACAAACTGACATCAGGAACCTGGACTGCTGAGTTTTCTTTCCCAGGGAAAATGGAAAAAGGATGTGCCCAGGGGCCTCTAGCCATGGGCTGGGGCCACACTGCAAAGAATCCTTATATCGAAGGATGGAGCCCACACCGAAGTTGTCCCCACCTCAAACTTGTGCTGCCCTGATAGACCCAAGGGAGCCCTACAAACTGACATCAGGAACCTGGACTACTGAGTTTTCTTTCCCAGGGAAAATGGAAAAAGGATGTGCCCAGGGGTCCCTGGTCCTCGGCTGGGGCCTCACTACAAAAAATCCTTATATCGAAGGATGGAGCCCACACCAAAGTTGTCCCCACCTCAAACTTGTGCTGCCCTGATAGACCCAAGGGAGCCCTACAAACTGACATCAGGAACCTGGACTGCTGAGTTTTCTTTCCCAGGGAAAATGGAAAAGGGATGTGCCCAGGGGCCCCTGGCCCTGACTGCAAAAAATCCTTATATCGAAGGATGGACCCCACACCGAAGTTGTCCCCACCTCAAACTTGTGCTGCCCTGATACACCCAAGGGAGCCCTACAAACTGACATCAGGAACCTGGACTGCTGAGTTTTCTTTCCCAGGGAAAATGGAAAAAGGATATGCCCAGGGGTCCCTGGTCCTGGGCTGGGGCCTCACTACAAAAAATCCTTATATCGAAGGATGGAGCCCACACCAAAGTTGTCCCCACCTCAAACTTGTGCTGCCCTGATACACCCAAGGGAGCCCTACAAACTGACATCAGGAACCTGGACTGCTGAGTTTTCTTTCCCAGGGAAAATGGAAAAAGGATGTGCCCAGGGGCCCCTGGCCCTGACTGCAAAAAATCCTTATATCGAAGGATGGACCCCACACCGAAGTTGTCCCCACCTCAAACTTGTGCTGCCCTGATAGACCCAAGGGAGCCCTACAAACTGACATCAGGAACCTGGACTGCTGAGTTTTCTTTCCCAGGGAAAATGGAAAAAGGATGTACCCAGGGGCCCCTGGCCCTGGGTTGGGCCCTGACTGCAAAGAATCCTTATATCGAAGGATGGACCCCACACCGAAGTTGTCCCCACCGCAAAATTGTGCTGCACTGATAGACCCAAGGGAGCCCTACAAACTGACATCAGGAACCTGGACTGCTGAGTTTTCTTTCCCAGGGAAAATGGAAAAAGGATGTGCCCAGGGGCCCCTGGCCCTGACTGCAAAAAATCCTTATATCGAAGGATGGACCCCACACCAAAGTTGTCCCAACATCAAACTTGTGCTTCCCTGATACATCCAAGGGAACCCTACAAACTGACATCAGGAACCTGGACTGCTGAGTTTTCTTTCCCAGGGAAAATGGAAAAAGGATGTGCCCGGGGGCCCCTGGCCCTGACTGCAAAGAATCCTTATATCGAAGGATGGACCCCACACCAAAGTGTTCTCCACCTCAGACTTGTGCTGCCCTGATAGACCCAAGGGAGCCCTACAAACTGACATCAGGAACCTGGACTGCTGAGTTTTCTTTCCCAGGGAAAATGGAAAAAGGATGTGCCCGGGGGCCCCTGGCCCTGACTGCAAAAAATCCTTATATCGAAGGATGGAGCCCACACCGAAGTTGTCCCCACCTCAAACTTGTGCTGCCCTGATAGACCCAAGGGAGCCCTACAAACTGACATCAGGAACCTGGACTGCTGAGTTTTCTTTCCCAGGGAAAATGGAAAAAGGATGTGCCCAGGGGCCCCTGGCCCTGACTGCAAAAAATCCTTATATCGAAGGATGGACCCCACACCGAAGTTGTCCCCACCTCAAACTTGTGCTGCCCTGATAGACCCAAGGGAGCCCTACAAACTGACATCAGGAACCTGGACTGCTGAGTTTTCTTTCCCAGGGAAAATGGAAAAAGGATGTGCCCAGGGGCCCCTGGCCCTGACTGCAAAAAATCCTTATATCGAAAGATGGAGCCCACACCAAAGTTGTCCCCACCTCAAACTTGTGCTGCCCTGATAGACCCAAGGGAGCCCTACAAACTGACATCAGGAACCTGGACTGCTGAGTTTTCTTTCCCAGGGAAAATGGAAAAAGGATGTGCCCAGGGGCCTCTAGCCATGCGCTGGGGCCACACTGCAAAGAATCCTTATATCGAAGGATGGAGCCCACACCGAAGTTGTCCCCACCTCAAACTTGTGCTGCCCTGATAGACCCAAGGGAGCCCTACAAACTGACATCAGGAACCTGGACTACTGAGTTTTCTTTCCCAGGGAAAATGGAAAAAGGATGTGCCCAGGGGTCCCTGGTCCTCGGCTGGGGCCTAACTACAAAAAATCCTTATATCGAAGGATGGAGCCCACACCAAAGTTGTCCCCACCTCAAACTTGTGCTGCCCTGATAGACCCAAGGGAGCCCTACAAACTGACATCAGGAACCTGGACTGCTGAGTTTTCTTTCCCAGGGAAAATGGAAAAAGGATGTGCCCAGGGGCCCCTGGCCCTGACTGCAAAGAATCCTTATATCGAAGGATGGACCCCACACCAAAGTGTTCTCCACCTCAAACTTGTGCTGCCCTGATAGACCCAAGGGAGCCCTACAAACTGACATCAGGAACCTGGACTGCTGAGTTTTCTTTCCCAGGGAAAATGGAAAAAGGTTGTGCCCAGGGGCCCCTGGCCCTGACTGCAAAAAATCCTTATATCGAAGGATGGAGCCCACACCGAAGTTGTCCCCACCTCAAACTTGTGCTGCCCTGATAGACCCAAGGGAGCCCTACAAACTGACATCAGGAACCTGGACTGCTGAGTTTTCTTTCCCAGGGAAAATGGAAAAAGGATGTGCCCAGGGGTCCCTGGTCCTGGGCTGGGGCCTCACTACAAAAAATCCTTATATCGAAGGATGGAGCCCACACCAAAGTTGTCCCCACCTCAAACTTGTGCTGCCCTGATAGACCCAAGGGAGCCCTACAAAGTGACATCAGGAACCTGGACTGCTGAGTTTTCTTTCCCAGGGAAAATGGAAAAAGGATGTGCCCAGGGGCCCCTGGCCCTGACTGCAAAAAATCCTTATATCGAAGGATGGACCCCACACCAAAGTTGTCCCAACCTCAAACTTGTGCTTCCCTGATACATCCAAGGGAGCCCTACAAACTGACATCAGGAACCTGGACTGCTGAGTTTTCTTTCCCAGGGAAAATGGAAAAAGGATGTGCCCAGGGGCCCCTGGCCCTGACTGCAAAGAATCCTTATATCGAAGGATGGACCCCACACCAAAGTGTTCTCCACCTCAAACTTGTGCTGCCCTGATACACCCAAGGGAGCCCTACAAACTGACATCAGGAACCTGGACTGCTGAGTTTTCTTTCCCAGGGAAAATGGAAAAAGGATGTGCCCAGGGGCCCCTGGCCCTGACTGCAAAAAATCCTTATATCGAAGGATGGACCCCACACCGAAGTTGTCCCCACCTCAAACTTGTGCTGCCCTGATACACCCAAGGGAACCCTACAAACTGACATCAGGAACCTGGACTGCTGAGTTTTCTTTCCCAGGGAAAATGGAAAAATGATATGCCCAGGGATCCCTGGTCCTGGGCTGGGGCCTCACTACAAAAAATCCTTATATCGAAGGATGGAGCCCACACCAAAGTTGTCCCCACCTCAAACTTGTGCTGCCCTGATAGACCCAAGGGAGCCCTACAAACTGACATCAGGAACCTGGACTGCTGAGTTATCTTTCCCAGGGAAAATGGAAAAAGGATGTGCCCAGGGGCCTCTAGCCATGGGCTGGGGCCACACTGCAAAGAATCCTTATATCGAAGGATGGAGCCCACACCGAAGTTGTCCCCACCTCAAACTTGTGCTGCCCTGATAGACCCAAGGGAGCCCTACAAACTGACATCAGGAACCTGGAGTGCTGAGTTTTCTTTCCCAGGGAAAATGGAAAAAGGATAGGCCCAGGGGCCCCTGGCCCTGACTGCAAAAAATCCTTATATCGAAGGATGGAGCCCACACCGAAGTTGTCCCCACCTCAAACTTGTGCTGCCCTGATACACCCAAGGGAACCCTACAAACTGACATCAGGAACCTGGACTGCTGAGTTTTCTTTCCCAGGGAAAATGGAAAAAGGATGTGCCCAGGGGTCCCTGGTCCTGGCCTGGGGCCTCACTACAAAAAATCCTTATATCGAAGGATGGAGCCCACACCAAAGTTGTCCCCACCTCAAACATGTGCTGCCCTGATACACCCAAGGGAGCCCTACAAACTGACATCAGGAACCTGGACTGCTGAGTTTTCTTTCCCAGGGAAAATGGAAAAAGGATGTGCCCAGGGGCCCCTAGCACTGACTGCAAAAAATCCTTATATCGAAGGATGGAGCCCACACCAAAGTTGTCCCCACCTCAAACTTGTGCTGCCCTGATAGACCCAAGGGAGCCCTACAAACTGACATCAGGAACCTGGACTGCTGAGTTTTCTTTCCCAGGGAAAATGGAAAAAGGATGTGCCCAGGGGCCCCTGGCCCTGACTGCAAAGAATCCTTATATCGAAGGATGGAGCCCACACCAAAGTGTTCTCCACCTCAAACTTGTGCTGCCCTGATAGACCCAAGGGAGCCCTACAAACTGACATCAGGAACCTGGACTGCTGAGTTTTCTTTCCCAGGGAAAATGGAAAAAGGATGTGCCCAGGGGCCCCTGGCCCTGACTGCAAAAAATCCTTATATCGAAGGATGGACCCCACACCAAAGTTGTCCCCACCTCCAACTTGTGCTGCCCTGATAGACCCAAGGGAGCCCTACAAAGTGACATCAGGAACCTGGACTGCTGAGTTTTCTTTCCCAGGGAAAATGGAAAAAGGATAGGCCCAGGGGCCCCTGGCCCTGACTGCAAAAAATCCTTATATCGAAGGATGGAGCCCACACCGAAGTTGTCCCCACCTCAAACTTGTGCTGCCCTGATACACCCAAGGGAACCCTACAAACTGACATCAGGAACCTGGACTGCTGAGTTTTCTTTCCCAGGGAAAATGGAAAAAGGATATGCCCAGGGGTCCCTGTTCCTGGGCTGGGGCCTCACTACAAAAAATCCTTATATCGAAGGATGGAGCCCACACCAAAGTTGTCCCCACCTCAAACTTGTGCTGCCCTGATATACCCAAGGGAGCCCTACAAACTGACATCAGGAACCTGGACTGCTGAGTTTTCTTTCCCAGGGAAAATGGAAAAAGGTTGTGCCCAGGGGCCCCTGGCCCTGACTGCAAAAAATCCTTATATCGAAGGATGGACCCCACACCGAAGTTGTCCCCACCTCAAACTTGTGCTGCCCTGATAGACCCAAGGGAGCCCTACAAGCTGACATCTCGAACCTGGACTGCTGAGTTTTCTTTCCCAGGGAAAATGGAAAAAGGATGTGCCCAGGGGCCCCGGGCCTTACTGCAAAGAATCCTTATATCGAAGGATGGACTCCACACCAAAGTGTTCTCCACCTCAAACTTGTGCTGCCCTGATACACCCAAGGGAACCCTACAAACTGACATCAGGAACCTGGACTGCTGAGTTTTCTTTCCCAGGGAAAATGGAAAAAGGATATGCCCAGGGGTCCCTGGTCCTGGGCTGGGGCCTCACTACAAAAAATCCTTATATCAAAGGATGGAGCCCACACCAAAGTTGTCCCCACCTCATACTTGTGCTGTCCTGATAGACCCAAGGGAGCCCTACAAACTGACATCAGGAACCTGGACTGCTGAGTTTTCTTTCCCAGGGAAAATGGAAAAAGGATGTGCCCAGGGGCCTCTAGCCATGGGCTGGGGCCACACTGCAAAGAATCCTTATATCGAAGAATGGAGCCCACACCGAAGTTGTCCCCACCTCAAACTTGTGCTGCCCTGATACACCCAAGGGAACCCTACAAACTGACATCAGGAACCTGGACTGCTGAGTTTTCTTTCCCAGGGAAAATGGAAAAAGGATGTGCCCAGGGGCCCCTAGCACTGACTGCAAAAAATCCTTATATCGAAGGATGGACCCCACACCAAAGTGTTCTCCACCTCAAACTTGTGCTGCCCTGATAGACCCAAGGGAGCCCTACAAACTGACATCAGGAACCTGGACTGCTGAGTTTTCTTTCCCAGGGAAAATGGAAAAAGGTTGTGCCCAGGGGCCCCTGGCCCTGACTGCAAAAAATCCTTATATCGAAGGATGGACCCCACACCAAAGTTGTCCCCACCTCAAACTTGTGCTGCCCTGATACACCCAAGGGAACCCTACAAACTGACATCAGGAACCTGGACTGCTGAGTTTTCTTTCCCAGGGAAAATGGAAAAAGGATATGCCCAGGGGTCCCTGTTCCTGGGCTGGGGCCTCACTACAAAAAATCCTTATATCGAAGGATGGAGCCCACACCGAAGTTGTCCCCACATCAAACTTGTGCTGCCCTGATAGACCCAAGGGAACCCTACAAACTGACATCAGGAACCTGGACTGCTGAGTTTTCTTTCCCAGGGAAAATGGAAAAAGGATGTTCCCAGGGGCCCCTGGCCCTGACTGCAAAAAATCCTTATATCGAAACATGGAGCCCACACCAAAGTAGTCCCCACCTCAAACTTGTGCTGCCCTGATAGACCCAAGGGAGCCCTACAAACTGACATCAGGAACCTGGACTGCTGAGTTTTCTTTCCCAGGGAAAATGGAAAAAGGATGTGCCCAGGGGCCCCTGGCCCTGACTGCAAAAAATCCTTATATCGAAGGATGGAGCCCACACCAAAGTTGTCCCCACCTCCAACTTGTGCTGCCCTGATAGACCCAAGGGAGCCCTACAAACTGACATCAGGAACCTGGACTACTGAGTTTTCTTTCCCAGGGAAAATGGAAAAAGGATAGGCCCAGGGGCCCCTGGCCCTGACTGCAAAAAATCCTTATATCGAAGGATGGAGCCCACACCAAAGTTGTCCCCACCTCAAACTTGTGCTGCCCTGATAGACCCAAGGGAGCCCTACAAACTGACATCAGGAACCTGGACTGCTGAGTTTTCTTTCCCAGGGAAAATGGAAAAAGGATGTGCCCAGGGGCCCCTGGCCCTGACTGCAAAAAATCCTTATATCGAAGGATGGAGCCCACACCGAAGTTGTCCCCACCTCAAACTTGTGCTGCCCTGATAGACCCAAGGGAGCCCTACAAACTGACATCAGGAACCTGGACTGCTGAGTTTTCTTTCCCAGGGAAAATGGAAAAAGGATGTGCCCAGGGGCCCCTGGCCCTGACTGCAAAGAATCCTTATATCGAAGGATGGACCCCACACCAAAGTGTTCTCCACCTCAAACTTGTGCTGCCCTGATAGACCCAAGGGAGCCCTACAAACTGACATCAGGAACCTGGACTGCCGAGTTTTCTTTCCCAGGGAAAATGGAAAAAGGATGTGCCCAGGGGCCCCTGGCCCTGACTGCAAAGAATCCTTATATCGAAAGATGGAGCCCACACCAAAGTTGTCCCCACCTCAAACTTGTGCTGCCCTGATATACCCAAGGGAGCCCTACAAACTGACATCAGGAACCTGGACTGCTGAGTTTTCTTTCCCAGGGAAAATGGAAAAAGGATGTGCCCAGGGGTCCCTGGTCCTGGGCTGGGGCCTCACTACAAAAAATCCTTATATCAAAGGATGGAGCCCACACCGAAGTTGTCCCCACCTCAAACTTGTGCTGCCCTGATAGACCCAAGGGAGCCCTACAAACTGACATCAGGAACCTGGACTGCTGAGTTTTCTTTCCCAGGGAAAATGGAAAAAGGATGTGCCCAGGGGCCCCTGGCCCTGACTGCAAAAAATCCTTATATCGAAGGATGGACCCCACACCAAAGTGTTCTCCACCTCAAACTTGTGCTGCCCTGATAGACCCAAGGGAGCCCTACAAACTGACATCAGGAACCTGGACTGCTGAGTTTTCTTTCCCAGGGAAAATGGAAAAAGGATGTGCCCAGGGGCCCCTGGCCCTGACTGCAAAAAATCCTTATATCGAAAGATGGAGCCCACACCAAAGTTGTCCCCACCTCAAACTTGTGCTGCCCTGATAGACCCAAGGGAGCCCTACAAACTGACATCAGGAACCTGGACTGCTGAGTTTTCTTTCCCAGGGAAAATGGAAAAAGGATGTGCCCAGGGGCCTCTAGCCATGCGCTGGGGCCACACTGCAAAGAATCCTTATATCGAAGGATGGAGCCCACACCGAAGTTGTCCCCACCTCAAACTTGTGCTGCCCTGATAGACCCAAGGGAGCCCTACAAACTGACATCAGGAACCTGGACTACTGAGTTTTCTTTCCCAGGGAAAATGGAAAAAGGATGTGCCCAGGGGTCCCTGGTCCTCGGCTGGGGCCTAACTACAAAAAATCCTTATATCGAAGGATGGAGCCCACACCGAAGTTGTCCCCACCTCAAACTTGTGCTGCCCTGATAGACCCAAGGGAGCCCTACAAACTGACATCAGGAACCTGGACTGCTGAGTTTTCTTTCCCAGGGAAAATGGAAAAAGGATGTGCCCAGGGGCCCCTGGCCCTGACTGCAAAGAATCCTTATATCGAAGGATGGACCCCACACCAAAGTGTTCTCCACCTCAAACTTGTGCTGCCCTGATAGACCCAAGGGAGCCCTACAAACTGACATCAGGAACCTGGACTGCTGAGTTTTCTTTCCCAGGGAAAATGGAAAAAGGTTGTGCCCAGGGGCCCCTGGCCCTGACTGCAAAAAATCCTTATATCGAAGGATGGAGCCCACACCGAAGTTGTCCCCACCTCAAACTTGTGCTGCCCTGATAGACCCAAGGGAGCCCTACAAACTGACATCAGGAACCTGGACTGCTGAGTTTTCTTTCCCAGGGAAAATGGAAAAAGGATGTGCCCAGGGGTCCCTGGTCCTGGGCTGGGGCCTCACTACAAAAAATCCTTATATCGAAGGATGGAGCCCACACCAAAGTTGTCCCCACCTCAAACTTGTGCTGCCCTGATAGACCCAAGGGAGCCCTACAAAGTGACATCAGGAACCTGGACTGCTGAGTTTTCTTTCCCAGGGAAAATGGAAAAAGGATGTGCCCAGGGGCCCCTGGCCCTGACTGCAAAAAATCCTTATATCGAAGGATGGACCCCACACCAAAGTTGTCCCAACCTCAAACTTGTGCTTCCCTGATACATCCAAGGGAGCCCTACAAACTGACATCAGGAACCTGGACTGCTGAGTTTTCTTTCCCAGGGAAAATGGAAAAAGGATGTGCCCAGGGGCCCCTGGCCCTGACTGCAAAGAATCCTTATATCGAAGGATGGACCCCACACCAAAGTGTTCTCCACCTCAAACTTGTGCTGCCCTGATACACCCAAGGGAGCCCTACAAACTGACATCAGGAACCTGGACTGCTGAGTTTTCTTTCCCAGGGAAAATGGAAAAAGGATGTGCCCAGGGGCCCCTGGCCCTGACTGCAAAAAATCCTTATATCGAAGGATGGACCCCACACCGAAGTTGTCCCCACCTCAAACTTGTGCTGCCCTGATACACCCAAGGGAACCCTACAAACTGACATCAGGAACCTGGACTGCTGAGTTTTCTTTCCCAGGGAAAATGGAAAAATGATATGCCCAGGGATCCCTGGTCCTGGGCTGGGGCCTCACTACAAAAAATCCTTATATCGAAGGATGGAGCCCACACCAAAGTTGTCCCCACCTCAAACTTGTGCTGCCCTGATAGACCCAAGGGAGCCCTACAAACTGACATCAGGAACCTGGACTGCTGAGTTATCTTTCCCAGGGAAAATGGAAAAAGGATGTGCCCAGGGGCCTCTAGCCATGGGCTGGGGCCACACTGCAAAGAATCCTTATATCGAAGGATGGAGCCCACACCGAAGTTGTCCCCACCTCAAACTTGTGCTGCCCTGATAGACCCAAGGGAGCCCTACAAACTGACATCAGGAACCTGGAGTGCTGAGTTTTCTTTCCCAGGGAAAATGGAAAAAGGATAGGCCCAGGGGCCCCTGGCCCTGACTGCAAAAAATCCTTATATCGAAGGATGGAGCCCACACCGAAGTTGTCCCCACCTCAAACTTGTGCTGCCCTGATACACCCAAGGGAACCCTACAAACTGACATCAGGAACCTGGACTGCTGAGTTTTCTTTCCCAGGGAAAATGGAAAAAGGATGTGCCCAGGGGTCCCTGGTCCTGGCCTGGGGCCTCACTACAAAAAATCCTTATATCGAAGGATGGAGCCCACACCAAAGTTGTCCCCACCTCAAACATGTGCTGCCCTGATACACCCAAGGGAGCCCTACAAACTGACATCAGGAACCTGGACTGCTGAGTTTTCTTTCCCAGGGAAAATGGAAAAAGGATGTGCCCAGGGGCCCCTAGCACTGACTGCAAAAAATCCTTATATCGAAGGATGGAGCCCACACCAAAGTTGTCCCCACC
Source organism: Lonchura striata (assembly GCF_050655825.1). Classification (NCBI taxonomy): domain Eukaryota; kingdom Metazoa; phylum Chordata; class Aves; order Passeriformes; family Estrildidae; genus Lonchura; species Lonchura striata. The sequence continues at coordinate 6,318,212 of NC_140727.1, forward strand.
TCAAACTTGTGCTGCCCTGATAGACCCAAGGGAGCCCTACAAACTGACATCAGGAACCTGGACTGCTGAGTTTTCTTTCCCAGGGAAAATGGAAAAAGGATGTGCCCAGGGGCCCCTGGCCCTGACTGCAAAGAATCCTTATATCGAAGGATGGAGCCCACACCAAAGTGTTCTCCACCTCAAACTTGTGCTGCCCTGATAGACCCAAGGGAGCCCTACAAACTGACATCAGGAACCTGGACTGCTGAGTTTTCTTTCCCAGGGAAAATGGAAAAAGGATGTGCCCAGGGGCCCCTGGCCCTGACTGCAAAAAATCCTTATATCGAAGGATGGACCCCACACCAAAGTTGTCCCCACCTCCAACTTGTGCTGCCCTGATAGACCCAAGGGAGCCCTACAAAGTGACATCAGGAACCTGGACTGCTGAGTTTTCTTTCCCAGGGAAAATGGAAAAAGGATAGGCCCAGGGGCCCCTGGCCCTGACTGCAAAAAATCCTTATATCGAAGGATGGAGCCCACACCGAAGTTGTCCCCACCTCAAACTTGTGCTGCCCTGATACACCCAAGGGAACCCTACAAACTGACATCAGGAACCTGGACTGCTGAGTTTTCTTTCCCAGGGAAAATGGAAAAAGGATATGCCCAGGGGTCCCTGTTCCTGGGCTGGGGCCTCACTACAAAAAATCCTTATATCGAAGGATGGAGCCCACACCAAAGTTGTCCCCACCTCAAACTTGTGCTGCCCTGATATACCCAAGGGAGCCCTACAAACTGACATCAGGAACCTGGACTGCTGAGTTTTCTTTCCCAGGGAAAATGGAAAAAGGTTGTGCCCAGGGGCCCCTGGCCCTGACTGCAAAAAATCCTTATATCGAAGGATGGACCCCACACCGAAGTTGTCCCCACCTCAAACTTGTGCTGCCCTGATAGACCCAAGGGAGCCCTACAAGCTGACATCTCGAACCTGGACTGCTGAGTTTTCTTTCCCAGGGAAAATGGAAAAAGGATGTGCCCAGGGGCCCCGGGCCTTACTGCAAAGAATCCTTATATCGAAGGATGGACTCCACACCAAAGTGTTCTCCACCTCAAACTTGTGCTGCCCTGATACACCCAAGGGAACCCTACAAACTGACATCAGGAACCTGGACTGCTGAGTTTTCTTTCCCAGGGAAAATGGAAAAAGGATATGCCCAGGGGTCCCTGGTCCTGGGCTGGGGCCTCACTACAAAAAATCCTTATATCAAAGGATGGAGCCCACACCAAAGTTGTCCCCACCTCATACTTGTGCTGTCCTGATAGACCCAAGGGAGCCCTACAAACTGACATCAGGAACCTGGACTGCTGAGTTTTCTTTCCCAGGGAAAATGGAAAAAGGATGTGCCCAGGGGCCTCTAGCCATGGGCTGGGGCCACACTGCAAAGAATCCTTATATCGAAGAATGGAGCCCACACCGAAGTTGTCCCCACCTCAAACTTGTGCTGCCCTGATACACCCAAGGGAACCCTACAAACTGACATCAGGAACCTGGACTGCTGAGTTTTCTTTCCCAGGGAAAATGGAAAAAGGATGTGCCCAGGGGCCCCTAGCACTGACTGCAAAAAATCCTTATATCGAAGGATGGACCCCACACCAAAGTGTTCTCCACCTCAAACTTGTGCTGCCCTGATAGACCCAAGGGAGCCCTACAAACTGACATCAGGAACCTGGACTGCTGAGTTTTCTTTCCCAGGGAAAATGGAAAAAGGTTGTGCCCAGGGGCCCCTGGCCCTGACTGCAAAAAATCCTTATATCGAAGGATGGAGCCCACACCGAAGTTGTCCCCACCTCAAACTTGTGCTGCCCTGATACACCCAAGGGAACCCTACAAACTGACATCAGGAACCTGGACTGCTGAGTTTTCTTTCCCAGGGAAAATGGAAAAAGGATATGCCCAGGGGTCCCTGTTCCTGGGCTGGGGCCTCACTACAAAAAATCCTTATATCGAAGGATGGAGCCCACACCGAAGTTGTCCCCACATCAAACTTGTGCTGCCCTGATAGACCCAAGGGAACCCTACAAACTGACATCAGGAACCTGGACTGCTGAGTTTTCTTTCCCAGGGAAAATGGAAAAAGGATGTTCCCAGGGGCCCCTGGCCCTGACTGCAAAAAATCCTTATATCGAAACATGGAGCCCACACCAAAGTAGTCCCCACCTCAAACTTGTGCTGCCCTGATAGACCCAAGGGAGCCCTACAAACTGACATCAGGAACCTGGACTGCTGAGTTTTCTTTCCCAGGGAAAATGGAAAAAGGATGTGCCCAGGGGCCCCTGGCCCTGACTGCAAAAAATCCTTATATCGAAGGATGGAGCCCACACCAAAGTTGTCCCCACCTCCAACTTGTGCTGCCCTGATAGACCCAAGGGAGCCCTACAAACTGACATCAGGAACCTGGACTACTGAGTTTTCTTTCCCAGGGAAAATGGAAAAAGGATAGGCCCAGGGGCCCCTGGCCCTGACTGCAAAAAATCCTTATATCGAAGGATGGACCCCACACCAAAGATGTCCCCACCTCAAACTTGTGCTGCCCTGATAGACCCAAGGGAGCCCTACAAACTGACATCAGGAACCTGGACTGCTGAGTTTTCTTTCCCAGGGAAAATGGAAAAAGGATGTGCCCAGGGGCCCCTGGCCCTGACTGCAAAAAATCCTTATATCGAAGGATGGAGCCCACACCGAAGTTGTCCCCACCTCAAACTTGTGCTGCCCTGATAGACCCAAGGGAGCCCTACAAACTGACATCAGGAACCTGGACTGCTGAGTTTTCTTTCCCAGGGAAAATGGAAAAAGGATGTGCCCAGGGGCCCCTGGCCCTGACTGCAAAGAATCCTTATATCGAAGGATGGACCCCACACCAAAGTGTTCTCCACCTCAAACTTGTGCTGCCCTGATAGACCCAAGGGAGCCCTACAAACTGACATCAGGAACCTGGACTGCCGAGTTTTCTTTCCCAGGGAAAATGGAAAAAGGATGTGCCCAGGGGCCCCTGGCCCTGACTGCAAAGAATCCTTATATCGAAAGATGGAGCCCACACCAAAGTTGTCCCCACCTCAAACTTGTGCTGCCCTGATATACCCAAGGGAGCCCTACAAACTGACATCAGGAACCTGGACTGCTGAGTTTTCTTTCCCAGGGAAAATGGAAAAAGGATGTGCCCAGGGGTCCCTGGTCCTGGGCTGGGGCCTCACTACAAAAAATCCTTATATCAAAGGATGGAGCCCACACCGAAGTTGTCCCCACCTCAAACTTGTGCTGCCCTGATAGACCCAAGGGAGCCCTACAAACTGACATCAGGAACCTGGACTGCTGAGTTTTCTTTCCCAGGGAAAATGGAAAAAGGATGTGCCCAGGGGCCCCTGGCCCTGACTGCAAAAAATCCTTATATCGAAGGATGGACCCCACACCAAAGTGTTCTCCACCTCAAACTTGTGCTGCCCTGATAGACCCAAGGGAGCCCTACAAACTGACATCAGGAACCTGGACTGCTGAGTTTTCTTTCCCAGGGAAAATGGAAAAAGGATGTGCCCAGGGGCCCCTGGCCCTGACTGCAAAAAATCCTTATATCGAAGGATGGAGCCCACACCGAAGTTGTCCCCACCTCAAACTTGTGCTGCCCTGATAGACCCAAGGGAACCCTACAAACTGACATCAGGAACCTGGACTGCTGAGTTTTCTTTCCCAGGGAAAATGGAAAAAGGATATGCCCAGGGGTCCCTGTTCCTGGGCTGGGGCCTCACTACAAAAAATCCTTATATCGAAGGATGGAGCCCACACCAAAGTTGTCCCCACCTCAAACTTGTGCTGCCCTGATATACCCAAGGGAGCCCTACAAACTGACATCAGGAACCAGGACTGCTGAGTTTTCTTTCCCAGGGAAAATGGAAAAAGGTTGTGCCCAGGGGCCCCTGGCCCTGACTGCAAAGAATCCTTATATCGAAGGATGGACCCCACACCAAAGTGTTCTCCACCTCAAACTTGTGCTGCCCTGATAGACCCAAGGGAGCCCTACAAACTGACATCAGGAACCTGGACTGCTGAGTTTTCTTTCCCAGGGAAAATGGAAAAAGGTTGTGCCCAGGGGCCCCTGGCCCTCACTGCAAAAAATCCTTATATCGAAGGATGGAGCCCACACCGAAGTTGTCCCCACCTCAAACTTGTGCTGCCCTGATACACCCAAGGGAACCCTACAAACTGACATCAGGAACCTGGACTGCTGAGTTTTCTTTCCCAGGGAAAATGGAAAAAGGATATGCCCAGGGGTCCCTGGTCCTGGGCTGGGGCCTCACTACAAAAAATCCTTATATCGAAGGATGGAGCCCACACCGAAGTTGTCCCCACATCAAACATGTGCTGCCCTGATACACCCAAGGGAACCCTACAAACTGACATCAGGAACCTGGACTGCTGAGTTTTCTTTCCCAGGGAAAATGGAAAAAGGTTGTGCCCAGGGGCCCCTGGCCCTGACTGCAAAAAATCCTTATATCGAAGGATGGAGCCCACACCGAAGTTGTCCCCACCTCAAACTTGTGCTGCCCTGATAGACCCAAGGGAGCCCTACAAACTGACATCAGGAACCTGGACTGCTGAGTTTTCTTTCCCAGGGAAAATGGAAAAAGGATGTGCCCAGGGGTCCCTGGTCCTGGGCTGGGGCCTCACTACAAAAAATCCTTATATCGAAGGATGGAGCCCACACCAAAGTTGTCCCCACCTCAAACTTGTGCTGCCCTGATAGACCCAAGGGAGCCCTACAAAGTGACATCAGGAACCTGGACTGCTGAGTTTTCTTTCCCAGGGAAAATGGAAAAAGGATGTGCCCAGGGGCCCCTGGCCCTGACTGCAAAAAATCCTTATATCGAAGGATGGACCCCACACCAAAGTTGTCCCAACCTCAAACTTGTGCTTCCCTGATACATCCAAGGGAGCCCTACAAACTGACATCAGGAACCTGGACTGCTGAGTTTTCTTTCCCAGGGAAAATGGAAAAAGGATGTGCCCAGGGGCCCCTGGCCCTGACTGCAAAGAATCCTTATATCGAAGGATGGACCCCACACCAAAGTGTTCTCCACCTCAAACTTGTGCTGCCCTGATACACCCAAGGGAGCCCTACAAACTGACATCAGGAACCTGGACTGCTGAGTTTTCTTTCCCAGGGAAAATGGAAAAAGGATGTGCCCAGGGGCCCCTGGCCCTGACTGCAAAAAATCCTTATATCGAAGGATGGACCCCACACCGAAGTTGTCCCCACCTCAAACTTGTGCTGCCCTGATACACCCAAGGGAACCCTACAAACTGACATCAGGAACCTGGACTGCTGAGTTTTCTTTCCCAGGGAAAATGGAAAAATGATATGCCCAGGGATCCCTGGTCCTGGGCTGGGGCCTCACTACAAAAAATCCTTATATCGAAGGATGGAGCCCACACCAAAGTTGTCCCCACCTCAAACTTGTGCTGCCCTGATAGACCCAAGGGAGCCCTACAAACTGACATCAGGAACCTGGACTGCTGAGTTATCTTTCCCAGGGAAAATGGAAAAAGGATGTGCCCAGGGGCCTCTAGCCATGGGCTGGGGCCACACTGCAAAGAATCCTTATATCGAAGGATGGAGCCCACACCGAAGTTGTCCCCACCTCAAACTTGTGCTGCCCTGATAGACCCAAGGGAGCCCTACAAACTGACATCAGGAACCTGGAGTGCTGAGTTTTCTTTCCCAGGGAAAATGGAAAAAGGATAGGCCCAGGGGCCCCTGGCCCTGACTGCAAAAAATCCTTATATCGAAGGATGGAGCCCACACCGAAGTTGTCCCCACCTCAAACTTGTGCTGCCCTGATACACCCAAGGGAACCCTACAAACTGACATCAGGAACCTGGACTGCTGAGTTTTCTTTCCCAGGGAAAATGGAAAAAGGATGTGCCCAGGGGTCCCTGGTCCTGGCCTGGGGCCTCACTACAAAAAATCCTTATATCGAAGGATGGAGCCCACACCAAAGTTGTCCCCACCTCAAACATGTGCTGCCCTGATACACCCAAGGGAGCCCTACAAACTGACATCAGGAACCTGGACTGCTGAGTTTTCTTTCCCAGGGAAAATGGAAAAAGGATGTGCCCAGGGGCCCCTAGCACTGACTGCAAAAAATCCTTATATCGAAGGATGGAGCCCACACCAAAGTTGTCCCCACCTCAAACTTGTGCTGCCCTGATAGACCCAAGGGAGCCCTACAAACTGACATCAGGAACCTGGACTGCTGAGTTTTCTTTCCCAGGGAAAATGGAAAAAGGATGTGCCCAGGGGCCCCTGGCCCTGACTGCAAAGAATCCTTATATCGAAGGATGGAGCCCACACCAAAGTGTTCTCCACCTCAAACTTGTGCTGCCCTGATAGACCCAAGGGAGCCCTACAAACTGACATCAGGAACCTGGACTGCTGAGTTTTCTTTCCCAGGGAAAATGGAAAAAGGATGTGCCCAGGGGCCCCTGGCCCTGACTGCAAAAAATCCTTATATCGAAGGATGGACCCCACACCAAAGTTGTCCCCACCTCAAACTTGTGCTGCCCTGATAGACCCAAGGGAGCCCTACAAAGTGACATCAGGAACCTGGACTGCTGAGTTTTCTTTCCCAGGGAAAATGGAAAAAGGATAGGCCCAGGGGCCCCTGGCCCTGACTGCAAAAAATCCTTATATCGAAGGATGGAGCCCACACCGAAGTTGTCCCCACCTCAAACTTGTGCTGCCCTGATACACCCAAGGGAACCCTACAAACTGACATCAGGAACCTGGACTGCTGAGTTTTCTTTCCCAGGGAAAATGGAAAAAGGATATGCCCAGGGGTCCCTGTTCCTGGGCTGGGGCCTCACTACAAAAAATCCTTATATCGAAGGATGGAGCCCACACCAAAGTTGTCCCCACCTCAAACTTGTGCTGCCCTGATATACCCAAGGGAGCCCTACAAACTGACATCAGGAACCTGGACTGCTGAGTTTTCTTTCCCAGGGAAAATGGAAAAAGGTTGTGCCCAGGGGCCCCTGGCCCTGACTGCAAAAAATCCTTATATCGAAGGATGGACCCCACACCGAAGTTGTCCCCACCTCAAACTTGTGCTGCCCTGATAGACCCAAGGGAGCCCTACAAGCTGACATCTCGAACCTGGACTGCTGAGTTTTCTTTCCCAGGGAAAATGGAAAAAGGATGTGCCCAGGGGCCCCGGGCCTTACTGCAAAGAATCCTTATATCGAAGGATGGACTCCACACCAAAGTGTTCTCCACCTCAAACTTGTGCTGCCCTGATACACCCAAGGGAACCCTACAAACTGACATCAGGAACCTGGACTGCTGAGTTTTCTTTCCCAGGGAAAATGGAAAAAGGATATGCCCAGGGGTCCCTGGTCCTGGGCTGGGGCCTCACTACAAAAAATCCTTATATCAAAGGATGGAGCCCACACCAAAGTTGTCCCCACCTCATACTTGTGCTGTCCTGATAGACCCAAGGGAGCCCTACAAACTGACATCAGGAACCTGGACTGCTGAGTTTTCTTTCCCAGGGAAAATGGAAAAAGGATGTGCCCAGGGGCCTCTAGCCATGGGCTGGGGCCACACTGCAAAGAATCCTTATATCGAAGAATGGAGCCCACACCGAAGTTGTCCCCACCTCAAACTTGTGCTGCCCTGATACACCCAAGGGAACCCTACAAACTGACATCAGGAACCTGGACTGCTGAGTTTTCTTTCCCAGGGAAAATGGAAAAAGGATGTGCCCAGGGGCCCCTAGCACTGACTGCAAAAAATCCTTATATCGAAGGATGGACCCCACACCAAAGTGTTCTCCACCTCAAACTTGTGCTGCCCTGATAGACCCAAGGGAGCCCTACAAACTGACATCAGGAACCTGGACTGCTGAGTTTTCTTTCCCAGGGAAAATGGAAAAAGGTTGTGCCCAGGGGCCCCTGGCCCTGACTGCAAAAAATCCTTATATCGAAGGATGGAGCCCACACCGAAGTTGTCCCCACCTCAAACTTGTGCTGCCCTGATACACCCAAGGGAACCCTACAAACTGACATCAGGAACCTGGACTGCTGAGTTTTCTTTCCCAGGGAAAATGGAAAAAGGATATGCCCAGGGGTCCCTGTTCCTGGGCTGGGGCCTCACTACAAAAAATCCTTATATCGAAGGATGGAGCCCACACCGAAGTTGTCCCCACATCAAACTTGTGCTGCCCTGATAGACCCAAGGGAACCCTACAAACTGACATCAGGAACCTGGACTGCTGAGTTTTCTTTCCCAGGGAAAATGGAAAAAGGATGTTCCCAGGGGCCCCTGGCCCTGACTGCAAAAAATCCTTATATCGAAACATGGAGCCCACACCAAAGTAGTCCCCACCTCAAACTTGTGCTGCCCTGATAGACCCAAGGGAGCCCTACAAACTGACATCAGGAACCTGGACTGCTGAGTTTTCTTTCCCAGGGAAAATGGAAAAAGGATGTGCCCAGGGGCCCCTGGCCCTGACTGCAAAAAATCCTTATATCGAAGGATGGAGCCCACACCAAAGTTGTCCCCACCTCCAACTTGTGCTGCCCTGATAGACCCAAGGGAGCCCTACAAACTGACATCAGGAACCTGGACTACTGAGTTTTCTTTCCCAGGGAAAATGGAAAAAGGATAGGCCCAGGGGCCCCTGGCCCTGACTGCAAAAAATCCTTATATCGAAGGATGGAGCCCACACCAAAGTTGTCCCCACCTCAAACTTGTGCTGCCCTGATAGACCCAAGGGAGCCCTACAAACTGACATCAGGAACCTGGACTGCTGAGTTTTCTTTCCCAGGGAAAATGGAAAAAGGATGTGCCCAGGGGCCCCTGGCCCTGACTGCAAAAAATCCTTATATCGAAGGATGGAGCCCACACCGAAGTTGTCCCCACCTCAAACTTGTGCTGCCCTGATAGACCCAAGGGAGCCCTACAAACTGACATCAGGAACCTGGACTGCTGAGTTTTCTTTCCCAGGGAAAATGGAAAAAGGATGTGCCCAGGGGCCCCTGGCCCTGACTGCAAAGAATCCTTATATCGAAGGATGGACCCCACACCAAAGTGTTCTCCACCTCAAACTTGTGCTGCCCTGATAGACCCAAGGGAGCCCTACAAACTGACATCAGGAACCTGGACTGCCGAGTTTTCTTTCCCAGGGAAAATGGAAAAAGGATGTGCCCAGGGGCCCCTGGCCCTGACTGCAAAGAATCCTTATATCGAAAGATGGAGCCCACACCAAAGTTGTCCCCACCTCAAACTTGTGCTGCCCTGATATACCCAAGGGAGCCCTACAAACTGACATCAGGAACCTGGACTGCTGAGTTTTCTTTCCCAGGGAAAATGGAAAAAGGATGTGCCCAGGGGTCCCTGGTCCTGGGCTGGGGCCTCACTACAAAAAATCCTTATATCAAAGGATGGAGCCCACACCGAAGTTGTCCCCACCTCAAACTTGTGCTGCCCTGATAGACCCAAGGGAGCCCTACAAACTGACATCAGGAACCTGGACTGCTGAGTTTTCTTTCCCAGGGAAAATGGAAAAAGGATGTGCCCAGGGGCCCCTGGCCCTGACTGCAAAAAATCCTTATATCGAAGGATGGACCCCACACCAAAGTGTTCTCCACCTCAAACTTGTGCTGCCCTGATAGACCCAAGGGAGCCCTACAAACTGACATCAGGAACCTGGACTGCTGAGTTTTCTTTCCCAGGGAAAATGGAAAAAGGATGTGCCCAGGGGCCCCTGGCCCTGACTGCAAAAAATCCTTATATCGAAGGATGGACCCCACACCAAAGTTGTCCCCACCTCCAACTTGTGCTGCCCTGATAGACCCAAGCGAGCCCTACAAAGTGACATCAGGAACCTGGACTGCTGAGTTTTCTTTCCCAGGGAAAATGGAAAAAGGATAGGCCCAGGGGCCCCTGGCCCTGACTGCAAAAAATCCTTATATCGAAGGATGGAGCCCACACCGAAGTTGTCCCCACCTCAAACTTGTGCTGCCCTGATAGACCCAAGGGAACCCTACAAACTGACATCAGGAACCTGGACTGCTGAGTTTTCTTTCCCAGGGAAAATGGAAAAAGGATATGCCCAGGGGTCCCTGTTCCTGGGCTGGGGCCTCACTACAAAAAATCCTTATATCGAAGGATGGAGCCCACACCAAAGTTGTCCCCACCTCAAACTTGTGCTGCCCTGATATACCCAAGGGAGCCCTACAAACTGACATCAGGAACCAGGACTGCTGAGTTTTCTTTCCCAGGGAAAATGGAAAAAGGTTGTGCCCAGGGGCCCCTGGCCCTGACTGCAAAGAATCCTTATATCGAAGGATGGACCCCACACCAAAGTGTTCTCCACCTCAAACTTGTGCTGCCCTGATAGACCCAAGGGAGCCCTACAAACTGACATCAGGAACCTGGACTGCTGAGTTTTCTTTCCCAGGGAAAATGGAAAAAGGTTGTGCCCAGGGGCCCCTGGCCCTCACTGCAAAAAATCCTTATATCGAAGGATGGAGCCCACACCGAAGTTGTCCCCACCTCAAACTTGTGCTGCCCTGATACACCCAAGGGAACCCTACAAACTGACATCAGGAACCTGGACTGCTGAGTTTTCTTTCCCAGGGAAAATGGAAAAAGGATATGCCCAGGGGTCCCTGGTCCTGGGCTGGGGCCTCACTACAAAAAATCCTTATATCGAAGGATGGAGCCCACACCGAAGTTGTCCCCACATCAAACTTGTGCTGCCCTGATAGACCCAAGGGAACCCTACAAACTGACATCAGGAACCTGGACTGCTGAGTTTTCTTTCCCAGGGAAAATGGAAAAAGGATGTTCCCAGGGGCCCCTGGCCCTGACTGCAAAAAATCCTTATATCGAAAGATGGAGCCCACACCAAAGTAGTCCCCACCTCAAACTTGTGCTGCCCTGATAGACCCAAGGGAGCCCTACAAACTGACATCAGGAACCTGGATTCCTGAGTTTTCTTTCCCAGGGAAAATGGAAAAAGGATGTGCCCAGGGGCCTCGAGCAATGGGCTGGGGCCACACTGCAAAGAATCCTTATATCGAAGGATGGAGCCCACACCAAAGTTGTCCCCACCTCAAACTTGTGCTGCCCTGATAGACCCAAGGGAGCCCTACAAACTGACATCAGGAACCTGGACTGCTGAGTTTTCTTTCCCAGGGAAAATGGAAAAAGGATGTGCCCAGGGGCCCCTGGCCCTGACTGCAAAAAATCCTTATATCGAAGGATGGACCCCACACCAAAGTGTTCTCCACCTCAAACTTGTGCTGCCCTGATAGACCCAAGGGAGCCCTACAAACTGACATCAGGAACCTGGACTGCTGAGTTTTCTTTCCCAGGGAAAATGGAAAAAGGATGTGCCCAGGGGCCCCTGGCCCTGACTGCAAAAAATCCTTATATCGAAGGATGGAGCCCACACCAAAGTTGTCCCCACCTCCAACTTGTGCTGCCCTGATAGACCCAAGGGAACCCTACAAACTGACATCAGGAACCTGGACTGCTGAGTTTTCTTTCCCAGGGAAAATGGAAAAAGGATATGCCCAGGGGTCCCTGTTCCTGGGCTGGGGCCTCACTACAAAAAATCCTTACATCGAAGGATGGAGCCCACACCAAAGTTGTCCCCACCTCAAACTTGTGCTGCCCTGATAGACCCAAGGGAGCCCTACAAACTGACATCAGGAACCTGGACTGCTGAGTTTTCTTTCCCAGGGAAAATGGAAAAAGGATGTGCCCAGGGGACCCTGTCCCTGACTGCAAAGAATCCTTATATCGAAGGATGGACCCCACACCAAAGTGTTCTCCACCACAAACTTGTGCTGCCCTGATAGACCCAAGGGAGCCCTACAAACTGACATCAGGAACCTGGACTGCTGAGTTTTCTTTCCCAGGGAAAATGGAAAAAGGATGTGCCCAGGGGGCCCTGGCCCTGGGCTGGGGCCTCACTGCAAAAAATCCTTATATCGAAGGATTGACCCCACACCAAAGTTGTCCCCACCTCAAACTTGTGCTGCCCTGATAGACCCAAGGGAGCCCTACAAACTGACATCAGGAACCTGGACTGCTGAGTTTTCTTTCCCAGGGAAAATGGAAAAAGGATGTGCCCAGGGGGCTCTAGCCATGGGCTGGTGCCACACTGCAAAGAATCCTTATATCGAAGGATGGAGCCCACACCGAAGTTGTCCCCACCTCAAACTTGTGCTGCCCTGATACACCCAAGGGAACCCTACAAACTGACATCAGGAACCTGGACTGCTGAGTTTTCTTTCCCAGGGAAAATGGAAAAAGGATATGCCCAGGGGCCCCTGGCCCTGACTGCAAAAAATCCTTATATCGAAGGATGGAGCCCACACCGAAGTTGTCCCCACCTCAAACTTGTGCTGCCCAGATACACCCAAGGGAACCCTACAAACTGACATCAGGAACCTGGACTGCTGAGTTTTCTTTCCCAGGGAAAATGGAAAAAGGATGTGCCCAGGGGTCCCTGGTCCTGGGCTGGGGCCTCACTACAAAAAATCCTTATATCGAAGGATGGAGCCCACACCGAAGTTGTCCCCACCTCAAACTTGTGCTGCCCTGATAGACCCAAGGGAGCCCTACAAACTGACATCAGGAACCTGGAATGCTGAGTTTTCTTTCCCAGGGAAAATGGAAAAAGGATGTGCCCAGGGGCCCCTGGCCCTGACTGCAAAAAATCCTTATATCGAAGGATGGAGCCCACACCGAAGTTGTCCCCACCTCAAACTTGTGCTGCCCTGATAGACCCAAGGGAGCCCTACAAACTGACATCAGGAACCTGGACTGCTGAGTTTTCTTTCCCAGGGAAAATGGAAAAAGGATGTGCCCAGGGGCCCCGGGCCTTACTGCAAAGAATCCTTATATCGAAGGATGGACTCCACACCAAAGTGTTCTCCACCTCAAACTTGTGCTGCCCTGATACACCCAAGGGAACCCTACAAACTGACATCAGGAACCTGGACTGCTGAGTTTTCTTTCCCAGGGAAAATGGAAAAAGGATATGCCCAGGGGTCCCTGGTCCTGGGCTGGGGCCTCACTACAAAAAATCCTTATATCAAAGGATGGAGCCCACACCAAAGTTGTCCCCACCTCATACTTGTGCTGTCCTGATAGACCCAAGGGAGCCCTACAAACTGACATCAGGAACCTGGACTGCTGAGTTTTCTTTCCCAGGGAAAATGGAAAAAGGATGTGCCCAGGGGCCTCTAGCCATGGGCTGGGGCCACACTGCAAAGAATCCTTATATCGAAGAATGGAGCCCACACCGAAGTTGTCCCCACCTCAAACTTGTGCTGCCCTGATACACCCAAGGGAACCCTACAAACTGACATCAGGAACCTGGACTGCTGAGTTTTCTTTCCCAGGGAAAATGGAAAAAGGATGTGCCCAGGGGCCCCTAGCACTGACTGCAAAAAATCCTTATATCGAAGGATGGACCCCACACCAAAGTGTTCTCCACCTCAAACTTGTGCTGCCCTGATAGACCCAAGGGAGCCCTACAAACTGACATCAGGAACCTGGACTGCTGAGTTTTCTTTCCCAGGGAAAATGGAAAAAGGTTGTGCCCAGGGGCCCCTGGCCCTGACTGCAAAAAATCCTTATATCGAAGGATGGAGCCCACACCGAAGTTGTCCCCACCTCAAACTTGTGCTGCCCTGATACACCCAAGGGAACCCTACAAACTGACATCAGGAACCTGGACTGCTGAGTTTTCTTTCCCAGGGAAAATGGAAAAAGGATATGCCCAGGGGTCCCTGTTCCTGGGCTGGGGCCTCACTACAAAAAATCCTTATATCGAAGGATGGAGCCCACACCGAAGTTGTCCCCACATCAAACTTGTGCTGCCCTGATAGACCCAAGGGAACCCTACAAACTGACATCAGGAACCTGGACTGCTGAGTTTTCTTTCCCAGGGAAAATGGAAAAAGGATGTTCCCAGGGGCCCCTGGCCCTGACTGCAAAAAATCCTTATATCGAAACATGGAGCCCACACCAAAGTAGTCCCCACCTCAAACTTGTGCTGCCCTGATAGACCCAAGGGAGCCCTACAAACTGACATCAGGAACCTGGACTGCTGAGTTTTCTTTCCCAGGGAAAATGGAAAAAGGATGTGCCCAGGGGCCCCTGGCCCTGACTGCAAAAAATCCTTATATCGAAGGATGGAGCCCACACCAAAGTTGTCCCCACCTCCAACTTGTGCTGCCCTGATAGACCCAAGGGAGCCCTACAAACTGACATCAGGAACCTGGACTACTGAGTTTTCTTTCCCAGGGAAAATGGAAAAAGGATAGGCCCAGGGGCCCCTGGCCCTGACTGCAAAAAATCCTTATATCGAAGGATGGAGCCCACACCAAAGTTGTCCCCACCTCAAACTTGTGCTGCCCTGATAGACCCAAGGGAGCCCTACAAACTGACATCAGGAACCTGGACTGCTGAGTTTTCTTTCCCAGGGAAAATGGAAAAAGGATGTGCCCAGGGGCCCCTGGCCCTGACTGCAAAAAATCCTTATATCGAAGGATGGAGCCCACACCGAAGTTGTCCCCACCTCAAACTTGTGCTGCCCTGATAGACCCAAGGGAGCCCTACAAACTGACATCAGGAACCTGGACTGCTGAGTTTTCTTTCCCAGGGAAAATGGAAAAAGGATGTGCCCAGGGGCCCCTGGCCCTGACTGCAAAGAATCCTTATATCGAAGGATGGACCCCACACCAAAGTGTTCTCCACCTCAAACTTGTGCTGCCCTGATAGACCCAAGGGAGCCCTACAAACTGACATCAGGAACCTGGACTGCCGAGTTTTCTTTCCCAGGGAAAATGGAAAAAGGATGTGCCCAGGGGCCCCTGGCCCTGACTGCAAAGAATCCTTATATCGAAAGATGGAGCCCACACCAAAGTTGTCCCCACCTCAAACTTGTGCTGCCCTGATATACCCAAGGGAGCCCTACAAACTGACATCAGGAACCTGGACTGCTGAGTTTTCTTTCCCAGGGAAAATGGAAAAAGGATGTGCCCAGGGGTCCCTGGTCCTGGGCTGGGGCCTCACTACAAAAAATCCTTATATCAAAGGATGGAGCCCACACCGAAGTTGTCCCCACCTCAAACTTGTGCTGCCCTGATAGACCCAAGGGAGCCCTACAAACTGACATCAGGAACCTGGACTGCTGAGTTTTCTTTCCCAGGGAAAATGGAAAAAGGATGTGCCCAGGGGCCCCTGGCCCTGACTGCAAAAAATCCTTATATCGAAGGATGGACCCCACACCAAAGTGTTCTCCACCTCAAACTTGTGCTGCCCTGATAGACCCAAGGGAGCCCTACAAACTGACATCAGGAACCTGGACTGCTGAGTTTTCTTTCCCAGGGAAAATGGAAAAAGGATGTGCCCAGGGGCCCCTGGCCCTGACTGCAAAAAATCCTTATATCGAAGGATGGACCCCACACCAAAGTTGTCCCCACCTCCAACTTGTGCTGCCCTGATAGACCCAAGCGAGCCCTACAAAGTGACATCAGGAACCTGGACTGCTGAGTTTTCTTTCCCAGGGAAAATGGAAAAAGGATAGGCCCAGGGGCCCCTGGCCCTGACTGCAAAAAATCCTTATATCGAAGGATGGAGCCCACACCGAAGTTGTCCCCACCTCAAACTTGTGCTGCCCTGATAGACCCAAGGGAACCCTACAAACTGACATCAGGAACCTGGACTGCTGAGTTTTCTTTCCCAGGGAAAATGGAAAAAGGATATGCCCAGGGGTCCCTGTTCCTGGGCTGGGGCCTCACTACAAAAAATCCTTATATCGAAGGATGGAGCCCACACCAAAGTTGTCCCCACCTCAAACTTGTGCTGCCCTGATATACCCAAGGGAGCCCTACAAACTGACATCAGGAACCAGGACTGCTGAGTTTTCTTTCCCAGGGAAAATGGAAAAAGGTTGTGCCCAGGGGCCCCTGGCCCTGACTGCAAAGAATCCTTATATCGAAGGATGGACCCCACACCAAAGTGTTCTCCACCTCAAACTTGTGCTGCCCTGATAGACCCAAGGGAGCCCTACAAACTGACATCAGGAACCTGGACTGCTGAGTTTTCTTTCCCAGGGAAAATGGAAAAAGGTTGTGCCCAGGGGCCCCTGGCCCTCACTGCAAAAAATCCTTATATCGAAGGATGGAGCCCACACCGAAGTTGTCCCCACCTCAAACTTGTGCTGCCCTGATACACCCAAGGGAACCCTACAAACTGACATCAGGAACCTGGACTGCTGAGTTTTCTTTCCCAGGGAAAATGGAAAAAGGATATGCCCAGGGGTCCCTGGTCCTGGGCTGGGGCCTCACTACAAAAAATCCTTATATCGAAGGATGGAGCCCACACCGAAGTTGTCCCCACATCAAACTTGTGCTGCCCTGATAGACCCAAGGGAGCCCTACAAACTGACATCAGGAACCTGGATTCCTGAGTTTTCTTTCCCAGGGAAAATGGAAAAAGGATGTGCCCAGGGGCCTCGAGCAATGGGCTGGGGCCACACTGCAAAGAATCCTTATATCGAAGGATGGAGCCCACACCAAAGTTGTCCCCACCTCAAACTTGTGCTGCCCTGATAGACCCAAGGGAGCCCTACAAACTGACATCAGGAACCTGGACTGCTGAGTTTTCTTTCCCAGGGAAAATGGAAAAAGGATGTGCCCAGGGGCCCCTGGCCCTGACTGCAAAAAATCCTTATATCGAAGGATGGACCCCACACCAAAGTGTTCTCCACCTCAAACTTGTGCTGCCCTGATAGACCCAAGGGAGCCCTACAAACTGACATCAGGAACCTGGACTGCTGAGTTTTCTTTCCCAGGGAAAATGGAAAAAGGATGTGCCCAGGGGCCCCTGGCCCTGACTGCAAAAAATCCTTATATCGAAGGATGGAGCCCACACCAAAGTTGTCCCCACCTCCAACTTGTGCTGCCCTGATAGACCCAAGGGAACCCTACAAACTGACATCAGGAACCTGGACTGCTGAGTTTTCTTTCCCAGGGAAAATGGAAAAAGGATATGCCCAGGGGTCCCTGTTCCTGGGCTGGGGCCTCACTACAAAAAATCCTTACATCGAAGGATGGAGCCCACACCAAAGTTGTCCCCACCTCAAACTTGTGCTGCCCTGATAGACCCAAGGGAGCCCTACAAACTGACATCAGGAACCTGGACTGCTGAGTTTTCTTTCCCAGGGAAAATGGAAAAAGGATGTGCCCAGGGGACCCTGTCCCTGACTGCAAAGAATCCTTATATCGAAGGATGGACCCCACACCAAAGTGTTCTCCACCACAAACTTGTGCTGCCCTGATAGACCCAAGGGAGCCCTACAAACTGACATCAGGAACCTGGACTGCTGAGTTTTCTTTCCCAGGGAAAATGGAAAAAGGATGTGCCCAGGGGGCCCTGGCCCTGGGCTGGGGCCTCACTGCAAAAAATCCTTATATCGAAGGATTGAACCCACACCAAAGTTGTCCCCACCTCAAACTTGTGCTGCCCTGATAGACCCAAGGGAGCCCTACAAACTGACATCAGGAACCTGGACTGCTGAGTTTTCTTTCCCAGGGAAAATGGAAAAAGGATGTGCCCAGGGGGCTCTAGCCATGGGCTGGTGCCACACTGCAAAGAATCCTTATATCGAAGGATGGAGCCCACACCGAAGTTGTCCCCACCTCAAACTTGTGCTGCCCTGATACACCCAAGGGAACCCTACAAACTGACATCAGGAACCTGGACTGCTGAGTTTTCTTTCCCAGGGAAAATGGAAAAAGGATAGGCCCAGGGGCCCCTGGCCCTGACTGCAAAAAATCCTTATATCGAAGGATGGAGCCCACACCGAAGTTGTCCCCACCTCAAACTTGTGCTGCCCAGATACACCCAAGGGAACCCTACAAACTGACATCAGGAACCTGGACTGCTGAGTTTTCTTTCCCAGGGAAAATGGAAAAAGGATGTGCCCAGGGGTCCCTGGTCCTGGGCTGGGGCCTCACTACAAAAAATCCTTATATCGAAGGATGGAGCCCACACCGAAGTTGTCCCCACCTCAAACTTGTGCTGCCCTGATAGACCCAAGGGAGCCCTACAAACTGACATCAGGAACCTGGAATGCTGAGTTTTCTTTCCCAGGGAAAATGGAAAAAGGATGTGCCCAGGGGCCCCTGGCCCTGACTGCAAAAAATCCTTATATCGAAGGATGGAGCCCACACCGAAGTTGTCCCCACCTCAAACTTGTGCTGCCCTGATAGACCCAAGGGAGCCCTACAAACTGACATCAGGAACCTGGACTGCTGAGTTTTCTTTCCCAGGGAAAATGGAAAAAGGATAGGCCCAGGGGCCCCTGGCCCTGACTGCAAAAAATCCTTATATCGAAGGATGGAGCCCACACCGAAGTTGTCCCCACCTCAAACTTGTGCTGCCCTGATAGACCCAAGGGAGCCCTACAAACTGACATCAGGAACCTGGACTGCTGAGTTTTCTTTCCCAGGGAAAATGGAAAAAGGATGTGCCCAGGGGGCCCTGGCCCTGGGCTGGGGCCTCACTGCAAAAAATCCTTATATCGAAGGATTGACCCCACACCAAAGTTGTCCCCACCTCAAACTTGTGCTGCCCTGATAGACCCAAGGGAGCCCTACAAACTGACATCAGGAACCTGGACTGCTGAGTTTTCTTTCCCAGGGAAAATGGAAAAAAGATGTGCCCAGGGGCCCCTGGCCCTGACTGCAAAAAATCCTTATATCGAAAGATGGAGCCCACACCGAAGTTGTCCCCACCTCAAACTTGTGCTGCCCTGATAGACCCAAGGGAGCCCTACAAACTGACATCAGGAACCTGGACTGCTGAGTTTTCTTTCCCAGGGAAAATGGAAAAAGGATGTGCCCAGGGGCCCCTGGCCCTGACTTCAAAAAATCATTATATTGAAGGATGGACCACACACCGAAGTTGTCCCCACCTCAAACTTGCGCTGCCCTGATAGACCCAAGGGAGCCCTACAAACTGACATCAGGAACCTGGACTGCTGAGTTTTCTTTCCCAGGGAAAATGGAAAAAGGATGTGCCCAGGGGCCCCTGGCCCTGGTCTGGGGCCTCACTACAAAAAATCCTTATATCGAAGGATGGAGCCCACACCGAAGTTGTCCCCACCTCAAACTTGTGCTGCCCTGATAGACCCAAGGGAGCCCTACAAACTGACATCAGGAACCTGGACTGCTGAGTTTTCTTTCCCAGGGAAAATGGAAAAAGGATGTGCCCAGGGGCCCCTGGCCCTGACTGCAAAAAATCCTTATATCGAAGGATGGAGCCCACACCGAAGTTGTCCCCACCTCAAACTTGTGCTGCCCTGATAGACCCAAGGGAGCCCTACAAACTGACATCAGGAACCTGGACTGCTGAGTTTTCTTTCCCAGGGAAAATGGAAAAAGGATGTGCCCAGGGGCCCCTGGCCCTGACTGCAAAGAATCCTTATATCGAAGGATGGACCCCACACCAAAGTGTTCTCCACCTCAAACTTGTGCTGCCCTGATAGACCCAAGGGAGCCCTACAAACTGACATCAGGAACCTGGACTGCTGAGTTTTCTTTCCCAGGGAAAATGGAAAAAGGATGTGCCCAGGGGCCCCTGGCCCTGACTGCAAAGAATCCTTATATCGAAAGATGGAGCCCACACCAAAGTTGTCCCCACCTCAAACTTGTGCTGCCCTGATATACCCAAGGGAGCCCTACAAACTGACATCAGGAACCTGGACTGCTGAGTTTTCTTTCCCAGGGAAAATGGAAAAAGGATGTGCCCAGGGGTCCCTGGTCCTGGGCTGGGGCCTCACTACAAAAAATCCTTATATCAAAGGATGGAGCCCACACCGAAGTTGTCCCCACCTCAAACTTGTGCTGCCCTGATAGACCCAAGGGAGCCCTACAAACTGACATCAGGAACCTGGACTGCTGAGTTTTCTTTCCCAGGGAAAATGGAAAAAGGATGTGCCCAGGGGCCCCTGGCCCTGACTGCAAAGAATCCTTATATCGAAGGATGGAGCCCACACCAAAGTGTTCTCCACCTCAAACTTGTGCTGCCCTGATAGACCCAAGGGAGCCCTACAAACTGACATCAGGAACCTGGACTGCTGAGTTTTCTTTCCCAGGGAAAATGGAAAAAGGATGTGCCCAGGGGCCCCTGGCCCTGACTGCAAAAAATCCTTATATCGAAGGATGGACCCCACACCAAAGTTGTCCCCACCTCCAACTTGTGCTGCCCTGATAGACCCAAGCGAGCCCTACAAACTGACATCAGGAACCTGGACTGCTGAGTTTTCTTTCCCAGGGAAAATGGAAAAAGGATAGGCCCAGGGGCCCCTGGCCCTGACTGCAAAAAATCCTTATATCGAAGGATGGAGCCCACACCGAAGTTGTCCCCACCTCAAACTTGTGCTGCCCTGATACACCCAAGGGAACCCTACAAACTGACATCAGGAACCTGGACTGCTGAGTTTTCTTTCCCAGGGAAAATGGAAAAAGGATATGCCCAGGGGTCCCTGTTCCTGGGCTGGGGCCTCACTACAAAAAATCCTTATATCGAAGGATGGAGCCCACACCAAAGTTGTCCCCACCTCAAACTTGTGCTGCCCTGATATACCCAAGGGAGCCCTACAAACTGACATCAGGAACCAGGACTGCTGAGTTTTCTTTCCCAGGGAAAATGGAAAAAGGTTGTGCCCAGGGGCCCCTGGCCCTGACTGCAAAGAATCCTTATATCGAAGGATGGACCCCACACCAAAGTGTTCTCCACCTCAAACTTGTGCTGCCCTGATAGACCCAAGGGAGCCCTACAAACTGACATCAGGAACCTGGACTGCTGAGTTTTCTTTCCCAGGGAAAATGGAAAAAGGTTGTGCCCAGGGGCCCCTGGCCCTGACTGCAAAAAATCCTTATATCGAAAGATGGAGCCCACACCAAAGTAGTCCCCACCTCAAACTTGTGCTGCCCTGATAGACCCAAGGGAGCCCTACAAACTGACATCAGGAACCTGGACTCCTGAGTTTTCTTTCCCAGGGAAAATGGAAAAAGGATGTGCCCAGGGGCCTCGAGCAATGGGCTGGGGCCACACTGCAAAGAATCCTTATATCGAAGGATGGAGCCCACACCAAAGTTGTCCCCACCTCAAACTTGTGCTGCCCTGATAGACCCAAGGGAGCCCTACAAACTGACATCAGGAACCTGGACTGCTGAGTTTTCTTTCCCAGGGAAAATGGAAAAAGGATGTGCCCAGGGGCCCCTGGCCCTGACTGCAAAAAATCCTTATATCGAAGGATGGACCCCACACCAAAGTGTTCTCCACCTCAAACTTGTGCTGCCCTGATAGACCCAAGGGAGCCCTACAAACTGACATCAGGAACCTGGACTGCTGAGTTTTCTTTCCCAGGGAAAATGGAAAAAGGATGTGCCCAGGGGCCCCTGGCCCTGACTGCAAAAAATCCTTATATCGAAGGATGGAGCCCACACCAAAGTTGTCCCCACCTCCAACTTGTGCTGCCCTGATAGACCCAAGGGAACCCTACAAACTGACATCAGGAACCTGGACTGCTGAGTTTTCTTTCCCAGGGAAAATGGAAAAAGGATATGCCCAGGGGTCCCTGTTCCTGGGCTGGGGCCTCACTACAAAAAATCCTTACATCGAAGGATGGAGCCCACACCAAAGTTGTCCCCACCTCAAACTTGTGCTGCCCTGATAGACCCAAGGGAGCCCTACAAACTGACATCAGGAACCTGGACTGCTGAGTTTTCTTTCCCAGGGAAAATGGAAAAAGGATGTGCCCAGGGGACCCTGTCCCTGACTGCAAAGAATCCTTATATCGAAGGATGGACCCCACACCAAAGTGTTCTCCACCACAAACTTGTGCTGCCCTGATAGACCCAAGGGAGCCCTACAAACTGACATCAGGAACCTGGACTGCTGAGTTTTCTTTCCCAGGGAAAATGGAAAAAGGATGTGCCCAGGGGGCCCTGGCCCTGGGCTGGGGCCTCACTGCAAAAAATCCTTATATCGAAGGATTGACCCCACACCAAAGTTGTCCCCACCTCAAACTTGTGCTGCCCTGATAGACCCAAGGGAGCCCTACAAACTGACATCAGGAACCTGGACTGCTGAGTTTTCTTTCCCAGGGAAAATGGAAAAAGGATGTGCCCAGGGGGCTCTAGCCATGGGCTGGTGCCACACTGCAAAGAATCCTTATATCGAAGGATGGAGCCCACACCGAAGTTGTCCCCACCTCAAACTTGTGCTGCCCTGATACACCCAAGGGAACCCTACAAACTGACATCAGGAACCTGGACTGCTGAGTTTTCTTTCCCAGGGAAAATGGAAAAAGGATAGGCCCAGGGGCCCCTGGCCCTGACTGCAAAAAATCCTTATATCGAAGGATGGAGCCCACACCGAAGTTGTCCCCACCTCAAACTTGTGCTGCCCAGATACACCCAAGGGAACCCTACAAACTGACATCAGGAACCTGGACTGCTGAGTTTTCTTTCCCAGGGAAAATGGAAAAAGGATGTGCCCAGGGGTCCCTGGTCCTGGGCTGGGGCCTCACTACAAAAAATCCTTATATCGAAGGATGGAGCCCACACCGAAGTTGTCCCCACCTCAAACTTGTGCTGCCCTGATAGACCCAAGGGAGCCCTACAAACTGACATCAGGAACCTGGAATGCTGAGTTTTCTTTCCCAGGGAAAATGGAAAAAGGATGTGCCCAGGGGCCCCTGGCCCTGACTGCAAAAAATCCTTATATCGAAGGATGGAGCCCACACCAAAGTTGTCCCCACCTCAAACTTGTGCTGCCCTGATAGACCCAAGGGAGCCCTACAAACTGACATCAGGAACCTGGACTGCTGAGTTTTCTTTCCCAGGGAAAATGGAAAAAGGATAGGCCCAGGGGCCCCTGGCCCTGACTGCAAAAAATCCTTATATCGAAGGATGGAGCCCACACCGAAGTTGTCCCCACCTCAAACTTGTGCTGCCCTGATAGACCCAAGGGAGCCCTACAAACTGACATCAGGAACCTGGACTGCTGAGTTTTCTTTCCCAGGGAAAATGGAAAAAGGATGTGCCCAGGGGGCCCTGGCCCTGGGCTGGGGCCTCACTGCAAAAAATCCTTATATCGAAGGATTGACCCCACACCAAAGTTGTCCCCACCTCAAACTTGTGCTGCCCTGATAGACCCAAGGGAGCCCTACAAACTGACATCAGGAACCTGGACTGCTGAGTTTTCTTTCCCAGGGAAAATGGAAAAAGGATGTGCCCAGGGGCCCCTGGCCCTGACTGCAAAAAATCCTTATATCGAAAGATGGAGCCCACACCGAAGTTGTCCCCACCTCAAACTTGTGCTGCCCTGATAGACCCAAGGGAGCCCTACAAACTGACATCAGGAACCTGGACTGCTGAGTTTTCTTTCCCAGGGAAAATGGAAAAAGGATGTGCCCAGGGGCCCCTGGCCCTGACTTCAAAAAATCATTATATTGAAGGATGGACCACACACCGAAGTTGTCCCCACCTCAAACTTGCGCTGCCCTGATAGACCCAAGGGAGCCCTACAAACTGACATCAGGAACCTGGACTGCTGAGTTTTCTTTCCCAGGGAAAATGGAAAAAGGATGTGCCCAGGGGCCCCTGGCCCTGGTCTGGGGCCTCACTACAAAAAATCCTTATATCGAAGGATGGAGCCCACACCGAAGTTGTCCCCACCTCAAACTTGTGCTGCCCTGATAGACCCAAGGGAGCCCTACAAACTGACATCAGGAACCTGGACTGCTGAGTTTTCTTTCCCAGGGAAAATGGAAAAAGGATGTGCCCAGGGGGCTCTAGCCATGGGCTGGTGCCACACTGCAAAGAATCCTTATATCGAAGGATGGAGCCCACACCGAAGTTGTCCCCACCTCAAACTTGTGCTGCCCTGATACACCCAAGGGAACCCTACAAACTGACATCAGGAACCTGGACTGCTGAGTTTTCTTTCCCAGGGAAAATGGAAAAAGGATAGGCCCAGGGGCCCCTGGCCCTGACTGCAAAAAATCCTTATATCGAAGGATGGAGCCCACACCGAAGTTGTCCCCACCTCAAACTTGTGCTGCCCAGATACACCCAAGGGAACCCTACAAACTGACATCAGGAACCTGGACTGCTGAGTTTTCTTTCCCAGGGAAAATGGAAAAAGGATGTGCCCAGGGGTCCCTGGTCCTGGGCTGGGGCCTCACTACAAAAAATCCTTATATCGAAGGATGGAGCCCACACCGAAGTTGTCCCCACCTCAAACTTGTGCTGCCCTGATAGACCCAAGGGAGCCCTACAAACTGACATCAGGAACCTGGAATGCTGAGTTTTCTTTCCCAGGGAAAATGGAAAAAGGATGTGCCCAGGGGCCCCTGGCCCTGACTGCAAAAAATCCTTATATCGAAGGATGGAGCCCACACCGAAGTTGTCCCCACCTCAAACTTGTGCTGCCCTGATAGACCCAAGGGAGCCCTACAAACTGACATCAGGAACCTGGACTGCTGAGTTTTCTTTCCCAGGGAAAATGGAAAAAGGATAGGCCCAGGGGCCCCTGGCCCTGACTGCAAAAAATCCTTATATCGAAGGATGGAGCCCACACCGAAGTTGTCCCCACCTCAAACTTGTGCTGCCCTGATAGACCCAAGGGAGCCCTACAAACTGACATCAGGAACCTGGACTGCTGAGTTTTCTTTCCCAGGGAAAATGGAAAAAGGATGTGCCCAGGGGGCCCTGGCCCTGGGCTGGGGCCTCACTGCAAAAAATCCTTATATCGAAGGATTGACCCCACAGCAAAGTTGTCCCCACCTCAAACTTGTGCTGCCCTGATAGACCCAAGGGAGCCCTACAAACTGACATCAGGAACCTGGACTGCTGAGTTTTCTTTCCCAGGGAAAATGGAAAAAGGATGTGCCCAGGGGCCCCTGGCCCTGACTGCAAAAAATCCTTATATCGAAAGATGGAGCCCACACCGAAGTTGTCCCCACCTCAAACTTGTGCTGCCCTGATAGACCCAAGGGAGCCCTACAAACTGACATCAGGAACCTGGACTGCTGAGTTTTCTTTCCCAGGGAAAATGGAAAAAGGATGTGCCCAGGGGCCCCTGGCCCTGACTTCAAAAAATCATTATATTGAAGGATGGACCACACACCGAAGTTGTCCCCACCTCAAACTTGCGCTGCCCTGATAGACCCAAGGGAGCCCTACAAACTGACATCAGGAACCTGGACTGCTGAGTTTTCTTTCCCAGGGAAAATGGAAAAAGGATGTGCCCAGGGGCCCCTGGCCCTGGTCTGGGGCCTCACTACAAAAAATCCTTATATCGAAGGATGGAGCCCACACCGAAGTTGTCCCCACCTCAAACTTGTGCTGCCCTGATAGACCCAAGGGAGCCCTACAAACTGACATCAGGAACCTCGACTGCTGAGTTTTCTTTCCCAGGGAAAATGGAAAAAGGATGTGCCCAGGGGCCCCTGGCCCTGACTGCAAAAAATCCTTATATCGAAGGATGGAGCCCACACCGAAGTTTTCCCCACCTCAAACTTGTGCTGCCCTGATAGACCCAAGGGAGCCCTACAAACTGACATCAGGAACCTGGACTGCTGAGTTTTCTTTCCCAGGGAAAATGGAAAAAGGATGTGCCCAGGGGCCCCTGGCCCTGACTGCAAAAAATCCTTATATCGAAGGATGGACCCCACACCGAAGTTGTCCCCACCTCAAACTTGTGCTGCCCTGATAGACCCAAGGGAGCCCTACAAACTGACATCAGGAACCTGGACTGCTGAGTTTTCTTTCCCAGGGAAAATGGAAAAAGGATGTGCCCAGGGGGCCCTGGCCCTGGGCTGGGGCCTCACTACAAAAAATCCTTATATCGAAGGATTGACCCCACACCAAAGTTGTCCCCACCTCAAACTTGTGCTGCCCTGATAGACCCAAGGGAGCCCTACAAACTGACATCAGGAACCTGGACTGCTGAGTTTTCTTTCCCAGGGAAAATGGAAAAAGGATGTGCCCAGGGGCCCCTGGCCCTGACTGCAAAAAATCCTTATATCGAAGGATGGAGCCCACACCGAAGTTGTCCCCACCTCAAACTTGTGCTGCCCTGATAGACCCAAGGGAGCCCTACAAACTGACATCAGGAACCTGGACTGCTGAGTTTTCTTTCCCAGGGAAAATGGAAAAAGGATGTGCCCAGGGGCCCCTGGCCCTGACTTCAAAAAATCATTATATTGAAGGATGGACCACACACCGAAGTTGTCCCCACCTCAAACTTGTGCTGCCCTGATAGACCCAAGGGAGCCCTACAAACTGACATCAGGAACCTGGACTGCTGAGTTTTCTTTCCCAGGGAAAATGGAAAAAGGATGTGCCCAGGGGCCCCTGGCCCTGACTGCAAAAAATCCTTATATCGAAGGATGCAGCCCACACCGAAGTTGTCCCCACCTCAAACTTGTGCTGCCCTGATAGACCCAAGGGAGCCCTACAAACTGACATCAGGAACCTGGACTGCTGAGTTTTCTTTCCCAGGGAAAATGGAAAAAGGATGTGCCCAGGGGCCCCTGGCCCTGACTGCAAAAAATCATTATATTGAAGGATGGACCACACACCGAAGTTGTCCCCACCTCAAACTTGCGCTGCCCTGATAGACCCAAGGGAGCCCTACAAACTGACATCAGGAACCTGGACTGCTGAGTTTTCTTTCCCAGGGAAAATGGAAAAAGGATGTGCCCAGGGGCCCCTGGCCCTGGTCTGGGGCCTCACTACAAAAAATCCTTATATCGAACGATGGACCCCACACCGAAGTTGTCCCCACATCAAACTTGTGCTGCCCTGATAGACCCAAGGGAACCCTACAAACTGACATCAGGAACCTGGACTGCTGAGTTTTCTTTCCCAGGGAAAATGGAAAAAGGATGTGCCCAGGGGTCCCTGGTCCTGGGCTGGGGCCACATTACAAAAAATCCTTATATCGAAGGATGGAGCCCACACCGAAGTTGTCCCCACCTCAAACTTGTGCTGCCCTGATAGACCCAAGGGAGCCCTACAAACTGACATCAGGAACCTGGACTGCTGAGTTTTCTTTCCCAGGGAAAATGGAAAAAGGATGTGCCCAGGGGCCCCTGGCCCTGACTGCAAAGAATCCTTATATCGAAGGATGGACCCCACACCAAAGTGTTCTCCACCACAAACTTGTGCTGCCCTGATAGACCCAAGGGAGCCCTACAAACTGACATCAGGAACCTGGACTGCTGAGTTTTCTTTCCCAGGGAAAATGGAAAAAGGTTGTGCCCAGGGGCCCCTGGCCCTGACTGCAAAAAATCCTTATATCGAAGGATGGAGCCCACACCGAAGTTGTCCCCACCTCAAACTTGTGCTGCCCTGATAGACCCAAGGGAGCCCTACAAACTGACATCAGGAACCTGGACTGCTGAGTTTTCTTTCCCAGGGAAAATGGAAAAAGGATGTGCCCAGGGGGCCCTGGCCCTGGGCTGGGGCCTCACTGCAAAAAATCCTTATATCGAAGGATTGACCCCACACCAAAGTTGTCCCCACCTCAAACTTGTGCTGCCCTGATAGACCCAAGGGAGCCCTACAAACTGACATCAGGAACCTGGACTGCTGAGTTTTCTTTCCCAGGGAAAATGGAAAAAGGATGTGCCCAGGGGCCCCTAGCACTGACTGCAAAAAATCCTTATATCGAAGGATGCACCCCACACCGAAGTTGTCCCCACCTCAAACTTGTGCTGCACTGATAGACCCAAGGGAGCCCTACAAACTGACATCAGGAACCTGGACTGCTGAGTTTTCTTTCCCAGGGAAAATGGAAAAAGGATGTGCCCAGGGGCCCCTGGCCCTGACTGCAAAAAATCCTTATATCGAAGGATGGACCCCACACCAAAGTTGTCCCCACCTCCAACTTGTGCTGCCCTGATAGACCCAAGGGAGCCGTACAAACTGACATCAGGAACCTGGACTACTGAGTTTTCTTTCCCAGGGAAAATGGAAAAAGGATATGCCCAGGGGCCCCTGGCCCTGACTGCAAAAAATCCTTATATCGAAGGATGGACCCCACACCGAAGTTGTCCCCACCTCAAACTTGTGCTGCCCTGATAGACCCAAGGGAGCCCTACAAACTGACATCAGGAACCTGGACTGCTGAGTTTTCTTTCCCAGGGAAAATGGAAAAAGGATGTGCCCAGGGGCCCCTGGCCCTGGGTTGGGCCCTGACTGCAAAGAATCCTTATATCGAAGGATGGAGCCCACACCGAAGTTGTCCCCACCTCAAACTTGTGCTGCCCTGATAAACCCAAGGGAGCCCTACAAACTGACATCAGGAACCTGGACTACTGAGTTTTCTTTCCCAGGGAAAATGGAAAAAGGATAGGCCCAGGGGCCCCTAGCCCTGACTGCAAAAAATCCTTATATCGAAGGATGGAGCCCCCACCGAAGTTGTCCCCACCTCAAACTTGTGCTGCCCTGATACACCCAAGGGAACCCTACAAACTGACATCAGGAACCTGGACTGCTGTGTTTTCTTTCCCAGGGAAAATGGAAAAAGGATGTGCCCAGGGGTCCCTGGTCCTGGGCTGGGGCCACACTACAAAAAATCCTTATATCGAAGGATGGAGCCCACACCAAAGTTGTCCCCACCTCAAACTTGTGCTGCCCTGATAGACCCAAGGGAGCCCTACAAACTGACATCAGGAACCTGGACTGCTGAGTTTTCTTTCCCAGGGAAAATGGAAAAAGGATGTGCCCAGGGGCCCCTGGCCCTGACTGCAAAAAATCCTTATATCGAAGGATGGACCCCACACCAAAGTTGTCCCCACCTCCAACTTGTGCTGCCCTGATAGACCCAAGGGAGCCCTACAAACTGACATCAGGAACCTGGACTACTGAGTTTTCTTTCCCAGGGAAAATGGAAAAAGGTTGTGCCCAGGGGCCCCTGGCCCTGACTGCAAAAAATCCTTATATCGAAGGATGGAGCCCACACCGAAGTTGTCCCCACCTCAAACTTGTGCTGCCCTGATAGACCCAAGGGAGCCCTACAAACTGACATCAGGAACCTGGACTGCTGAGTTTTCTTTCCCAGGGAAAATGGAAAAAGGATAGGCCCAGGGGGCCCTGGCCGTGGGCTGGGGCCTCACTGCAAAAAATCCTTATATCGAAGGATGGAGCCCACACCAAAGTTGTCCCCACCTCAAACTTGTGCTGCCCTGATAGACCCAAGGGAGCCCTACAAACTGACATCAGGAACCTGGACTGCTGAGTTTTCTTTCCCAGGGAAAATGGAAAAAGGATGTGCCCAGGGGCCCCTAGCACTGACTGCAAAAAATCCTTATATCGAAGGATGCACCCCACACCGAAGTTGTCCCCACCTCAAACTTGTGCTGCACTGATAGACCCAAGGGAGCCCTACAAACTGACATCAGGAACCTGGACTGCTGAGTTTTCTTTCCCAGGGAAAATGGAAAAAGGATGTGCCCAGGGGCCCCTGGCCCTGGGTTGGGCCCTGACTGCAAAGAATCCTTATATCGAAGGATGGAGCCCACACCGAAGTTGTCCCCACCTCAAACTTGTGCTGCCCTGATAAACCCAAGGGAGCCCTACAAACTGACATCAGGAACCTGGACTACTGAGTTTTCTTTCCCAGGGAAAATGGAAAAAGGATAGGCCCAGGGGCCCCTAGCCCTGACTGCAAAAAATCCTTATATCGAAGGATGGAGCCCCCACCGAAGTTGTCCCCACCTCAAACTTGTGCTGCCCTGATACACCCAAGGGAACCCTACAAACTGACATCAGGAACCTGGACTGCTGTGTTTTCTTTCCCAGGGAAAATGGAAAAAGGATGTGCCCAGGGGTCCCTGGTCCTGGGCTGGGGCCACACTACAAAAAATCCTTATATCGAAGGATGGAGCCCACACCAAAGTTGTCCCCACCTCAAACTTGTGCTGCCCTGATAGACCCAAGGGAGCCCTACAAACTGACATCAGGAACCTGGACTGCTGAGTTTTCTTTCCCAGGGAAAATGGAAAAAGGATGTGCCCAGGGGCCCCTGGCCCTGACTGCAAAAAATCCTTATATCGAAGGATGGACCCCACACCAAAGTTGTCCCCACCTCCAACTTGTGCTGCCCTGATAGACCCAAGGGAGCCCTACAAACTGACATCAGGAACCTGGACTACTGAGTTTTCTTTCCCAGGGAAAATGGAAAAAGGATAGGCCCAGGGGCCCCTGGCCCTGACTGCAAAAAATCCTTATATCGAAGGATGGAGCCCACACCAAAGTTGTCCCCACCTCAAACTTGTGCTGCCCTGATACACCCAAGGGAACCCTACAAACTGACATCAGGAACCTGGACTGCTGAGTTTTCTTTCCCAGGGAAAATGGAAAAAGGATATGCCCAGGGGTCCCTGGTCCTGGGCTGGGGCCTCACTACAAAAAATCCTTATATCGAAGGATGGAGCCCACACCAAAGTTGTCCCCACCTCAAACTTGTGCTGCCCTGATAGACCCAAGGGAGCCCTACAAACTGACATCAGGAACCTGGACTGCTGAGTTTTCTTTCCCAGGGAAAATGGAAAAAGGATGTGCCCAGGGGACCCTGGCCCTGACTGCAAAGAATCCTTATATCGAAGGATGGACCCCACACCAAAGTGTTCTCCACCACAAACTTGTGCTGCCCTGATAGACACAAGGGAGCCCTACAAACTGACATCAGGAACCTGGACTGCTGAGTTTTCTTTCCCAGGGAAAATGGAAAAAGGATGTGCCCAGGGGGCCCTGGCCCTGGGCCGGGGCCTCACTGCAAAAAATCCTTATATCGAAGGATTGACCCCACACCAAAGTTGTCCCCACCTCAAACTTGTGCTGCCCTGATAGACCCAAGGGAGCCCTACAAACTGACATCAGGAACCTGGACTGCTGAGTTTTCTTTCCCAGGGAAAATGGAAAAAGGATGTGCCCAGGGGCCCTTAGCACTGACTGCAAAAAATCCTTATATCGAAGGATGGACCCAACACCGAAGTTCTCCCCACCTCAAACTTGTGCTGCCCTGATAGACCCAAGGGAGCCCTACAAACTGACATCAGGAACCTGGACTGCTGAGTTTTCTTTCCCAGGGAAAATGGAAAAAGGATATGCCCAGGGGTCCCTGGTCCTGGGCTGGGGCCTCACTACAAAAAATCCTTATATCGAAGGATGGAGCCCACACCAAAGTTGTCCCAACCTCAAACTTGTGCTGCCCTGATAGACCCAAGGGAGCCCTACAAACTGACATCAGGAACCTGGACTGCTGAGTTTTCTTTCCCAGGGAAAATGGAAAAAGGATAGGCCCAGGGGCCCCTGGCCCTGACTGCAAAAAATCCTTATATCGAAGGATGGAGCCCACACCGAAGTTGTCCCCACCTCAAACTTGTGCTGCCCTGATAGACCCAAGGGAGCCCTACAAACTGACATCAGGAACCTGGACTGCTGAGTTTTCTTTCCCAGGGAAAATGGAAAAAGGATGTGCCCAGGGGCCCCTGGCCCTGACTGCAAAAAATCCTTATATCGAAGGATGGACCCCACACAGAAGTTGTCCCCACCTCAAACTTGTGCTGCCCTGATAGACCCAAGGGAGCCCTACAAACTGACATCAGGAACCTGGACTGCTGAGTTTTCTTTCCCAGGGAAAATGGAAAAAGGATGTGCCCAGGGGGCCCGGGCCCTGGGCTGGGGCCTCACTGCAAAAAATCCTTATATCGAAGGATTGACCCCACACCAAAGTTGTCCCCACCTCAAACTTGTGCTGCCCTGATAGACCCAAGGGAGCCCTACAAACTGACATCAGGAACCTGGACTGCTGAGTTTTCTTTCCCAGGGAAAATGGAAAAAGGATGTGCCCAGGGGCCCCTGGCCCTGACTGCAAAAAATCCTTATATCGAAAGATGGAGCCCACACCGAAGTTGTCCCCACCTCAAACTTGTGCTGCCCTGATAGACCCAAGGGAGCCCTACAAACTGACATCAGGAACCTGGACTGCTGAGTTTTCTTTCCCAGGGAAAATGGAAAAAGGATGTGCCCAGGGGCCCCTGGCCCTGACTTCAAAAAATCATTATATTGAAGGATGGACCACACACCGAAGTTGTCCCCACCTCAAACTTGCGCTGCCCTGATAGACCCAAGGGAGCCCTACAAACTGACATCAGGAACCTGGACTGCTGAGTTTTCTTTCCCAGGGAAAATGGAAAAAGGATGTGCCCAGGGGCCCCTGGCCCTGGTCTGGGGCCTCACTACAAAAAATCCTTATATCGAAGGATGGAGCCCACACCGAAGTTGTCCCCACCTCAAACTTGTGCTGCCCTGATAGACCCAAGGGAGCCCTACAAACTGACATCAGGAACCTGGACTGCTGAGTTTTCTTTCCCAGGGAAAATGGAAAAAGGATGTGCCCAGGGGGCTCTAGCCATGGGCTGGTGCCACACTGCAAAGAATCCTTATATCGAAGGATGGAGCCCACACCGAAGTTGTCCCCACCTCAAACTTGTGCTGCCCTGATACACCCAAGGGAACCCTACAAACTGACATCAGGAACCTGGACTGCTGAGTTTTCTTTCCCAGGGAAAATGGAAAAAGGATAGGCCCAGGGGCCCCTGGCCCTGACTGCAAAAAATCCTTATATCGAAGGATGGAGCCCACACCGAAGTTGTCCCCACCTCAAACTTGTGCTGCCCAGATACACCCAAGGGAACCCTACAAACTGACATCAGGAACCTGGACTGCTGAGTTTTCTTTCCCAGGGAAAATGGAAAAAGGATGTGCCCAGGGGTCCCTGGTCCTGGGCTGGGGCCTCACTACAAAAAATCCTTATATCGAAGGATGGAGCCCACACCGAAGTTGTCCCCACCTCAAACTTGTGCTGCCCTGATAGACCCAAGGGAGCCCTACAAACTGACATCAGGAACCTGGAATGCTGAGTTTTCTTTCCCAGGGAAAATGGAAAAAGGATGTGCCCAGGGGCCCCTGGCCCTGACTGCAAAAAATCCTTATATCGAAGGATGGAGCCCACACCGAAGTTGTCCCCACCTCAAACTTGTGCTGCCCTGATAGACCCAAGGGAGCCCTACAAACTGACATCAGGAACCTGGACTGCTGAGTTTTCTTTCCCAGGGAAAATGGAAAAAGGATAGGCCCAGGGGCCCCTGGCCCTGACTGCAAAAAATCCTTATATCGAAGGATGGAGCCCACACCGAAGTTGTCCCCACCTCAAACTTGTGCTGCCCTGATAGACCCAAGGGAGCCCTACAAACTGACATCAGGAACCTGGACTGCTGAGTTTTCTTTCCCAGGGAAAATGGAAAAAGGATGTGCCCAGGGGGCCCTGGCCCTGGGCTGGGGCCTCACTGCAAAAAATCCTTATATCGAAGGATTGACCCCACACCAAAGTTGTCCCCACCTCAAACTTGTGCTGCCCTGATAGACCCAAGGGAGCCCTACAAACTGACATCAGGAACCTGGACTGCTGAGTTTTCTTTCCCAGGGAAAATGGAAAAAGGATGTGCCCAGGGGCCCCTGGCCCTGACTGCAAAAAATCCTTATATCGAAAGATGGAGCCCACACCGAAGTTGTCCCCACCTCAAACTTGTGCTGCCCTGATAGACCCAAGGGAGCCCTACAAACTGACATCAGGAACCTGGACTGCTGAGTTTTCTTTCCCAGGGAAAATGGAAAAAGGATGTGCCCAGGGGCCCCTGGCCCTGACTTCAAAAAATCATTATATTGAAGGATGGACCACACACCGAAGTTGTCCCCACCTCAAACTTGCGCTGCCCTGATAGACCCAAGGGAGCCCTACAAACTGACATCAGGAACCTGGACTGCTGAGTTTTCTTTCCCAGGGAAAATGGAAAAAGGATGTGCCCAGGGGCCCCTGGCCCTGGTCTGGGGCCTCACTACAAAAAATCCTTATATCGAAGGATGGAGCCCACACCGAAGTTGTCCCCACCTCAAACTTGTGCTGCCCTGATAGACCCAAGGGAGCCCTACAAACTGACATCAGGAACCTCGACTGCTGAGTTTTCTTTCCCAGGGAAAATGGAAAAAGGATGTGCCCAGGGGCCCCTGGCCCTGACTGCAAAAAATCCTTATATCGAAGGATGGAGCCCACACCGAAGTTTTCCCCACCTCAAACTTGTGCTGCCCTGATAGACCCAAGGGAGCCCTACAAACTGACATCAGGAACCTGGACTGCTGAGTTTTCTTTCCCAGGGAAAATGGAAAAAGGATGTGCCCAGGGGCCCCTGGCCCTGACTGCAAAAAATCCTTATATCGAAGGATGGACCCCACACCGAAGTTGTCCCCACCTCAAACTTGTGCTGCCCTGATAGACCCAAGGGAGCCCTACAAACTGACATCAGGAACCTGGACTGCTGAGTTTTCTTTCCCAGGGAAAATGGAAAAAGGATGTGCCCAGGGGGCCCTGGCCCTGGGCTGGGGCCTCACTACAAAAAATCCTTATATCGAAGGATTGACCCCACACCAAAGTTGTCCCCACCTCAAACTTGTGCTGCCCTGATAGACCCAAGGGAGCCCTACAAACTGACATCAGGAACCTGGACTGCTGAGTTTTCTTTCCCAGGGAAAATGGAAAAAGGATGTGCCCAGGGGCCCCTGGCCCTGACTGCAAAAAATCCTTATATCGAAGGATGGAGCCCACACCGAAGTTGTCCCCACCTCAAACTTGTGCTGCCCTGATAGACCCAAGGGAGCCCTACAAACTGACATCAGGAACCTGGACTGCTGAGTTTTCTTTCCCAGGGAAAATGGAAAAAGGATGTGCCCAGGGGCCCCTGGCCCTGACTTCAAAAAATCATTATATTGAAGGATGGACCACACACCGAAGTTGTCCCCACCTCAAACTTGTGCTGCCCTGATAGACCCAAGGGAGCCCTACAAACTGACATCAGGAACCTGGACTGCTGAGTTTTCTTTCCCAGGGAAAATGGAAAAAGGATGTGCCCAGGGGCCCCTGGCCCTGACTGCAAAAAATCCTTATATCGAAGGATGCAGCCCACACCGAAGTTGTCCCCACCTCAAACTTGTGCTGCCCTGATAGACCCAAGGGAGCCCTACAAACTGACATCAGGAACCTGGACTGCTGAGTTTTCTTTCCCAGGGAAAATGGAAAAAGGATGTGCCCAGGGGCCCCTGGCCCTGACTGCAAAAAATCATTATATTGAAGGATGGACCACACACCGAAGTTGTCCCCACCTCAAACTTGCGCTGCCCTGATAGACCCAAGGGAGCCCTACAAACTGACATCAGGAACCTGGACTGCTGAGTTTTCTTTCCCAGGGAAAATGGAAAAAGGATGTGCCCAGGGGCCCCTGGCCCTGGTCTGGGGCCTCACTACAAAAAATCCTTATATCGAACGATGGACCCCACACCGAAGTTGTCCCCACATCAAACTTGTGCTGCCCTGATAGACCCAAGGGAACCCTACAAACTGACATCAGGAACCTGGACTGCTGAGTTTTCTTTCCCAGGGAAAATGGAAAAAGGATGTGCCCAGGGGTCCCTGGTCCTGGGCTGGGGCCACATTACAAAAAATCCTTATATCGAAGGATGGAGCCCACACCGAAGTTGTCCCCACCTCAAACTTGTGCTGCCCTGATAGACCCAAGGGAGCCCTACAAACTGACATCAGGAACCTGGACTGCTGAGTTTTCTTTCCCAGGGAAAATGGAAAAAGGATGTGCCCAGGGGCCCCTGGCCCTGACTGCAAAGAATCCTTATATCGAAGGATGGACCCCACACCAAAGTGTTCTCCACCACAAACTTGTGCTGCCCTGATAGACCCAAGGGAGCCCTACAAACTGACATCAGGAACCTGGACTGCTGAGTTTTCTTTCCCAGGGAAAATGGAAAAAGGTTGTGCCCAGGGGCCCCTGGCCCTGACTGCAAAAAATCCTTATATCGAAGGATGGAGCCCACACCGAAGTTGTCCCCACCTCAAACTTGTGCTGCCCTGATAGACCCAAGGGAGCCCTACAAACTGACATCAGGAACCTGGACTGCTGAGTTTTCTTTCCCAGGGAAAATGGAAAAAGGATGTGCCCAGGGGGCCCTGGCCCTGGGCTGGGGCCTCACTGCAAAAAATCCTTATATCGAAGGATTGACCCCACACCAAAGTTGTCCCCACCTCAAACTTGTGCTGCCCTGATAGACCCAAGGGAGCCCTACAAACTGACATCAGGAACCTGGACTGCTGAGTTTTCTTTCCCAGGGAAAATGGAAAAAGGATGTGCCCAGGGGCCCCTAGCACTGACTGCAAAAAATCCTTATATCGAAGGATGCACCCCACACCGAAGTTGTCCCCACCTCAAACTTGTGCTGCACTGATAGACCCAAGGGAGCCCTACAAACTGACATCAGGAACCTGGACTGCTGAGTTTTCTTTCCCAGGGAAAATGGAAAAAGGATGTGCCCAGGGGCCCCTGGCCCTGACTGCAAAAAATCCTTATATCGAAGGATGGACCCCACACCAAAGTTGTCCCCACCTCCAACTTGTGCTGCCCTGATAGACCCAAGGGAGCCGTACAAACTGACATCAGGAACCTGGACTACTGAGTTTTCTTTCCCAGGGAAAATGGAAAAAGGATATGCCCAGGGGCCCCTGGCCCTGACTGCAAAAAATCCTTATATCGAAGGATGGACCCCACACCGAAGTTGTCCCCACCTCAAACTTGTGCTGCCCTGATAGACCCAAGGGAGCCCTACAAACTGACATCAGGAACCTGGACTGCTGAGTTTTCTTTCCCAGGGAAAATGGAAAAAGGATGTGCCCAGGGGCCCCTGGCCCTGGGTTGGGCCCTGACTGCAAAGAATCCTTATATCGAAGGATGGAGCCCACACCGAAGTTGTCCCCACCTCAAACTTGTGCTGCCCTGATAAACCCAAGGGAGCCCTACAAACTGACATCAGGAACCTGGACTACTGAGTTTTCTTTCCCAGGGAAAATGGAAAAAGGATAGGCCCAGGGGCCCCTAGCCCTGACTGCAAAAAATCCTTATATCGAAGGATGGAGCCCCCACCGAAGTTGTCCCCACCTCAAACTTGTGCTGCCCTGATACACCCAAGGGAACCCTACAAACTGACATCAGGAACCTGGACTGCTGTGTTTTCTTTCCCAGGGAAAATGGAAAAAGGATGTGCCCAGGGGTCCCTGGTCCTGGGCTGGGGCCACACTACAAAAAATCCTTATATCGAAGGATGGAGCCCACACCAAAGTTGTCCCCACCTCAAACTTGTGCTGCCCTGATAGACCCAAGGGAGCCCTACAAACTGACATCAGGAACCTGGACTGCTGAGTTTTCTTTCCCAGGGAAAATGGAAAAAGGATGTGCCCAGGGGCCCCTGGCCCTGACTGCAAAAAATCCTTATATCGAAGGATGGACCCCACACCAAAGTTGTCCCCACCTCCAACTTGTGCTGCCCTGATAGACCCAAGGGAGCCCTACAAACTGACATCAGGAACCTGGACTACTGAGTTTTCTTTCCCAGGGAAAATGGAAAAAGGTTGTGCCCAGGGGCCCCTGGCCCTGACTGCAAAAAATCCTTATATCGAAGGATGGAGCCCACACCGAAGTTGTCCCCACCTCAAACTTGTGCTGCCCTGATAGACCCAAGGGAGCCCTACAAACTGACATCAGGAACCTGGACTGCTGAGTTTTCTTTCCCAGGGAAAATGGAAAAAGGATAGGCCCAGGGGGCCCTGGCCGTGGGCTGGGGCCTCACTGCAAAAAATCCTTATATCGAAGGATGGAGCCCACACCAAAGTTGTCCCCACCTCAAACTTGTGCTGCCCTGATAGACCCAAGGGAGCCCTACAAACTGACATCAGGAACCTGGACTGCTGAGTTTTCTTTCCCAGGGAAAATGGAAAAAGGATGTGCCCAGGGGCCCCTAGCACTGACTGCAAAAAATCCTTATATCGAAGGATGCACCCCACACCGAAGTTGTCCCCACCTCAAACTTGTGCTGCACTGATAGACCCAAGGGAGCCCTACAAACTGACATCAGGAACCTGGACTGCTGAGTTTTCTTTCCCAGGGAAAATGGAAAAAGGATGTGCCCAGGGGCCCCTGGACCTGGGTTGGGCCCTGACTGCAAAGAATCCTTATATCGAAGGATGGAGCCCACACCGAAGTTGTCCCCACCTCAAACTTGTGCTGCCCTGATAAACCCAAGGGAGCCCTACAAACTGACATCAGGAACCTGGACTACTGAGTTTTCTTTCCCAGGGAAAATGGAAAAAGGATAGGCCCAGGGGCCCCTAGCCCTGACTGCAAAAAATCCTTATATCGAAGGATGGAGCCCCCACCGAAGTTGTCCCCACCTCAAACTTGTGCTGCCCTGATACACCCAAGGGAACCCTACAAACTGACATCAGGAACCTGGACTGCTGTGTTTTCTTTCCCAGGGAAAATGGAAAAAGGATGTGCCCAGGGGTCCCTGGTCCTGGGCTGGGGCCACACTACAAAAAATCCTTATATCGAAGGATGGAGCCCACACCAAAGTTGTCCCCACCTCAAACTTGTGCTGCCCTGATAGACCCAAGGGAGCCCTACAAACTGACATCAGGAACCTGGACTGCTGAGTTTTCTTTCCCAGGGAAAATGGAAAAAGGATGTGCCCAGGGGCCCCTGGCCCTGACTGCAAAAAATCCTTATATCGAAGGATGGACCCCACACCAAAGTTGTCCCCACCTCCAACTTGTGCTGCCCTGATAGACCCAAGGGAGCCCTACAAACTGACATCAGGAACCTGGACTACTGAGTTTTCTTTCCCAGGGAAAATGGAAAAAGGATAGGCCCAGGGGCCCCTGGCCCTGACTGCAAAAAATCCTTATATCGAAGGATGGAGCCCACACCAAAGTTGTCCCCACCTCAAACTTGTGCTGCCCTGATACACCCAAGGGAACCCTACAAACTGACATCAGGAACCTGGACTGCTGAGTTTTCTTTCCCAGGGAAAATGGAAAAAGGATATGCCCAGGGGTCCCTGGTCCTGGGCTGGGGCCTCACTACAAAAAATCCTTATATCGAAGGATGGAGCCCACACCAAAGTTGTCCCCACCTCAAACTTGTGCTGCCCTGATAGACCCAAGGGAGCCCTACAAACTGACATCAGGAACCTGGACTGCTGAGTTTTCTTTCCCAGGGAAAATGGAAAAAGGATGTGCCCAGGGGACCCTGGCCCTGACTGCAAAGAATCCTTATATCGAAGGATGGACCCCACACCAAAGTGTTCTCCACCACAAACTTGTGCTGCCCTGATAGACACAAGGGAGCCCTACAAACTGACATCAGGAACCTGGACTGCTGAGTTTTCTTTCCCAGGGAAAATGGAAAAAGGATGTGCCCAGGGGGCCCTGGCCCTGGGCCGGGGCCTCACTGCAAAAAATCCTTATATCGAAGGATTGACCCCACACCAAAGTTGTCCCCACCTCAAACTTGTGCTGCCCTGATAGACCCAAGGGAGCCCTACAAACTGACATCAGGAACCTGGACTGCTGAGTTTTCTTTCCCAGGGAAAATGGAAAAAGGATGTGCCCAGGGGCCCTTAGCACTGACTGCAAAAAATCCTTATATCGAAGGATGGACCCAACACCGAAGTTCTCCCCACCTCAAACTTGTGCTGCCCTGATAGACCCAAGGGAGCCCTACAAACTGACATCAGGAACCTGGACTGCTGAGTTTTCTTTCCCAGGGAAAATGGAAAAAGGATATGCCCAGGGGTCCCTGGTCCTGGGCTGGGGCCTCACTACAAAAAATCCTTATATCGAAGGATGGAGCCCACACCAAAGTTGTCCCAACCTCAAACTTGTGCTGCCCTGATAGACCCAAGGGAGCCCTACAAACTGACATCAGGAACCTGGACTGCTGAGTTTTCTTTCCCAGGGAAAATGGAAAAAGGATAGGCCCAGGGGCCCCTGGCCCTGACTGCAAAAAATCCTTATATCGAAGGATGGAGCCCACACCGAAGTTGTCCCCACCTCAAACTTGTGCTGCCCTGATAGACCCAAGGGAGCCCTACAAACTGACATCAGGAACCTGGACTGCTGAGTTTTCTTTCCCAGGGAAAATGGAAAAAGGATGTGCCCAGGGGCCCCTGGCCCTGACTGCAAAAAATCCTTATATCGAAGGATGGACCCCACACAGAAGTTGTCCCCACCTCAAACTTGTGCTGCCCTGATAGACCCAAGGGAGCCCTACAAACTGACATCAGGAACCTGGACTGCTGAGTTTTCTTTCCCAGGGAAAATGGAAAAAGGATGTGCCCAGGGGGCCCGGGCCCTGGGCTGGGGCCTCACTGCAAAAAATCCTTATATCGAAGGATTGACCCCACACCAAAGTTGTCCCCACCTCAAACTTGTGCTGCCCTGATAGACCCAAGGGAGCCCTACAAACTGACATCAGGAACCTGGACTGCTGAGTTTTCTTTCCCAGGGAAAATGGAAAAAGGATGTGCCCAGGGGCC
The DNA here is from genome assembly GCF_050655825.1 of Lonchura striata. Lineage (NCBI taxonomy): Eukaryota > Metazoa > Chordata > Aves > Passeriformes > Estrildidae > Lonchura > Lonchura striata. Next base: position 6,358,842 of record NC_140727.1, read on the forward strand.
CCTGGCCCTGACTGCAAAAAATCCTTATATCGAAGGATGGACCCCACACCGAAGTTGTCCCCACCTCAAACTTGTGCTGCCCTGATAGACCCAAGGGAGCCCTACAAACTGACATCAGGAACCTGGACTGCTGAGTTTTCTTTCCCAGGGAAAATGGAAAAAGGATGTGCCCAGGGGCCCCTGGCCCTGGGTTGGGCCCTGACTGCAAACAATCCTTATATCGAAGGATGGAGCCCACACCGAAGTTGTCCCCACCTCAAACTTGTGCTGCCCTGATAGACCCAAGGGAGCCCTACAAACTGACATCAGGAACCTGGACTGCTGAGTTTTCTTTCCCAGGGAAAATGGATAAAGGATGTGCCCAGGGGCCCCTGGCCCTGACTGCAAAGAATCCTTATATCGAAGGATGGACGCCACACCAAAGTGTTCTCCACCTCAAACTTGTGCTGCCCTGATAGACCCAAGGGAGCCCTACAAACTGACATCAGGAACCTGGACTGCTGAGTTTTCTTTCCCAGGGAAAATGGAAAAAGGATGTGCCCAGGGGCCCCTGGCCCTGACTGCAAAAAATCCTTATATCGAAGGATGGACCCCACACCAAAGTTGTCCCCACCTCCAACTTGTGCTGCCCTGATAGACCCAAGGGAGCCCTACAAACTGACATCAGGAACCTGGACTACTGAGTTTTCTTTCCCAGGGAAAATGGAAAAAGGATAGGCCCAGGGGCCCCTGGCCCTGACTGCAAAAAATCCTTATATCGAAGGATGGAGCCCACACCGAAGTTGTCCCCACCTCAAACTTGTGCTGCCCTGATAGACCCAAGGGAGCCCTACAAACTGACATCAGGAACCTGGACTGCTGAGTTTTCTTTCCCAGGGAAAATGGAAAAAGGATGTGCCCAGGGGCCCCTGGCCCTGGGTTGGGCCCTGACTGCAAAGAATCCTTATATCGAAGGATGGACCCCACACCAAAGTTGTCCCCACCTCAAAATTGTGCTGCACTGATAGACCCAAGGGAGCCCTACAAACTGACATCAGGAACCTGGACTGCTGAGTTTTCTTTCCCAGGGAAAATGGATAAAGGATGTGCCCAGGGGCCCCTGGCCCTGACTGCAAAGAATCCTTATATCGAAGGATGGACGCCACACCAAAGTGTTCTCCACCTCAAACTTGTGCTGCCCTGATAGACCCAAGGGAGCCCTACAAACTGACATCAGGAACCTGGACTGCTGAGTTTTCTTTCCCAGGGAAAATGGAAAAAGGATGTGCCCAGGGGCCCCTGGCCCTGACTGCAAAAAATCCTTATATCGAAGGATGGACCCCACACCAAAGTTGTCCCCACCTCCAACTTGTGCTGCCCTGATAGACCCAAGGGAGCCCTACAAACTGACATCAGGAACCTGGACTACTGAGTTTTCTTTCCCAGGGAAAATGGAAAAAGGATAGGCCCAGGGGCCCCTGGCCCTGACTGCAAAAAATCCTTATATCGAAGGATGGAGCCCACACCGAAGTTGTCCCCACCTCAAACTTGTGCTGCCCTGATAGACCCAAGGGAGCCCTACAAACTGACATCAGGAACCTGGACTGCTGAGTTTTCTTTCCCAGGGAAAATGGAAAAAGGATGTGCCCAGGGGCCCCTGGCCCTGGGTTGGGCCCTGACTGCAAAGAATCCTTATATCGAAGGATGGACCCCACACCAAAGTTGTCCCCACCTCAAAATTGTGCTGCACTGATAGACCCAAGGGAGCCCTACAAACTGACATCAGGAACCTGGACTGCTGAGTTTTCTTTCCCAGGGAAAATGGAAAAAGGATGTGCCCAGGGGCCCCTGGCCCTGGGTTGGGCCCTGACTGCAAAGAATCCTTATATCGAAGGATGGACCCCACACCAAAGTTGTCCCCACCTCAAACTTGTGCTGCCCTGATAGACCCAAGGGAGCCCTACAAACTGACATCAGGAACCTGGACTGCTGAGTTTTCTTTCCCAGGGAAAATGGAAAAAGGATAGGCCCAGGGGCCCCTGGCCCTGACTGCAAAAAATCCTTATATCGAAGGATGGACCCCACACCGAAGTTGTCCCCACCTCAAACTTGTGCTGCCCTGATACACCCAAGGGAACCCTACAAACTGACATCAGGAACCTGGACTGCTGAGTTTTCTTTCCCAGGGAAAATGGAAAAAGGATGTGCCCAGGGGTCCCTGGTCCTGGGCTGGGGCCACACTACAAAAAATCCTTATATCGAAGGATGGAGCCCACACCGAAGTTGTCCCCACCTCAAACTTGTGCTGCCCTGATAGACCCAAGGGAGCCCTACAAACTGACATCAGGAACCTGGACTGCTGAGTTTTCTTTCCCAGGGAAAATGGAAAAAGGATAGGCCCAGGGGCCCCTGGCCCTGACTGCAAAGAATCCTTATATCGAAGGATGGACCCCACACCAAAGTGTTCTCCACCTCAAACTTGTGCTGCCCTGATAGACCCAAGGGAGCCCTACAAACTGACATCAGGAACCTGGACTGCTGAGTTTTCTTTCCCAGGGAAAATGGAAAAAGGATGTGCCCAGGGGCCCCTGGCCCTGACTGCAAAGAATCCTTATATCGAAGGATGGACCCCACACCAAAGTGTTCTCCACCTCAAACTTGTGCTGCCCTGATAGACCCAAGGGAGCCCTACAAACTGACATCAGGAACCTGGACTGCTGAGTTTTCTTTCCCAGGGAAAATGGAAAAAAGGATGTGCCCAGGGGCCCCTGGCCCTGACTGCAAAAAATCCTTATATCGAAAGATGGAGCCCACACCAAAGTTGTCCCCACCTCAAACTTGTGCTGCCCTGATAGACCCAAGGGAGCCCTACAAACTGACATCAGGAACCTGGACTGCTGAGTTTTCTTTCCCAGGGAAAATGGAAAAAGGATGTGCCCAGGGGCCCCTGGCCCTGACTGCAAAGAATCCTTATATCGAAGGATGGACCCCACACCAAAGTGTTCTCCACCTCAAACTTGTGCTGCCCTGATAGACCCAAGGGAGCCCTACAAACTGACATCAGGAACCTGGACTGCTGAGTTTTCTTTCCCAGGGAAAATGGAAAAAGGATGTGCCCAGGGGCCCCTGGCCCTGACTGCAAAGAATCCTTATATCGAAGGATGGAGCCCACACCAAAGTTGTCCCCACCTCAAACTTGTGCTGCCCTGATAGACCCAAGGGAGCCCTACAAACTGACATCAGGAACCTGGACTGCTGAGTTTTCTTTCCCAGGGAAAATGGAAAAAGGATGTGCCCAGGGGCCCCTGGCCCTGACTGCAAAAAATCCTTATATCGAAGGATGGAGCCCACACCGAAGTTGTCCCCACCTCAAACTTGTGCTGCCCTGATAGACCCAAGGGAGCCCTACAAACTGACATCAGGAACCTGGACTGCTGAGTTTTCTTTCCCAGGGAAAATGGAAAAAGGATGTGCCCAGGGGGCCCTGGCCCTGGGCTGGGGCCTCACTGCAAAAAATCCTTATATCGAAGGATTGACCCCACACCAAAGTTGTCCCCACCTCAAACTTGTGCTGCCCTGATAGACCCAAGGGAGCCCTACAAACTGACATCAGGAACCTGGACTGCTGAGTTTTCTTTCCCAGGGAAAATGGAAAAAGGATGTGCCCAGGGGCCCCTGGCCCTGACTGTAAAAAATCCTTATATCGAAGGATGGAGCCCACACCGAAGTTGTCCCCACCTCAAACTTGTGCTGCCCTGATAGACCCAAGGGAGCCCTACCAACTGACATCAGGAACCTGGACTGCTGAGTTTTCTTTCCCAGGGAAAATGGAAAAAGGATGTGCCCAGGGGCCCCTGGCCCTGGTCTGGGGCCTCACTACAAAAAATCCTTATATCGAACGATGGACCCCACACCGAAGTTGTCCCCACATCAAACTTGTGCTGCCCTGATAGACCCAAGGGAACCCTACAAACTGACATCAGGAACCTGGACTGCTGAGTTTTCTTTCCCAGGGAAAATGGAAAAAGGATGTGCCCAGGGGTCCCTGGTCCTGGGCTGGGGCCACATTACAAAAAATCCTTATATCGAAGGATGGAGCCCACACCAAAGTTGTCCCCACCTCAAACTTGTGCTGCCCTGATAGACCCAAGGGAGCCCTACAAACTGACATCAGGAACCTGGACTGCTGAGTTTTCTTTCCCAGGGAAAATGGAAAAAGGATGTGCCCAGGGGCCCCTGGCCCTGACTGCAAAGAATCCTTATATCGAAGGATGGACCCCACACCAAAGTGTTCTCCACCTCAAACTTGTGCTGCCCTGATAGACCCAAGGGAGCCCTACAAACTGACATCAGGAACCTGGACTGCTGAGTTTTCTTTCCCAGGGAAAATGGAAAAAGGATGTGCCCAGGGGCCCCTGGCCCTGACTGCAAAAAATCCTTATATCGAAGGATGGAGCCCACACCGAAGTTGTCCCCACCTCAAACTTGTGCTGCCCTGATAGACCCAAGGGAGCCCTACAAACTGACATCAGGAACCTGGACTGCTGAGTTTTCTTTCCCAGGGAAAATGGAAAAAGGATAGGCCCAGGGGCCCCTGGCCCTGACTGCAAAATATCCTTATATCGAAGGATGGAGCCCACACCGAAGTTGTCCCCACCTCAAACTTGTGCTGCCCTGATAGACCCAAGGGAGCCCTACAAACTGACATCAGGAACCTGGACTGCTGAGTTTTCTTTCCCAGGGAAAATGGAAAAAGGATGTGCCCAGGGGCCCCTGGCCCTGACTGCAAAAAATCCTTATATCGAAGGATGGACCCCACACCAAAGTGTTCTCCACATCAAACTTGTGCTGCCCTGATAGACCCAAGGGAGCCCTACAAACTGACATCAGGAACCTGGACTGCTGAGTTTTCTTTCCCAGGGAAAATGGCCAAAGGATGTGCCCAGGAGCCCCTGGCCCTGACTGCGAAAAATCCTTATATCGAAACATGGAGCCCACACCAAAGTTGTCCCCACCTCAAACTTGTGCTGCCCTGATAGACCCAAGGGAGCCCTACAAACTGACATCAGGAACCTGGACTGCTGAGTTTTCTTTCCCAGGGAAAATGGAAAAAGGATGTGCCCAGGGGCCCCTGGCCCTGACTGCAAAAAATCCTTATATCGAAGGATGGAGCCCACACCGAAGTTGTCCCCACCTCAAACTTGTGCTGCCCTGATAGACCCAAGGGAGCCCTACAAACTGACATCAGGAACCTGGACTGCTGAGTTTTCTTTCCCAGGGAAAATGGAAAAAGGATGTGCCCAGGGGCCCCTGGCCCTGACTGCAAAAAATCCTTATATCGAAGGATGGACCCCACACAGAACTTGTCCCCACCTCAAACTTGTGCTGCCCTGATAGACCCAAGGGAGCCCTACAAACTGACATCAGGAACCTGGACTGCTGAGTTTTCTTTCCCAGGGAAAATGGAAAAAGGATGTGCCCAGGGGGCCCGGGCCCTGGGCTGGGGCCTCACTGCAAAAAATCCTTATATCGAAGGATTGACCCCACACCAAAGTTGTCCCCACCTCAAACTTGTGCTGCCCTGATAGACCCAAGGGAGCCCTACAAACTGACATCAGGAACCTGGACTGCTGAGTTTTCTTTCCCAGGGAAAATGGAAAAAGGATGTGCCCAGGGGCCCCTGGCCCTGACTGCAAAAAATCCTTATATCGAAGGATGGACCCCACACCGAAGTTGTCCCCACCTCAAACTTGTGCTGCCCTGATAGACCCAAGGGAGCCCTACAAACTGACATCAGGAACCTGGACTGCTGAGTTTTCTTTCCCAGGGAAAATGGAAAAAGGATGTGCCCAGGGGCCCCTGGCCCTGGGTTGGGCCCTGACTGCAAAGAATCCTTATATCGAAGGATGGACCCCACACCAAAGTTGTCCCCACCTCAAACTTGTGCTGCCCTGATAGACCCAAGGGAGCCCTACAAACTGACATCAGGAACCTGGACTGCTGAGTTTTCTTTCCCAGGGAAAATGGAAAAAGGATAGGCCCAGGGGCCCCTGGCCCTGACTGCAAAAAATCCTTATATCGAAGGATGGACCCCACACCGAAGTTGTCCCCACCTCAAACTTGTGCTGCCCTGATACACCCAAGGGAACCCTACAAACTGACATCAGGAACCTGGACTGCTGAGTTTTCTTTCCCAGGGAAAATGGAAAAAGGATGTGCCCAGGGGTCCCTGGTCCTGGGCTGGGGCCACACTACAAAAAATCCTTATATCGAAGGATGGAGCCCACACCGAAGTTGTCCCCACCTCAAACTTGTGCTGCCCTGATAGACCCAAGGGAGCCCTACAAACTGACATCAGGAACCTGGACTGCTGAGTTTTCTTTCCCAGGGAAAATGGAAAAAGGATGTGCCCAGGGGCCCCTGGCCCTGACTGCAAAGAATCCTTATATCGAAGGATGGACCCCACACCAAAGTGTTCTCCACCTCAAACTTGTGCTGCCCTGATAGACCCAAGGGAGCCCTACAAACTGACATCAGGAACCTGGACTGCTGAGTTTTCTTTCCCAGGGAAAATGGAAAAAGGATGTGCCCAGGGGCCCCTGGCCCTGACTGCAAAGAATCCTTATATCGAAGGATGGACCCCACACCAAAGTGTTCTCCACCTCAAACTTGTGCTGCCCTGATAGACCCAAGGGAGCCCTACAAACTGACATCAGGAACCTGGACTGCTGAGTTTTCTTTCCCAGGGAAAATGGAAAAAAGGATGTGCCCAGGGGCCCCTGGCCCTGACTGCAAAAAATCCTTATATCGAAAGATGGAGCCCACACCAAAGTTGTCCCCACCTCAAACTTGTGCTGCCCTGATAGACCCAAGGGAGCCCTACAAACTGACATCAGGAACCTGGACTGCTGAGTTTTCTTTCCCAGGGAAAATGGAAAAAGGATGTGCCCAGGGGCCCCTGGCCTTGACTGCAAAAAATCCTTATATCGAAGGATGGAGCCCACACCAAAGTTGTCCCCACCTCAAACTTGTGCTGCCCTGATAGACCCAAGGGAGCCCTACAAACTGACATCAGGAACCTGGACTGCTGAGTTTTCTTTCCCAGGGAAAATGGAAAAAGGATGTGCCCAGGGGCCCCTGGCCCTGACTGCAAAGAATCCTTATATCGAAGGATGGACCCCACACCAAAGTGTTCTCCACCTCAAACTTGTGCTGCCCTGATAGACCCAAGGGAGCCCTACAAACTGACATCAGGAACCTGGACTGCTGAGTTTTCTTTCCCAGGGAAAATGGAAAAAGGATGTGCCCAGGGGCCCCTGGCCCTGACTGCAAAAAATCCTTATATCGAAAGATGGACCCCACACCAAAGTTGTCCCCACCTCAAACTTGTGCTGCCCTGATAGACCCAAGGGAGCCCTACAAACTGACATCAGGAACCTGGACTGCTGAGTTTTCTTTCCCAGGGAAAATGGAAAAAGGATGTGCCCAGGGGCCCCTGGCCCTGACTGCAAAAAATCCTTATATCGAAGGATGGAGCCCACACCGAAGTTGTCCCCACCTCAAACTTGTGCTGCCCTGATAGACCCAAGGGAGCCCTACAAACTGACATCAGGAACCTGGACTGCTGAGTTTTCTTTCCCAGGGAAAATGGAAAAAGGATGTGCCCAGGGGGCCCTGGCCCTGGGCTGGGGCCTCACTGCAAAAAATCCTTATATCGAAGGATTGACCCCACACCAAAGTTGTCCCCACCTCAAACTTGTGCTGCCCTGATAGACCCAAGGGAGCCCTACAAACTGACATCAGGAACCTGGACTGCTGAGTTTTCTTTCCCAGGGAAAATGGAAAAAGGATGTGCCCAGGGGCCCCTGGCCCTGACTGTAAAAAATCCTTATATCGAAGGATGGAGCCCACACCGAAGTTGTCCCCACCTCAAACTTGTGCTGCCCTGATAGACCCAAGGGAGCCCTACAAACTGACATCAGGAACCTGGACTGCTGAGTTTTCTTTCCCAGGGAAAATGGAAAAAGGATGTGCCCAGGGGCCCCTGGCCCTGGTCTGGGACCTCACTACAAAAAATCCTTATATCGAACGATGGACCCCACACCGAAGTTGTCCCCACATCAAACTTGTGCTGCCCTGATAGACCCAAGGGAACCCTACAAACTGACATCAGGAACCTGGACTGCTGAGTTTTCTTTCCCAGGGAAAATGGAAAAAGGATGTGCCCAGGGGTCCCTGGTCCTGGGCTGGGGCCACATTACAAAAAATCCTTATATCGAAGGATGGAGCCCACACCAAAGTTGTCCCCACCTCAAACTTGTGCTGCCCTGATAGACCCAAGGGAGCCCTACAAACTGACATCAGGAACCTGGACTGCTGAGTTTTCTTTCCCAGGGAAAATGGAAAAAGGATGTGCCCAGGGGCCCCTGGCCCTGACTGCAAAGAATCCTTATATCGAAGGATGGAGCCCACACCATAGTGTTCTCCACCTCAAACTTGTGCTGCCCTGATAGACCCAAGGGAGCCCTACAAACTGACATCAGGAACCTGGACTGCTGAGTTTTCTTTCCCAGGGAAAATGGAAAAAGGTTGTGCCCAGGGGCCCCTGGCCCTGACTGCAAAGAATCCATATATCGAAGGATGGACCCCACACCAAAGTTGTCCCCACCTCAAATTTGTGCTGCCCTGATAGACCCAAGGGAGCCCTATAAACTGACATCAGGAACCTGGACTGCTGAGTTTTCTTTCCCAGGGAAAATGGAAAAAGGATGTGCCCAGGGGCCCCTGGCCCTGGGCTGGGAACTCACAGCAAAGAATCCTTATATCGAAGGATGGACCCCACACCGAAGTTGTCCCCACCTCAAACTTGTGCTGCCCTGATAGACCCAAGGGAGCCCTACAAACTGACATCAGGAACCTGGACTGCTGAGTTTTCTTTCCCAGGGAAAATGGAAAAAGGGTGTGCCCAGGGGCCCCTGGCCCTGACTGCAAAGAATCCTTATATCGAAGGATGGACCCCACACCGAAGTTGTCCCCACCTCAAACTTGTGCTGCCCTGATAGACCCAAGGGAGCCCTACAAACTGACATCAGGAACCTGGACTGCTGAGTTTTCTTTCCCAGGGAAAATGGAAAAAGGATGTGCCCAGGGGCCCCTGGCCCTGACTGCAAAAAATCCTTATATCGAAGGATGGACCCCACACCGAAGTTGTCCCCACCTCAAACTTGTGCTGCCCTGATAGACCCAAGGGAGCCCTACAAAGTGACATCAGGAACCTGGACTGCTGAGTTTTCTTTCCCAGGGAAAATGGTAAAAGGACGTGCCCAGGGGCCCCTGGCCCTGGGCTGGGACCTCACTGCAAAGAATCCTTATATCGAAGGATGGACCCCACACCGAAGTTGTCCCCACCTCAAACTTGTGCTGCCCTGATAGACCCAAGGGAGCCCTACAAACTGACATCAGGAACCTGGACTGCTGAGTTTTCTTTCCCAGGGAAAATGGAAAAAGGTTGTGCCCAGGGGCCCCTGGCCCTGACTGCAAAAAATCCTTATATCGAAGGATGGACCCCACACCAAAGTTGTCCCCACCTCAAACTTGTGCTGCCTTGATAGACCCAAGGGAGCCCTACAAACTGACATCAGGAACCTGGACTGCTGAGTTTTCTTTCCCAGGGAAAATGGAAAAAGGATGTGCCCAGGGGCCCCTGGCCCGGGGCTGGGACCTCACTGCAAAGAATCCTTATATCGAAGGATGGACCCCCACACCGAAGTTGTCCCCACCTCAAACTTGTGCTGCCCTGATAGACCCAAGGGAGCCCTACAAACTGACATCAGGAACCTGGACTGCTGAGTTTTCTTTCCCAGGGAAAACTGCCAAAGGATGTGCCCGGGGGCCCCTGGCCCTGGGCTGGGGCCTCACTGCAAAGAATCCTTATATCGAAGGATGGACCCCACACCAAAGTTGTCCCCACCTCAAAATTGTGCTGCACTGATAGACCCAAGGGAGCCCTACAAACTGACATCAGGAACCTGGACTGCTGAGTTTTCTTTCCCAGGGAAAATGGAAAAAGGATGTGCCCAGGGGCCCCTGGCCCTGACTGCAAAAAATCCTTATATCGAAGGATGGACCCCACACCAAAGTTGTCCCCACCTCAAACTTGTGCTGCCCTGAGAGACCCAAGGGAACCCTACAAACTGACATCAGGAACCTGGACTGCTGAGTTTTCTTTCCCAGGGAAAATAGAAAAAGGATGTGCCCAGGGGCCCCCGGCCCTGGGCTGGGCCTGACTGCAAAGAATCCTTATATCGAAGGATGGACCCCACACCGAAGTTGTCCCCACCTCAAACTTGTGCTGCCCTGATAGACCCAAGGGAGCCCTACAAACTGACATCAGGAACCTGGACTGCTGAGTTTTCTTTCCCAGGGAAAATGGAAAAAGGATGTGCCCAGGGGCCCCTGGCCCTGACTGCAAAAAATCCTTATATCGAAGGATGGACCCCACACCAAAGTTGTCCCCACCTCAAACTTGTGCTGCCCTGATAGACCCAAGGCAGCCCTATAAACTGACATGAGGAACCTGGACTGCTGAGTTTTCTTTCCCAGGGAAAATGGCAAAAGGATGTGCCCAGGGGCCCTGGCCCTGGGCTGGGACCTCACTGCAAAGAATCCTTATATCGAAGGATGGACCCCACACCGAAGTTGTCCCCACCTCAAACTTGTGCTGCCCTGATAGACCCAAGGGAGCCCTACAAACTGACATCAGGAACCTGGACTGCTGAGTTTTCTTTCCCAGGGAAAACTGCCAAAGGATGTGCCCGGGGGCCCCTGGCCCTGACTGCAAAAAATCCTTATATCGAAGGATGGACCCCACACCGAAGTTGTCCCCACCTCAAACTTGTGCTGCTCTGATAGACCCAAGGGAACCCTACAAACTGACATCAGGAACCTGGACTGCTGAGTTTTCTTTCCCAGGGAAAATGGAAAAAGGATGTGCCCAGGGGCCCCTGGCCCTGGGCTGGGCCTGACTGCAAAGAATCCTTATATCGAAGGATGGACCCCACACCGAAGTTGTCCCCACCTCAAACTTGTGCTGCCCTGATAGACCCAAGGGAGCCCTACAAAGTGACATCAGGAACCTGGACTGCTGAGTTTTCTTTCCCAGGGAAAATGGAAAAAGGATGTGCCCAGGGGCCCCTGGCCCTGACTGCAAAAAATCCTTATATCGAAGGATGGACCCCACACAGAAGTTGTCCCCACCTCAAACTTGTGCTGCCCTGATAGACCCAAGGGAGCCCTACAAACTGACATCAGGAACCTGGACTGCTGAGTTTTCTTTCCCAGGGAAAATGGAAAAAGGATGTGCCCAGGGGGCCCGGGCCCTGGGCTGGGGCCTCACTGCAAAAAATCCTTATATCGAAGGATTGACCCCACACCAAAGTTGTCCCCACCTCAAACTTGTGCTGCCCTGATAGACCCAAGGGAGCCCTACAAACTGACATCAGGAACCTGGACTGCTGAGTTTTCTTTCCCAGGGAAAATGGAAAAAGGATGTGCCCAGGGGCCCCTGGCCCTGACTGCAAAAAATCCTTATATCGAAGGATGGACCCCACACCGAAGTTGTCCCCACCTCAAACTTGTGCTGCCCTGATAGACCCAAGGGAGCCCTACAAACTGACATCAGGAACCTGGACTGCTGAGTTTTCTTTCCCAGGGAAAATGGAAAAAGGATGTGCCCAGGGGCCCCTGGCCCTGGGTTGGGCCCTGACTGCAAAGAATCCTTATATCGAAGGATGGAGCCCACACCGAAGTTGTCCCCACCTCAAACTTGTGCTGCCCTGATAAACCCAAGGGAGGCCTACAAACTGACATCAGGAACCTGGACTACTGAGTTTTCTTTCCCAGGGAAAATGGAAAAAGGATAGGCCCAGGGGCCCCTAGCCCTGACTGCAAAGAATCCTTATATCAAAGGATGGAGCCCCCACCGAAGTTGTCCCCACCTCAAACTTGTGCTGCCCTGATACACCCAAGGGAACCCTACAAACTGACATCAGGAACCTGGACTGCTGTGTTTTCTTTCCCAGGGAAAATGGAAAAAGGATGTGCCCAGGGGTCCCTGGTCCTGGGCTGGGGCCACACTACAAAAAACCCTTATATCGAAGGATGGAGCCCACACCAAAGTTGTCCCCACCTCAAACTTGTGCTGCCCTGATAGACCCAAGGGAGCCCTACAAACTGACATCAGGAACCTGGACTACTGAGTTTTCTTTCCCAGGGAAAATGGAAAAAGGATAGGCCCAGGGGCCCCTGGCCCTGACTGCAAAAAATCCTTATATCGAAGGATGGAGCCCACACCGAAGTTGTCCCCACCTCAAACTTGTGCTGCCCTGATAGACCCAAGGGAGCCCTACAAACTGACATCAGGAACCTGGACTGCTGAGTTTTCTTTCCCAGGGAAAATGGAAAAAGGATGTGCCCAGGGGCCCCTGGCCCTGGGTTGGGCCCTGACTGCAAAGAATCCTTATATCGAAGGATGGACCCCACACCAAAGTTGTCCCCACCTCAAACTTGTGCTGCCCTGATAGACCCAAGGGAGCCCTACAAACTGACATCAGGAACCTGGACTGCTGAGTTTTCTTTCCCAGGGAAAATGGAAAAAGGATAGGCCCAGGGGCCCCTGGCCCTGACTGCAAAAAATCCTTATATCGAAGGATGGACCCCACACCGAAGTTGTCCCCACCTCAAACTTGTGCTGCCCTGATACACCCAAGGGAACCCTACAAACTGACATCAGGAACCTGGACTGCTGAGTTTTCTTTCCCAGGGAAAATGGAAAAAGGATGTGCCCAGGGGTCCCTGGTCCTGGGCTGGGGCCACACTACAAAAAATCCTTATATCGAAGGATGGAGCCCACACCGAAGTTGTCCCCACCTCAAACTTGTGCTGCCCTGATAGACCCAAGGGAGCCCTACAAACTGACATCAGGAACCTGGACTGCTGAGTTTTCTTTCCCAGGGAAAATGGAAAAAGGATGTGCCCAGGGGCCCCTGGCCCTGACTGCAAAGAATCCTTATATCGAAGGATGGACCCCACACCAAAGTGTTCTCCACCTCAAACTTGTGCTGCCCTGATAGACCCAAGGGAGCCCTACAAACTGACATCAGGAACCTGGACTGCTGAGTTTTCTTTCCCAGGGAAAATGGAAAAAGGATGTGCCCAGGGGCCCCTGGCCCTGACTGCAAAGAATCCTTATATCGAAGGATGGACCCCACACCAAAGTGTTCTCCACCTCAAACTTGTGCTGCCCTGATAGACCCAAGGGAGCCCTACAAACTGACATCAGGAACCTGGACTGCTGAGTTTTCTTTCCCAGGGAAAATGGAAAAAAGGATGTGCCCAGGGGCCCCTGGCCCTGACTGCAAAAAATCCTTATATCGAAAGATGGAGCCCACACCAAAGTTGTCCCCACCTCAAACTTGTGCTGCCCTGATAGACCCAAGGGAGCCCTACAAACTGACATCAGGAACCTGGACTGCTGAGTTTTCTTTCCCAGGGAAAATGGAAAAAGGATGTGCCCAGGGGCCCCTGGCCTTGACTGCAAAAAATCCTTATATCGAAGGATGGAGCCCACACCAAAGTTGTCCCCACCTCAAACTTGTGCTGCCCTGATAGACCCAAGGGAGCCCTACAAACTGACATCAGGAACCTGGACTGCTGAGTTTTCTTTCCCAGGGAAAATGGAAAAAGGATGTGCCCAGGGGCCCCTGGCCCTGACTGCAAAGAATCCTTATATCGAAGGATGGACCCCACACCAAAGTGTTCTCCACCTCAAACTTGTGCTGCCCTGATAGACCCAAGGGAGCCCTACAAACTGACATCAGGAACCTGGACTGCTGAGTTTTCTTTCCCAGGGAAAATGGAAAAAGGATGTGCCCAGGGGCCCCTGGCCCTGACTGCAAAAAATCCTTATATCGAAAGATGGAGCCCACACCAAAGTTGTCCCCACCTCAAACTTGTGCTGCCCTGATAGACCCAAGGGAGCCCTACAAACTGACATCAGGAACCTGGACTGCTGAGTTTTCTTTCCCAGGGAAAATGGAAAAAGGATGTGCCCAGGGGCCCCTGGCCCTGACTGCAAAAAATCCTTATATCGAAGGATGGAGCCCACACCGAAGTTGTCCCCACCTCAAACTTGTGCTGCCCTGATAGACCCAAGGGAGCCCTACAAACTGACATCAGGAACCTGGACTGCTGAGTTTTCTTTCCCAGGGAAAATGGAAAAAGGATGTGCCCAGGGGGCCCTGGCCCTGGGCTGGGGCCTCACTGCAAAAAATCCTTATATCGAAGGATTGACCCCACACCAAAGTTGTCCCCACCTCAAACTTGTGCTGCCCTGATAGACCCAAGGGAGCCCTACAAACTGACATCAGGAACCTGGACTGCTGAGTTTTCTTTCCCAGGGAAAATGGAAAAAGGATGTGCCCAGGGGCCCCTGGCCCTGACTGTAAAAAATCCTGATATCGAAGGATGGACCCCACACCGAAGTTGTCCCCACCTCAAACTTGTGCTGCCCTGATAGACCCAAGGGAGCCCTACAAACTGACATCAGGAACCTGGACTGCTGAGTTTTCTTTCCCAGGGAAAATGGAAAAAGGATGTGCCCAGGGGCCCCTGGCCCTGGTCTGGGACCTCACTACAAAAAATCCTTATATCGAACGATGGACCCCACACCGAAGTTGTCCCCACATCAAACTTGTGCTGCCCTGATAGACCCAAGGGAACCCTACAAACTGACATCAGGAACCTGGACTGCTGAGTTTTCTTTCCCAGGGAAAATGGAAAAAGGATGTGCCCAGGGGTCCCTGGTCCTGGGCTGGGGCCACATTACAAAAAATCCTTATATCGAAGGATGGAGCCCACACCAAAGTTGTCCCCACCTCAAACTTGTGCTGCCCTGATAGACCCAAGGGAGCCCTACAAACTGACATCAGGAACCTGGACTGCTGAGTTTTCTTTCCCAGGGAAAATGGAAAAAGGATGTGCCCAGGGGCCCCTGGCCCTGACTGCAAAGAATCCTTATATCGAAGGATGGAGCCCACACCATAGTGTACTCCACCTCAAACTTGTGCTGCCCTGATAGACCCAAGGGAGCCCTACAAACTGACATCAGGAACCTGGACTGCTGAGTTTTCTTTCCCAGGGAAAATGGAAAAAGGATGTGCCCAGGGGCCCCTGGCCCTGGGCTGGGACCTCACTGCAAAGAATCCTTATATCGAAGGATGGACCCCACACCGAACTTGTCCCCACCTCAAACTTGTGCTGCCCTGATAGACCCAAGGGAGCCCTACAAACTGACATCAGGAACCTGGACTGCTGAGTTTTCTTTCCCAGGGAAAATGGAAAAAGGGTGTGCCCAGGGGCCCCTGGCCCTGACTGCAAAGAATCCTTATATCGAAGGATGGACCCCACACCGAAGTTGTCCCCACCTCAAACTTGTGCTGCCCTGATAGACCCAAGGGAGCCCTACAAACTGACATCAGGAACCTGGACTGCTGAGTTTTCTTTCCCAGGGAAAATGGAAAAAGGATGTGCCCAGGGGCCCCTGGCCCTGATTGCAAAAAATCCTTATATCGAAGGATGGACCCCACACCGAAGTTGTCCCCACCTCAAACTTGTGCTGCCCTGATAGACCCAAGGGAGCCCTACAAAGTGACATCAGGAACCTGGACTGCTGAGTTTTCTTTCCCAGGGAAAATGGTAAAAGGACGTGCCCAGGGGCCCCTGGCCCTGGGCTGGGACCTCACTGCAAAGAATCCTTATATCGAAGGATGGACCCCACACCGAAGTTGTCCCCACCTCAAACTTGTGCTGCCTTGATAGACCCAAGGGAGCCCTACAAACTGACATCAGGAACCTGGACTGCTGAGTTTTCTTTCCCAGGGAAAATGGAAAAAGGTTGTGCCCAGGGGCCCCTGGCCCTGACTGCAAAAAATCCTTATATCGAAGGATGGACCCCACACCAAAGTTGTCCCCACCTCAAACTTGTGCTGCCTTGATAGACCCAAGGGAGCCCTACAAACTGACATCAGGAACCTGGACTGCTGAGTTTTCTTTCCCAGGGAAAATGGAAAAAGGATGTGCCCAGGGGCCCCTGGCCCTGGGCTGGGACCTCACTGCAAAGAATCCTTATATCGAAGGATGGACCCCCACACCGAAGTTGTCCCCACCTCAAACTTGTGCTGCCCTGATAGACCCAAGGGAGCCCTACAAACTGACATCAGGAACCTGGACTGCTGAGTTTTCTTTCCCAGGGAAAACTGCCAAAGGATGTGCCCGGGGGCCCCTGGCCCTGGGCTGGGGCCTCACTGCAAAGAATCCTTATATCGAAGGATGGACCCCACACCAAAGTTGTCCCCACCTCAAAATTGTGCTGCACTGATAGACCCAAGGGAGCCCTACAAACTGACATCAGGAACCTGGACTGCTGAGTTTTCTTTCCCAGGGAAAATGGAAAAAGGATGTGCCCAGGGGCCCCTGGCCATGACTGCAAAAAATCCTTATATCGAAGGATGGACCCCACACCAAAGTTGTCCCCACCTCAAACTTGTGCTGCCCTGAGAGACCCAAGGGAACCCTACAAACTGACATCAGGAACCTGGACTGATGAGTTTTCTTTCCCAGGGAAAATAGAAAAAGGATGTGCCCAGGGGCCCCCGGCCCTGGTCTGGGCCTGACTGCAAAGAATCCTTATATCGAAGGATGGACCCCACACCGAAGTTGTCCCCACCTCAAACTTGTGCTGCCCTGATAGACCCAAGGGAGCCCTACAAACTGACATCAGGAACCTGGACTGCTGAGTTTTCTTTCCCAGGGAAAATGGAAAAAGGATGTGCCCAGGGGCCCCTGGCCCTGACTGCAAAAAATCCTTATATCGAAGGATGGACCCCACACCAAAGTTGTCCCCACCTCAAACTTGTGCTGCCCTGATAGACCCAAGGCAGCCCTATAAACTGACATGAGGAACCTGGACTGCTGAGTTTTCTTTCCCAGGGAAAATGGCAAAAGGATGTGCCCAGGGGCCCTGGCCCTGGGCTGGGACCTCACTGCAAAGAATCCTTATATCGAAGGATGGACCCCACACCGAAGTTGTCCCCACCTCAAACTTGTGCTGCCCTGATAGACCCAAGGGAGCCCTACAAACTGACATCAGGAACCTGGACTGCTGAGTTTTCTTTCCCAGGGAAATCTGCCAAAGGATGTGCCCGGGGGCCCCTGGCCCTGACTGCAAAAAATCCTTATATCGAAGGATGGACCCCACACCGAAGTTGTCCCCACCTCAAACTTGTGCTGCTCTGATAGACCCAAGGGAGCCCTACAAACTGACATCAGGAACCTGGACTGCTGAGTTTTCTTTCCCAGGGAAAATGGAAAAAGGATGTGCCCAGGGGCCCCCGGCCCTGGGCTGGGCCTGACTGCAAAGAATGCTTATATCGAAGGATGGACCCCACACCGAAGTTGTCCCCACCTCAAACTTGTGCTGCCCTGATAGACCCAAGGGAGCCCTACAAAGTGACATCAGGAACCTGGACTGCTGAGTTTTCTTTCCCAGGGAAAATGGAAAAAGGATGTGCCCAGGGGCCCCTGGCCCTGGGCTGGGACCTCACTGCAAAGAATCCTTATATCGAAGGATGGACCCCACACCGAAGTTGTCCCCACCTCAAACTTGTGCTGCCCTGATAGACCCAAGGGAGCCCTACAAACTGACATCAGGAACCTGGACTGCTGAGTTTTCTTTCCCAGGGAAAATGGAAAAAGGACCTGTCCAGGGGCCCCTGGCCCTGACTGAAAAAAATCCTTATATCGAAGGATGGACCCCACACCAAAGTTGTCCCCACCTCAAACTTGTGCTGCCTTGATAGACCCAAAGGAGCCCTACAAACTGACATCAGGAACCTGGACTGCTGAGTTTTCTTTCCCAGGGAAAATGGAAAAAGGATGTGCCCAGGGGCCCCTGGCCCTGGGCTGGGACCTCACTGCAAAGAATCCTTATATCGAAGGATGGACCCCACACCGAAGTTGTCCCCACCTCAAACTTGTGCTGCCCTGATAGACCCAAGGGAGCCCTACAAACTGACCTCAGGAACCTGGACTGCTGAGTTTTCTTTCCCAGGGAAAACTGCCAAAGGATGTGCCCGGGGGCCCCTGGCCCTGGGCTGGGACCTCACTGCAAAGAATCCTTATATCGAAGGATGGACCCCACACCGAAGTTGTCCCCACCTCAAAATTGTGCTGCCCTGATAGACCCAAGGGAGCCGTACAAACTGACATCAGGAACCTGGACTGCTGAGTTTTCTTGCCCAGGGAAAATGGAAAAAGGTTGTGCCCAGGGGCCCCTGGCCCTGACTGCAAAAAATCCTTATATCGAAGGATGGACCCCACACCGAAGTTGTCCCCACCTCAAACTTGTGCTGCCCTGATAGACCCAAGGGAACCCTACAAACTGACATCAGGAACCTGGACTGCTGAGTTTTCTTTCCCAGGGAAAATGGAAAAAGGATGTGCCCAGGGGCCCCCGGCCCTGGGCTGGGCCTGACTGCAAAGAATCCTTATATCGAAGGATGGAGCCCACACCGAAGTTGTCCCCACCTCAAAATTGTGCTGCCCTGATAGACCCAAGGGAGCCCTACAAACTGACATCAGGAACCTGGACTGCTGAGTTTTCTTTCCCAGGGAAAATGGAAAAAGGATGTGCCCAGGGGCCCCTGGCCCTGACTGCAAAGAATCCTTATATCGAAGGATGCACCCCACACCGAAATTGTCCCCACCTCAAACTTGTGCTGCCCTGATAGACCCAAGGGAGCCCTACAAACTGACATCAGGAACCTGGACTGCTGAGTTTTCTTTCCCAGGGAAAATGGAAAAAGGATGTGCCCAGGGGCCCCTGGCCCTGACTGCAAAAAATCCTTATATCGAAGGATGCACCCCACACCAAAGTTGTCCCCACCTCAAACTTGTGCTGCCCTGAGAGACCCAAGGGAACCCTACAAACTGACATCAGGAACCTGGACTGCTGAGTTTTCTTTCCCAGGGAAAATGGAAAAAGGATGTGCCCAGGGGCCCCCGGCCCTGGGCTGGGCCTGACTGCAAAGAATCCTTATATCGAAGGATGGACCCCACACCGAAGTTGTCCCCACCTCAAACTTGTGCTGCCCTGATAGACCCAAGGGAGCCCTAAAAACTGACATCAGGAACCTGGACTGCTGAGTTTTCTTTCCCAGGGAAAATGGAAAAAGGATGTGCCCAGGGGCCCCTGGCCCTGACTGCAAAAAATCCTTATATCGAAGGATGGACCCCACACCAAAGTTGTCCCCACCTCAAACTTGTGCTGCCCTGATAGACCCAAGGCAGCCCTATAAACTGACATGAGGAACCTGGACTGCTGAGTTTTCTTTCCCAGGGAAAATGGCAAAAGGATGTGCCCAGGGGCCCTGGCCCTGGGCTGGGACCTCACTGCAAAGAATCCTTATATCGAAGGATGGACCCCACACCGAAGTTGTCCCCACCTCAAACTTGTGCTGCCCTGATAGACCCAAGGGAGCCCTACAAACTGACATCAGGAACCTGGACTGTTGAGTTTTCTTTCCCAGGGAAAATGGAAAAAGGATGTGCCCAGGGGCCCCTGGACCTGACTGCAAAAAATCCTTATATCGAAGGATGCACCCCACACCGAAGTTGTCCCCACCTCAAACTTGTGCTGCCCTGATAGACCCAAGGGAGCCCTACAAACTGACATCAGGAACCTGGACTGCTGAGTTTTCTTTCCCAGGGAAAACTGCCAAAGGATGTGCCCGGGGGCCCCTGGCCCTGGGCTGGGACATCACTGCAAAGAATCCTTATATCGAAGGATGGACCCCACACCAAAGTTGTCCCCACCTCAAACTTGTGCTGCACTGATAGACCCAAGGGAGCCCTACAAACTGACATCAGGAACCTGGACTGCTGAGTTTTCTTTCCCAGGGAAAATGGAAAAAGGATGTGCCCAGGGGCCCCTGGCCCTGACTGCAAAGAATCCTTATATCGAAGGATGGAGCCCACACCATAGTGTTCTCCACCTCAAACTTGTGCTGCCCTGATAGACCCAAGGGAGCCCTACAAACTGACATCAGGAACCTGGACTGCTGAGTTTTCTTTCCCAGGGAAAATGGAAAAAGGTTGTGCCCAGGGGCCCCTGGCCCTGACTGCAAAGAATCCATATATCGAAGGATGGACCCCACACCAAAGTTGTCCCCACCTCAAATTTGTGCTGCCCTGATAGACCCAAGGGAGCCCTATAAACTGACATCAGGAACCTGGACTGCTGAGTTTTCTTTCCCAGGGAAAATGGAAAAAGGATGTGCCCAGGGGCCCCTGGCCCTGGGCTGGGACCTCACTGCAAAGAATCCTTATATCGAAGGATGGACCCCACACCGAACTTGTCCCCACCTCAAACTTGTGCTGCCCTGATAGACCCAAGGGAGCCCTACAAACTGACATCAGGAACCTGGACTGCTGAGTTTTCTTTCCCAGGGAAAATGGAAAAAGGGTGTGCCCAGGGGCCCCTGGCCCTGACTGCAAAGAATCCTTATATCGAAGGATGGACCCCACACCGAAGTTGTCCCCACCTCAAACTTGTGCTGCCCTGATAGACCCAAGGGAGCCCTACAAACTGACATCAGGAACCTGGACTGCTGAGTTTTCTTTCCCAGGGAAAATGGAAAAAGGATGTGCCCAGGGGCCCCTGGCCCTGACTGCAAAAAATCCTTATATCGAAGGATGGACCCCACACCGAAGTTGTCCCCACCTCAAACTTGTGCTGCCCTGATAGACCCAAGGGAGCCCTACAAAGTGACATCAGGAACCTGGACTGCTGAGTTTTCTTTCCCAGGGAAAATGGTAAAAGGACGTGCCCAGGGGCCCCTGGCCCTGGGCTGGGACCTCACTGCAAAGAATCCTTATATCGAAGGATGGACCCCACACCGAAGTTGTCCCCACCTCAAACTTGTGCTGCCCTGATAGACCCAAGGGAGCCCTACAAACTGACATCAGGAACCTGGACTGCTGAGTTTTCTTTCCCAGGGAAAATGGAAAAAGGTTGTGCCCAGGGGCCCCTGGCCCTGACTGCAAAAAATCCTTATATCGAAGGATGGACCCCACACCAAAGTTGTCCCCACCTCAAACTTGTGCTGCCTTGATAGACCCAAGGGAGCCCTACAAACTGACATCAGGAACCTGGACTGCTGAGTTTTCTTTCCCAGGGAAAATGGAAAAAGGATGTGCCCAGGGGCCCCTGGCCCTGGGCTGGGCCTGACTGCAAAGAATCCTTATATCGAAGGATGGACCCCCACACCGAAGTTGTCCCCACCTCAAACTTGTGCTGCCCTGATAGACCCAAGGGAGCCCTACAAACTGACATCAGGAACCTGGACTGCTGAGTTTTCTTTCCCAGGGAAAACTGCCAAAGGATGTGCCCGGGGGCCCCTGGCCCTGGGCTGGGGCCTCACTGCAAAGAATCCTTATATCGAAGGATGGACCCCACACCAAAGTTGTCCCCACCTCAAAATTGTGCTGCACTGATAGACCCAAGGGAGCCCTACAAACTGACATCAGGAACCTGGACTGCTGAGTTTTCTTTCCCAGGGAAAATGGAAAAAGGATGTGCCCAGGGGCCCCTGGCCCTGACTGCAAAAAATCCTTATATCGAAGGATGGACCCCACACCAAAGTTGTCCCCACCTCAAACTTGTGCTGCCCTGAGAGACCCAAGGGAACCCTACAAACTGACATCAGGAACCTGGACTGCTGAGTTTTCTTTCCCAGGGAAAATAGAAAAAGGATGTGCCCAGGGGCCCCCGGCCCTGGGCTGGGCCTGACTGCAAAGAATCCTTATATCGAAGGATGGACCCCACACCGAAGTTGTCCCCACCTCAAACTTGTGCTGCCCTGATAGACCCAAGGGAGCCCTACAAACTGACATCAGGAACCTGGACTGCTGAGTTTTCTTTCCCAGGGAAAATGGAAAAAGGATGTGCCCAGGGGCCCCTGGCCCTGACTGCAAAAAATCCTTATATCGAAGGATGGACCCCACACCAAAGTTGTCCCCACCTCAAACTTGTGCTGCCCTGATAGACCCAAGGCAGCCCTATAAACTGACATGAGGAACCTGGACTGCTGAGTTTTCTTTCCCAGGGAAAATGGCAAAAGGATGTGCCCAGGGGCCCTGGCCCTGGGCTGGGACCTCACTGCAAAGAATCCTTATATCGAAGGATGGACCCCACACCGAAGTTGTCCCCACCTCAAACTTGTGCTGCCCTGATAGACCCAAGGGAGCCCTACAAACTGACATCAGGAACCTGGACTGCTGAGTTTTCTTTCCCAGGGAAAACTGCCAAAGGATGTGCCCGGGGGCCCCTGGCCCTGACTGCAAAAAATCCTTATATCGAAGGATGCACCCCACACCGAAGTTGTCCCCACCTCAAACTTGTGCTGCTCTGATAGACCCAAGGGAACCCTACAAACTGACATCAGGAACCTGGACTGCTGAGTTTTCTTTCCCAGGGAAAATGGAAAAAGGATGTGCCCAGGGGCCCCTGGCCCTGGGCTGGGCCTGACTGCAAAGAATCCTTATATCGAAGGATGGACCCCACACCGAAGTTGTCCCCACCTCAAACTTGTGCTGCCCTGATAGACCCAAGGGAGCCCTACAAACTGACATCAGGAACCTGGACTGCTGAGTTTTCTTTCCCAGGGAAAACTGCCAAAGGATGTGCCCGGGGGCCCCTGGCCCTGGGCTGGGACATCACTGCAAAGAATCCTTATATCGAAGGATGGACCCCACACCAAAGTTGTCCCCACCTCAAACTTGTGCTGCACTGATAGACCCAAGGGAGCCCTACAAACTGACATCAGGAACCTGGACTGCTGAGTTTTCTTTCCCAGGGAAAATGGAAAAAGGATGTGCCCAGGGGCCCCCGGCCCTGGGCTGGGCCTGACTGCAAAGAATGCTTATATCGAAGGATGGACCCCACACCGAAGTTGTCCCCACCTCAAACTTGTGCTGCCCTGATAGACCCAAGGGAGCCCTACAAAGTGACATCAGGAACCTGGACTGCTGAGTTTTCTTTCCCAGGGAAAATGGAAAAAGGATGTGCCCAGGGGCCCCTGGCCCTGGGCTGGGACCTCACTGCAAAGAATCCTTATATCGAAGGATGGACCCCACACCGAAGTTGTCCCCACCTCAAACTTGTGCTGCCCTGATAGACCCAAGGGAGCCCTACAAACTGACATCAGGAACCTGGACTGCTGAGTTTTCTTTCCCAGGGAAAATGGAAAAAGGACGTGTCCAGGGGCCCCTGGCCCTGACTGAAAAAAATCCTTATATCGAAGGATGGACCCCACACCAAAGTTGTCCCCACCTCAAACTTGTGCTGCCTTGATAGACCCAAGGGAGCCCTACAAACTGACATCAGGAACCTGGACTGCTGAGTTTTCTTTCCCAGGGAAAATGGAAAAAGGATGTGCCCAGGGGCCCCTGGCCCTGGGCTGGGAACTCACAGCAAAGAATCCTTATATCGAAGGATGGACCCCACACCGAAGTTGTCCCCACCTCAAACTTGTGCTGCCCTGATAGACCCAAGGGAGCCCTACAAACTGACCTCAGGAACCTGGACTGCTGAGTTTTCTTTCCCAGGGAAAACTGCCAAAGGATGTGCCCGGGGGCCCCTGGCCCTGGGCTGGGACCTCACTGCAAAGAATCCTTATATCGAAGGATGGACCCCACACCGAAGTTGTCCCCACCTCAAAATTGTGCTGCCCTGATAGACCCAAGGGAGCCGTACAAACTGACATCAGGAACCTGGACTGCTGAGTTTTCTTGCCCAGGGAAAATGGAAAAAGGTTGTGCCCAGGGGCCCCTGGCCCTGACTGCAAAAAATCCTTATATCGAAGGATGGACCCCACACCGAAGTTGTCCCCACCTCAAACTTGTGCTGCCCTGATAGACCCAAGGGAACCCTACAAACTGACATCAGGAACCTGGACTGCTGAGTTTTCTTTCCCAGGGAAAATGGAAAAAGGATGTGCCCAGGGGCCCCCGGCCCTGGGCTGGGCCTGACTGCAAAGAATCCTTATATCGAAGGATGGACCCCACACCAAAGTTGTCCCCACCTCAAAATTGTGCTGCCCTGATAGACCCAAGGGAGCCCTACAAACTGACATCAGGAACCTGGACTGCTGAGTTTTCTTTCCCAGGGAAAATGGAAAAAGGATGTGCCCAGGGGCCCCTGGCCCTGACTGCAAAGAATCCTTATATCGAAGGATGGACCCCACACCGAAATTGTCCCCACCTCAAACTTGTGCTGCCCTGATAGACCCAAGGGAGCCCTACAAACTGACATCAGGAACCTGGACTGCTGAGTTTTCTTTCCCAGGGAAAATGGAAAAAGGATGTGCCCAGGGGCCCCTGGCCCTGACTGCAAAAAATCCTTATATCGAAGGATGGACCCCACACCAAAGTTGTCCCCACCTCAAACTTGTGCTGCCCTGAGAGACCCAAGGGAACCCTACAAACTGACATCAGGAACCTGGACTGCTGAGTTTTCTTTCCCAGGGAAAATGGAAAAAGGATGTGCCCAGGGGCCCCCGGCCCTGGGCTGGGCCTGACTGCAAAGAATCCTTATATCGAAGGATGGACCCCACACCGAAGTTGTCCCCACCTCAAACTTGTGCTGCCCTGATAGACCCAAGGGAGCCCTAAAAACTGACATCAGGAACCTGGACTGCTGAGTTTTCTTTCCCAGGGAAAATGGAAAAAGGATGTGCCCAGGGGCCCCTGGCCCTGACTGCAAAAAATCCTTATATCGAAGGATGGACCCCACACCAAAGTTGTCCCCACCTCAAACTTGTGCTGCCCTGATAGACCCAAGGCAGCCCTATAAACTGACATGAGGAACCTGGACTGCTGAGTTTTCTTTCCCAGGGAAAATGGCAAAAGGATGTGCCCAGGGGCCCTGGCCCTGGGCTGGGACCTCACTGCAAAGAATCCTTATATCGAAGGATGGACCCCACACCGAAGTTGTCCCCACCTCAAACTTGTGCTGCCCTGATAGACCCAAGGGAGCCCTACAAACTGACATCAGGAACCTGGACTGTTGAGTTTTCTTTCCCAGGGAAAATGGAAAAAGGATGTGCCCAGGGGCCCCTGGACCTGACTGCAAAAAATCCTTATATCGAAGGATGCACCCCACACCGAAGTTGTCCCCACCTCAAACTTGTGCTGCCCTGATAGACCCAAGGGAGCCCTACAAACTGACATCAGGAACCTGGACTGCTGAGTTTTCTTTCCCAGGGAAAACTGCCAAAGGATGTGCCCGGGGGCCCCTGGCCCTGGGCTGGGACATCACTGCAAAGAATCCTTATATCGAAGGATGGACCCCACACCAAAGTTGTCCCCACCTCAAACTTGTGCTGCACTGATAGACCCAAGGGAGCCCTACAAACTGACATCAGGAACCTGGACTGCTGAGTTTTCTTTCCCAGGGAAAATGGAAAAAGGATGTGCCCAGGGGCCCCCGGCCCTGGGCTGGGACCTCACTGCAAAGAATGCTTATATCGAAGGATGGACCCCACACCGAAGTTGTCCCCACCTCAAACTTGTGCTGCCCTGATAGACCCAAGGGAGCCCTACAAAGTGACATCAGGAACCTGGACTGCTGAGTTTTCTTTCCCAGGGAAAATGGAAAAAGGATGTGCCCAGGGGCCCCTGGCCCTGGGCTGGGACCTCACTGCAAAGAATCCTTATATCGAAGGATGGACCCCACACCGAAGTTGTCCCCACCTCAAACTTGTGCTGCCCTGATAGACCCAAGGGAGCCCTACAAACTGACATCAGGAACCTGGACTGCTGAGTTTTCTTTCCCAGGGAAAATGGAAAAAGGACGTGTCCAGGGGCCCCTGGCCCTGACTGAAAAAAATCCTTATATCGAAGGATGGACCCCACACCAAAGTTGTCCCCACCTCAAACTTGTGCTGCCTTGATAGACCCAAGGGAGCCCTACAAACTGACATCAGGAACCTGGACTGCTGAGTTTTCTTTCCCAGGGAAAATGGAAAAAGGATGTGCCCAGGGGCCCCTGGCCCTGGGCTGGGACCTCACAGCAAAGAATCCTTATATCGAAGGATGGACCCCACACCGAAGTTGTCCCCACCTCAAACTTGTGCTGCCCTGATAGACCCAAGGGAGCCCTACAAACTGACCTCAGGAACCTGGACTGCTGAGTTTTCTTTCCCAGGGAAAACTGCCAAAGGATGTGCCCGGGGGCCCCTGGCCCTGGGCTGGGACCTCACTGCAAAGAATCCTTATATCGAAGGATGGACCCCACACCGAAGTTGTCCCCACCTCAAACTTGTGCTGCCCTGATAGACCCAAGGGAGCCGTACAAACTGACATCAGGAACCTGGACTGCTGAGTTTTCTTGCCCAGGGAAAATGGAAAAAGGTTGTGCCCAGGGGCCCCTGGCCCTGACTGCAAAAAATCCTTATATCGAAGGATGGACCCCACACCAAAGTTGTCCCCACCTCAAACTTGTGCTGCCCTGATAGACCCAAGGGAGCCCTACAAACTGACATCAGGAACCTGGACTGCTGAGTTTTCTTTCCCAGGGAAAATGGAAAAAGGATGTGCCCAGGGGCCCCCGGCCCTGGGCTGGGCCTGACTGCAAAGAATCCTTATATCGAAGGATGGAGCCCACACCGAAGTTGTCCCCACCTCAAAATTGTGCTGCCCTGATAGACCCAAGGGAGCCCTACAAACTGACATCAGGAACCTGGACTGCTGAGTTTTCTTTCCCAGGGAAAATGGAAAAAGGATGTGCCCAGGGGCCCCTGGCCCTGACTGCAAAGAATCCTTATATCGAAGGATGCACCCCACACCGAAATTGTCCCCACCTCAAACTTGTGCTGCCCTGATAGACCCAAGGGAGCCCTACAAACTGACATCAGGAACCTGGACTGCTGAGTTTTCTTTCCCAGGGAAAATGGAAATAGGTTGTGCCCAGGGGCCCCTGGCCCTCACTGCAAAGAACCCTTATATCGAAGGATGGACCCCACACCGAAGTTGTCCCCACCTCAAACTTGTGCTGCCCTGATAGACCCAAGGGAGCCCTACAAACTGACCTCAGGAACCTGGACTGCTGAGTTTTCTTTCCCAGGGAAAACTGCCAAAGGATGTGCCCGGGGGCCCCTGGCCCTGGGCTGGGACATCACTGCAAAGAATCCTTATATCGAAGGATGGAGCCCACACCAAAGTTGTCCCCACCTCAAACTTGTGCTGCACTGATAGACCCAAGGGAGCCCTACAAACTGACATCAGGAACCTGGACTGCTGAGTTTTCTTTCCCAGGGAAAATGGAAAAAGGATGTGCCCAGGGGCACCTGGCCCTGACTGCAAAAAATCCTTATATCGAAGGATGGACCCCACACCAAAGTTGTCCCCACCTCAAACTTGTGCTGCCCTGAGAGACCCAAGGGAACCCTACAAACTGACATCAGGAACCTGGACTGCTGAGTTTTCTTTCCCAGGGAAAATGGCAAAAGGATGTGCCCAGGGGCCCCCGGCCCTGGGCTGGGCCTGACTGCAAAGAATCCTTATATCGAAGGATGGACCCCACACCGAAATTGTCCCCACCTCAAACTTGTGCTGCCCTGATAGACCCAAGGGAGCCCTACAAACTGACATCAGGAACCTGGACTGCTGAGTTTTCTTTCCCAGGGAAAATGGAAAAAGGATGTGCCCAGGGGCCCCTGGCCCTGACTGCAAAGAATCCTTATATCGAAGGATGGACCCCACACCAAAGTTGTCCCCACCTCAAACTTGTGCTGCCCTGATAGACCCAAGGCAGCCCTATAAACTGACATCAGGAACCTGGACTGCTGAGTTTTCTTTCCCAGGGAAAATGGCAAAAGGATGTGCCCAGGGGCCCTGGCCCTGGGCTGGGACCTCACTGCAAAGAATCCTTATATCGAAGGATGGACCCCACACCGAAGTTGTCCCCACCTCAAACTTGTGCTGCCCTGATAGACCCAAGGGAGCCCTACAAACTGACATCAGGAACCTGGACTGCTGAGTTTTCTTTCCCAGGGAAAATGGAAAAAGGATGTGCCCAGGGGCCCCTGGCCCTGACTGCAAAAAATCCTTATATCGAAGGATGCACCCCACACCGAAGTTGTCCCCACCTCAAACTAGTGCTGCTCTGATAGACCCAAGGGAGCCCTACAAACTGACATCAGGAACCTGGACTGCTGAGTTTTCTTTCCCAGGGAAAATGGAAAAAGGATGTGCCCAGGGGCCCCTGGCCCTGACTGCAAAAAATCCTTATATCGAAGGATGGACCCCACACCGAAGTTGTCCCCACCTCAAACTTGTGCTGCCCTGATAGACCCAAGGGAACCCTACAAACTGACATCAGGAACCTGGACTGCTGAGTTTTCTTTCCCAGGGAAAATGGAAAAAGGATGTGCCCAGGGGCCCCTGGCCCTGGGCTGGGCCTGACTGCAAAGAATCCTTATATCGAAGGATGGACCCCACACCGAAGTTGTCCTCACCTCAAACTTGTGCTGCCCTGATAGACCCAAGGGAGCCCTACAAACTGACATCAGGAACCTGGACTGCTGAGTTTTCTTTCCCAGGGAAAATGGCAAAAGGATGTGTCCAGGGGCCCCTGGCCCTGGGCTGGGACCTCACTGCAAAGAATCCTTATATCGAAGGATGGACCCCACACCGAAGTTGTCCCCACCTCAAACTTGTGCTGCCCTGATAGACCCAAGGGAGCCCTACAAACTGACATCAGGAACCTGGACTGCTGAGTTTTCTTTCCCAGGGAAAACTGCCAAAGGATGTGCCCGGGGGCCCCTGGCCCTGGGCTGGGACATCACTGCAAAGAATCCTTATATCGAAGGATGGACCCCACACCAAAGTTGTCCCCACCTCAAACTTGTGCTGCACTGATAGACCCAAGGGAGCCCTACAAACTGACATCAGGAACCTGGACTGCTGAGTTTTCTTTCCCAGGGAAAATGGAAAAAGGTTGTGCCCAGGGGCCCCTGGCCCTGACTGAAAAAAATCCTTATATCGAAGGATGGACCCCACACCAAAGTTGTCCCCACCTCAAACTTGTGCTGCCTTGATAGACCCAAGGGAGCCCTACAAACTGACATCAGGAACCTGGACTGCTGAGTTTTCTTTCCCAGGGAAAATGGAAAAAGGATGTGCCCAGGGGCCCCTGGCCCTGGGCTGGGGCCTCACAGCAAAGAATCCTTATATCGAAGGATGGACCCCACACCGAAGTTGTCCCCACCTCAAACTTGTGCTGCCCTGATAGACCCAAGGGAGCCCTACAAACTGACATCAGGAACCTGGACTGCTGAGTTTTCTTTCCCAGGGAAAACTGCCAAAGGATGTGCCCGGGGGCCCCTGGCCCTGGGCTGGGACCTCACTGCAAAGAATCCTTATATCGAAGGATGGACCCCACACCAAAGTTGTCCCCACCTCAAACTTGTGCTGCACTGATAGACCCAAGGGAGCCCTACAAACTGACATCAGGAACCTGGACTGCTGAGTTTTCTTTCCCAGGGAAAATGGAAAAAGGATGTGCCCAGGGGCCCCTGGCCCTGACTGCAAAAAATCCTTATATCGAAGGATGGACCCCACACCAAAGTTGTCCCCACCTCAAACTTGTGCTCCCCTGAGAGACCCAAGGGAACCCTACAAACTGACATCAGGAACCTGGACTGCTGAGTTTTCTTTCCCAGGGAAAACGGAAAAAGGATGTGCCCAGGGGCCCCCGGCCCTGGGCTGGGACCTCACTGCAAAGAATCCTTATATCGAAGGATGGACCCCACACCGAAGTTGTCCCCACCTCAAACTTGTGCTGCCCTGATAGACCCAAGGGAGCCCTACAAAGTGACATCAGGAACCTGGACTGCTGAGTTTTCTTTCCCAGGGAAAATGGAAAAAGGATGTGCCCAGGGGCCCCTGGCCCTGACTGCAAAAAATCCTTATATCGAAGGATGGACCCCACACCGAAGTTGTCCCCACCTCAAACTTGTGCTGCCCTGATAGACCCAAGGGAGCCCTACAAACTGACATCAGGAACCTGGACTGCTGAGTTTTCTTTCCCAGGGAAAATGGAAAAAGGACGTGCCCAGGGGCCCCTGGCCCTGGGCTGGGACCTCACTGCAAAGAACCCTTATATCGAAGGATGGACCCCACACCGAAGTTGTCCCCACCTCAAACTTGTGCTGCCCTGATAGACCCAAGGGAGCCCTACCAACTGACATCAGGAACCTGGACTGCTGAGTTTTCTTTCCCAGGGAAAATGGAAAAAGGTTGTGCCCAGGGGCCCCTGGCCCTGACTGCAAAAAATCCTTATATCGAAGGATGGACCCCACACCGAAGTTGTCCCCACCTCAAACTTGTGCTGCCCTGATAGACCCAAGGGAGCCCTACAAACTGACATCAGGAACCTGGACTGCTGAGTTTTCTTTCCCAGGGAAAATGGAAAAAGGATGTGCCCAGGGGCCCCTGGCCCTGGGCTGGGCCTGACTGCAAAGAATCCTTATATCGAAGGATGGACCCCACACCGAAGTTGTCCCCACCTCAAACTTGTGCTGCCCTGATAGACCCAAGGGAGCCCTACAAACTGACATCAGGAACCTGGACTGCTGAGTTTTCTTTCCCAGGGAAAACTGCCAAAGGATGTGCCCGGGGGCCCCTGGCCCTGGGCTGGGACATCACTGCAAAGAATCCTTATATCGAAGGATGGACCCCACACCGAAGTTGTCCCCACCTCAAACTTGTGCTGCACTGATAGACCCAAGGGAGCCCTACAAACTGACATCAGGAACCTGGACTGCTGAGTTTTCTTTCCCAGGGAAAATGGAAAAAGGATGTGCCCAGGGGCCCCCGGCCCTGGGCTGGGCCTGACTGCAAAGAATGCTTATATCGAAGGATGGACCCCACACCGAAGTTGTCCCCACCTCAAACTTGTGCTGCCCTGATAGACCCAAGGGAGCCCTACAAAGTGACATCAGGAACCTGGACTGCTGAGTTTTCTTTCCCAGGGAAAATGGAAAAAGGATGTGCCCAGGGGCCCCTGGCCCTGGGCTGGGACCTCACTGCAAAGAATCCTTATATCGAAGGATGGACCCCACACCGAAGTTGTCCCCACCTCAAACTTGTGCTGCCCTGATAGACCCAAGGGAGCCCTACAAACTGACATCAGGAACCTGGACTGCTGAGTTTTCTTTCCCAGGGAAAATGGAAAAAGGACGTGTCCAGGGGCCCCTGGCCCTGACTGAAAAAAATCCTTATATCGAAGGATGGACCCCACACCAAAGTTGTCCCCACCTCAAACTTGTGCTGCCTTGATAGACCCAAGGGAGCCCTACAAACTGACATCAGGAACCTGGACTGCTGAGTTTTCTTTCCCAGGGAAAATGGAAAAAGGATGTGCCCAGGGGCCCCTGGCCCTGGGCTGGGAACTCACAGCAAAGAATCCTTATATCGAAGGATGGACCCCACACCGAAGTTGTCCCCACCTCAAACTTGTGCTGCCCTGATAGACCCAAGGGAGCCCTACAAACTGACCTCAGGAACCTGGACTGCTGAGTTTTCTTTCCCAGGGAAAACTGCCAAAGGATGTGCCCGGGGGCCCCTGGCCCTGGGCTGGGACCTCACTGCAAAGAATCCTTATATCGAAGGATGGACCCCACACCGAAGTTGTCCCCACCTCAAAATTGTGCTGCCCTGATAGACCCAAGGGAGCCGTACAAACTGACATCAGGAACCTGGACTGCTGAGTTTTCTTGCCCAGGGAAAATGGAAAAAGGTTGTGCCCAGGGGCCCCTGGCCCTGACTGCAAAAAATCCTTATATCGAAGGATGGACCCCACACCGAAGTTGTCCCCACCTCAAACTTGTGCTGCCCTGATAGACCCAAGGGAACCCTACAAACTGACATCAGGAACCTGGACTGCTGAGTTTTCTTTCCCAGGGAAAATGGAAAAAGGATGTGCCCAGGGGCCCCCGGCCCTGGGCTGGGCCTGACTGCAAAGAATCCTTATATCGAAGGATGGAGCCCACACCGAAGTTGTCCCCACCTCAAAATTGTGCTGCCCTGATAGACCCAAGGGAGCCCTACAAACTGACATCAGGAACCTGGACTGCTGAGTTTTCTTTCCCGGGGAAAATGGAAAAAGGATGTGCCCAGGGGCCCCTGGCCCTGACTGCAAAGAATCCTTATATCGAAGGATGCACCCCACACCGAAATTGTCCCCACCTCAAACTTGTGCTGCCCTGATAGACCCAAGGGAGCCCTACAAACTGACATCAGGAACCTGGACTGCTGAGTTTTCTTTCCCAGGGAAAATGGAAAAAGGATGTGCCCAGGGGCCCCTGGCCCTGACTGCAAAAAATCCTTATATCGAAGGATGGACCCCACACCAAAGTTGTCCCCA
Organism: Lonchura striata; assembly: GCF_050655825.1. Lineage (NCBI taxonomy): Eukaryota > Metazoa > Chordata > Aves > Passeriformes > Estrildidae > Lonchura > Lonchura striata. Next base: position 6,391,363 of record NC_140727.1, read on the forward strand.
CCTCAAACTTGTGCTGCCCTGAGAGACCCAAGGGAACCCTACAAACTGACATCAGGAACCTGGACTGCTGAGTTTTCTTTCCCAGGGAAAATGGAAAAAGGATGTGCCCAGGGGCCCCCGGCCCTGGGCTGGGCCTGACTGCAAAGAATCCTTATATCGAAGGATGGACCCCACACCGAAGTTGTCCCCACCTCAAACTTGTGCTGCCCTGATAGACCCAAGGGAGCCCTAAAAACTGACATCAGGAACCTGGACTGTTGAGTTTTCTTTCCCAGGGAAAATGGAAAAAGGATGTGCCCAGGGGCCCCTGGCCCTGACTGCAAAAAATCCTTATATCGAAGGATGCACCCCACACCGAAGTTGTCCCCACCTCAAACTTGTGCTGCTCTGATAGACCCAAGGGAACCCTACAAACTGACATCAGGAACCTGGACTGCTGAGTTTTCTTACCCAGGGAAAATGGAAAAAGGATGTGCCCAGGGGCCCCTGGCCCTGGGCTGGGCCTGACTGCAAAGAATCCTTATATCGAAGGATGGACCCCACACCGAAGTTGTCCCCACCTCAAACTTGTGCTGCCCTGATAGACCCAAGGGAGCCCTACAAACTGACATCAGGAACCTGGACTGCTGAGTTTTCTTTCCCAGGGAAAACTGCCAAAGGATGTGCCCGGGGGCCCCTGGCCCTGGGCTGGGACATCACTGCAAAGAATCCTTATATCGAAGGATGGACCCCACACCAAAGTTGTCCCCACCTCAAACTTGTGCTGCACTGATAGACCCAAGGGAGCCCTACAAACTGACATCAGGAACCTGGACTGCTGAGTTTTCTTTCCCAGGGAAAATGGAAAAAGGATGTGCCCAGGGGCCCCCGGCCCTGGGCTGGGACCTCACTGCAAAGAATGCTTATATCGAAGGATGGACCCCACACCGAAGTTGTCCCCACCTCAAACTTGTGCTGCCCTGATAGACCCAAGGGAGCCCTACAAAGTGACATCAGGAACCTGGACTGCTGAGTTTTCTTTCCCAGGGAAAATGGAAAAAGGATGTGCCCAGGGGCCCCTGGCCCTGGGCTGGGACCTCACTGCAAAGAATCCTTATATCGAAGGATGGACCCCACACCGAAGTTGTCCCCACCTCAAACTTGTGCTGCCCTGATAGACCCAAGGGAGCCCTACAAACTGACATCAGGAACCTGGACTGCTGAGTTTTCTTTCCCAGGGAAAATGGAAAAAGGACGTGTCCAGGGGCCCCTGGCCCTGACTGAAAAAAATCCTTATATCGAAGGATGGACCCCACACCAAAGTTGTCCCCACCTCAAACTTGTGCTGCCTTGATAGACCCAAGGGAGCCCTACAAACTGACATCAGGAACCTGGACTGCTGAGTTTTCTTTCCCAGGGAAAATGGAAAAAGGTTGTGCCCAGGGGCCCCTGGCCCTGACTGCAAAAAATCCTTATATCGAAGGATGGACCCCACACCGAAGTTGTCCCCACCTCAAACTTGTGCTGCCCTGATAGACCCAAGGGAGCCCTACAAACTGACCTCAGGAACCTGGACTGCTGAGTTTTCTTTCCCAGGGAAAACTGCCAAAGGATGTGCCCGGGGGCCCCTGGCCCTGGGCTGGGACCTCACTGCAAAGAATCCTTATATCGAAGGATGGACCCCACACCGAAGTTGTCCCCACCTCAAAATTGTGCTGCCCTGATAGACCCAAGGGAGCCGTACAAACTGACATCAGGAACCTGGACTGCTGAGTTTTCTTGCCCAGGGAAAATGGAAAAAGGTTGTGCCCAGGGGCCCCTGGCCCTGACTGCAAAAAATCCTTATATCGAAGGATGGACCCCACACCGAAGTTGTCCCCACCTCAAACTTGTGCTGCCCTGATAGACCCAAGGGAGCCCTACAAACTGACATCAGGAACCTGGACTGCTGAGTTTTCTTTCCCAGGGAAAATGGAAAAAGGATGTGCCCAGGGGCCCCCGGCCCTGGGCTGGGCCTGACTGCAAAGAATCCTTATATCGAAGGATGGAGCCCACACCGAAGTTGTCCCCACCTCAAAATTGTGCTGCCCTGATAGACCCAAGGGAGCCCTACAAACTGACATCAGGAACCTGGACTGCTGAGTTTTCTTTCCCAGGGAAAATGGAAAAAGGATGTGCCCAGGGGCCCCTGGCCCTGACTGCAAAGAATCCTTATATCGAAGGATGCACCCCACACCGAAATTGTCCCCACCTCAAACTTGTGCTGCCCTGATAGACCCAAGGGAGCCCTACAAACTGACATCAGGAACCTGGACTGCTGAGTTTTCTTTCCCAGGGAAAATGGAAATAGGTTGTGCCCAGGGGCCCCTGGCCCTCACTGCAAAGAACCCTTATATCGAAGGATGGACCCCACACCGAAGTTGTCCCCACCTCAAACTTGTGCTGCCCTGATAGACCCAAGGGAGCCCTACAAACTGACATCAGGAACCCGCACTGCTGAGTTTTCTTTCCCAGGGAAAACTGCCAAAGGATGTGCCCGGGGGACCCTGGCCCTGGGCTGGGACCTCACTGCAAAGAATCCTTATATCAAAGGATGGACCCCACACCGAAGTTGTCCCCACCTCAAACTTGTGCTGCCCTGATAGACCCAAGGGAGCCCTACAAACTGACATCAGGAACCTGGACTGCTGAGTTTTCTTTCCCCGGGAAAATGGAAAAAGGTTGTGCCCAGGGGCCCCTGGCCCTGACTGCAAAGAACCCTTATATCGAAGGATGGACCCCACACCAAAGTTGTCCCCACCTCAAACTTGTGCTGCCCTGAGAGACCCAAGGGAGCCCTACAAACTGACATCAGGAACCTGGACTGCTGAGTTTTCTTTCCCAGGGAAAATGGAAAAAGGATGTGCCCAGGGGCCCCTGGCCCTGACTGCAAAGAATCCATATATCGAAGGATGGACCCCACACCAAAGTTGTCCCCACCTCAAATTTGTGCTGCCCTGATAGACCCAAGGGAGCCCTATAAACTGACATCAGGAACCTGGACTGCTGAGTTTTCTTTCCCAGGGAAAATGGAAAAAGGACGTGTCCAGGGGCCCCTGGCCCTGACTGAAAAAAATCCTTATATCGAAGGATGGACCCCACACCAAAGTTGTCCCCACCTCAAACTTGTGCTGCCTTGATAGACCCAAGGGAGCCCTACAAACTGACATCAGGAACCTGGACTGCTGAGTTTTCTTTCCCAGGGAAAATGGAAAAAGGATGTGCCCAGGGGCCCCTGGCCCTGGGCTGGGAACTCACAGCAAAGAATCCTTATATCGAAGGATGGACCCCACACCGAAGTTGTCCCCACCTCAAACTTGTGCTGCCCTGATAGACCCAAGGGAGCCCTACAAACTGACCTCAGGAACCTGGACTGCTGAGTTTTCTTTCCCAGGGAAAACTGCCAAAGGATGTGCCCGGGGGCCCCTGGCCCTGGGCTGGGACCTCACTGCAAAGAATCCTTATATCGAAGGATGGACCCCACACCGAAGTTGTCCCCACCTCAAAATTGTGCTGCCCTGATAGACCCAAGGGAGCCGTACAAACTGACATCAGGAACCTGGACTGCTGAGTTTTCTTGCCCAGGGAAAATGGAAAAAGGTTGTGCCCAGGGGCCCCTGGCCCTGACTGCAAAAAATCCTTATATCGAAGGATGGACCCCACACCGAAGTTGTCCCCACCTCAAACTTGTGCTGCCCTGATAGACCCAAGGGAACCCTACAAACTGACATCAGGAACCTGGACTGCTGAGTTTTCTTTCCCAGGGAAAATGGAAAAAGGATGTGCCCAGGGGCCCCCGGCCCTGGGCTGGGCCTGACTGCAAAGAATCCTTATATCGAAGGATGGAGCCCACACCGAAGTTGTCCCCACCTCAAAATTGTGCTGCCCTGATAGACCCAAGGGAGCCCTACAAACTGACATCAGGAACCTGGACTGCTGAGTTTTCTTTCCCGGGGAAAATGGAAAAAGGATGTGCCCAGGGGCCCCTGGCCCTGACTGCAAAGAATCCTTATATCGAAGGATGCACCCCACACCGAAATTGTCCCCACCTCAAACTTGTGCTGCCCTGATAGACCCAAGGGAGCCCTACAAACTGACATCAGGAACCTGGACTGCTGAGTTTTCTTTCCCAGGGAAAATGGAAAAAGGATGTGCCCAGGGGCCCCTGGCCCTGACTGCAAAAAATCCTTATATCGAAGGATGGACCCCACACCAAAGTTGTCCCCACCTCAAACTTGTGCTGCCCTGAGAGACCCAAGGGAACCCTACAAACTGACATCAGGAACCTGGACTGCTGAGTTTTCTTTCCCAGGGAAAATGGAAAAAGGATGTGCCCAGGGGCCCCCGGCCCTGGGCTGGGCCTGACTGCAAAGAATCCTTATATCGAAGGATGGACCCCACACCGAAGTTGTCCCCACCTCAAACTTGTGCTGCCCTGATAGACCCAAGGGAGCCCTAAAAACTGACATCAGGAACCTGGACTGTTGAGTTTTCTTTCCCAGGGAAAATGGAAAAAGGATGTGCCCAGGGGCCCCTGGCCCTGACTGCAAAAAATCCTTATATCGAAGGATGCACCCCACACCGAAGTTGTCCCCACCTCAAACTTGTGCTGCTCTGATAGACCCAAGGGAACCCTACAAACTGACATCAGGAACCTGGACTGCTGAGTTTTCTTACCCAGGGAAAATGGAAAAAGGATGTGCCCAGGGGCCCCTGGCCCTGGGCTGGGCCTGACTGCAAAGAATCCTTATATCGAAGGATGGACCCCACACCGAAGTTGTCCCCACCTCAAACTTGTGCTGCCCTGATAGACCCAAGGGAGCCCTACAAACTGACATCAGGAACCTGGACTGCTGAGTTTTCTTTCCCAGGGAAAACTGCCAAAGGATGTGCCCGGGGGCCCCTGGCCCTGGGCTGGGACATCACTGCAAAGAATCCTTATATCGAAGGATGGACCCCACACCAAAGTTGTCCCCACCTCAAACTTGTGCTGCACTGATAGACCCAAGGGAGCCCTACAAACTGACATCAGGAACCTGGACTGCTGAGTTTTCTTTCCCAGGGAAAATGGAAAAAGGATGTGCCCAGGGGCCCCCGGCCCTGGGCTGGGACCTCACTGCAAAGAATGCTTATATCGAAGGATGGACCCCACACCGAAGTTGTCCCCACCTCAAACTTGTGCTGCCCTGATAGACCCAAGGGAGCCCTACAAAGTGACATCAGGAACCTGGACTGCTGAGTTTTCTTTCCCAGGGAAAATGGAAAAAGGATGTGCCCAGGGGCCCCTGGCCCTGGGCTGGGACCTCACTGCAAAGAATCCTTATATCGAAGGATGGACCCCACACCGAAGTTGTCCCCACCTCAAACTTGTGCTGCCCTGATAGACCCAAGGGAGCCCTACAAACTGACATCAGGAACCTGGACTGCTGAGTTTTCTTTCCCAGGGAAAATGGAAAAAGGACGTGTCCAGGGGCCCCTGGCCCTGACTGAAAAAAATCCTTATATCGAAGGATGGACCCCACACCAAAGTTGTCCCCACCTCAAACTTGTGCTGCCTTGATAGACCCAAGGGAGCCCTACAAACTGACATCAGGAACCTGGACTGCTGAGTTTTCTTTCCCAGGGAAAATGGAAAAAGGTTGTGCCCAGGGGCCCCTGGCCCTGACTGCAAAAAATCCTTATATCGAAGGATGGACCCCACACCGAAGTTGTCCCCACCTCAAACTTGTGCTGCCCTGATAGACCCAAGGGAGCCCTACAAACTGACCTCAGGAACCTGGACTGCTGAGTTTTCTTTCCCAGGGAAAACTGCCAAAGGATGTGCCCGGGGGCCCCTGGCCCTGGGCTGGGACCTCACTGCAAAGAATCCTTATATCGAAGGATGGACCCCACACCGAAGTTGTCCCCACCTCAAAATTGTGCTGCCCTGATAGACCCAAGGGAGCCGTACAAACTGACATCAGGAACCTGGACTGCTGAGTTTTCTTGCCCAGGGAAAATGGAAAAAGGTTGTGCCCAGGGGCCCCTGGCCCTGACTGCAAAAAATCCTTATATCGAAGGATGGACCCCACACCGAAGTTGTCCCCACCTCAAACTTGTGCTGCCCTGATAGACCCAAGGGAGCCCTACAAACTGACATCAGGAACCTGGACTGCTGAGTTTTCTTTCCCAGGGAAAATGGAAAAAGGATGTGCCCAGGGGCCCCCGGCCCTGGGCTGGGCCTGACTGCAAAGAATCCTTATATCGAAGGATGGAGCCCACACCGAAGTTGTCCCCACCTCAAAATTGTGCTGCCCTGATAGACCCAAGGGAGCCCTACAAACTGACATCAGGAACCTGGACTGCTGAGTTTTCTTTCCCAGGGAAAATGGAAAAAGGATGTGCCCAGGGGCCCCTGGCCCTGACTGCAAAGAATCCTTATATCGAAGGATGCACCCCACACCGAAATTGTCCCCACCTCAAACTTGTGCTGCCCTGATAGACCCAAGGGAGCCCTACAAACTGACATCAGGAACCTGGACTGCTGAGTTTTCTTTCCCAGGGAAAATGGAAATAGGTTGTGCCCAGGGGCCCCTGGCCCTCACTGCAAAGAACCCTTATATCGAAGGATGGACCCCACACCGAAGTTGTCCCCACCTCAAACTTGTGCTGCCCTGATAGACCCAAGGGAGCCCTACAAACTGACATCAGGAACCCGCACTGCTGAGTTTTCTTTCCCAGGGAAAACTGCCAAAGGATGTGCCCGGGGGACCCTGGCCCTGGGCTGGGACCTCACTGCAAAGAATCCTTATATCAAAGGATGGACCCCACACCGAAGTTGTCCCCACCTCAAACTTGTGCTGCCCTGATAGACCCAAGGGAGCCCTACAAACTGACATCAGGAACCTGGACTGCTGAGTTTTCTTTCCCCGGGAAAATGGAAAAAGGTTGTGCCCAGGGGCCCCTGGCCCTGACTGCAAAGAACCCTTATATCGAAGGATGGACCCCACACCAAAGTTGTCCCCACCTCAAACTTGTGCTGCCCTGAGAGACCCAAGGGAGCCCTACAAACTGACATCAGGAACCTGGACTGCTGAGTTTTCTTTCCCAGGGAAAATGGAAAAAGGATGTGCCCAGGGGCCCCTGGCCCTGACTGCAAAGAATCCATATATCGAAGGATGGACCCCACACCAAAGTTGTCCCCACCTCAAATTTGTGCTGCCCTGATAGACCCAAGGGAGCCCTATAAACTGACATCAGGAACCTGGACTGCTGAGTTTTCTTTCCCAGGGAAAATGGAAAAAGGATGTGCCCAGGGGCCCCTGGCCCTGGGCTGGGACCTCACTGCAAAGAATCCTTATATCGAAGGATGGACCCCACACCGAAGTTGTCCCCACCTCAAACTTGTGCTGCCCTGATAGACCCAAGGGAGCCCTACAAACTGACATCAGGAACCTGGACTGCTGAGTTTTCTTTCCCAGGGAAAATGGAAAAAGGATGTGCCCAGGGGCCCCTGGCCCTGACTGCAAAGAATCCTTATATCGAAGGATGGAGCCCACACCGAAGTTGTCCCCACCTCAAACTTGTGCTGCCCTGATAGACCCAAGGGAGCCCTACAAACTGACATCAGGAACCTGGACTGCTGAGTTTTCTTTCCCAGGGAAAATGGAAAAAGGATGTGCCCAGGGGCCCCTGGCCCTGACTGCAAAAAATCCTTATATCGAAGGATGGACCCCACACCGAAGTTGTCCCCACCTCAAACTTGTGCTGCCCTGATAGACCCAAGGGAGCCCTACAAACTGACATCAGGAACCTGGACTGCTGAGTTTTCTTTCCCAGGGAAAACTGCCAAATGATGTGCCCGGGGGCCCCTGGCCCAGGGCTGGGACATCACTGCAAAGAATCCTTATATCGAAGGATGGACCCCACACCAAAGTTGTCCCCACCTCAAACTTGTGCTGCACTGATAGACCCAAGGGAGCCCTACAAACTGACATCAGGAACCTGGACTGCTGAGTTTTCTTTCCCAGGGAAAATGGAAAAAGGATGTGCCCAGGGGCCCCCAGCCCTGGGCTGGGCCTGACTGCAAAGAATCCTTATATCGAAGGATGGACCCCACACCGAAGTTGTCCCCACCTCAAACTTGTGCTGCCCTGATAGACCCAAGGGAGCCCTACAAACTGACATCAGGAACCTGGACTGCTGAGTTTTCTTTCCCAGGGAAAATGGAAAAAGGTTGTGCCCAGGGGCCCCTGGCCCTGACTGCAAAAAATCCTTATATCGAAGGATGGACCCCACACCGAAGTTGTCCCCACCTCAAACTTGTGCTGCCCTGATAGACCCAAGGGAGCCCTACAAAGTGACATCAGGAACCTGGACTGCTGAGTTTTCTTTCCCAGGGAAAATGGAAAAAGGACGTGCCCAGGGGCCCCTGGCCCTGGGCTGGGACCTCACTGCAAAGAATCCTTATATCGAAGGATGGACCCCACACCGAAGTTGTCCCCACCTCAAACTTGTGCTGCCCTGATAGACCCAAGGGAGCCCTACAAACTGACATCAGGAACCTGGACTGCTGAGTTTTCTTTCCCAGGGAAAATGGAAAAAGGTTGTGCCCAGGGGCCCCTGGCCCTGACTGCAAAAAATCCTTATATCGAAGGATGGACCCCACACCGAAGTTGTCCCCACCTCAAACTTGTGCTGCCCTGATAGACCCAAGGGAGCCCTACAAAGTGACATCAGGAACCTGGACTGCTGAGTTTTCTTTCCCAGGGAAAATGGAAAAAGGACGTGCCCAGGGGCCCCTGGCCCTGGGCTGGGACCTCACTGCAAAGAATCCTTATATCGAAGGATGGACCCCACACCGAAGTTGTCCCCACCTCAAACTTGTGCTGCCCTGATAGACCCAAGGGAGCCCTACAAACTGACATCAGGAACCTGGACTGCTGAGTTTTCTTTCCCAGGGAAAATGGAAAAAGGTTGTGCCCAGGGGCCCCTGGCCCTGACTGCAAAAAATCCTTATATCGAAGGATGGACCCCACACCAAAGTTGTCCCCACCTCAAACTTGTGCTGCCTTGATAGACCCAAGGGAGCCCTACAAACTGACATCAGGAACCTGGACTGCTGAGTTTTCTTTCCCAGGGAAAATGGAAAAAGGATGTGCCCAGGGGCCCCTGGCCCTGGGCTGGGACCTCACTGCAAAGAATCCTTATATCGAAGGATGGACCCCACACCGAAGTTGTCCCCACCTCAAACTTGTGCTGCCCTGATAGACCCAAGGGAGCCCTACAAACTGACCTCAGGAACCTGGACTGCTGAGTTTTCTTTCCCAGGGAAAACTGCCAAAGGATGTGCCCGGGGGCCCCTGGCCCTGGGCTGGGCCTGACTGCAAAGAATCCTTATATCGAAGGATGGACCCCACACCGAAATTGTCCCCACCTCAAACTTGTGCTGCCCTGATAGACCCAAGGGAGCCCTACAAACTGACATCAGGAACCTGGACTGCTGAGTTTTCTTTCCCAGGGAAAATGGAAAAAGGATGTGCCCAGGGGCCCCTGGCCCTGACTGCAAAGAATCCTTATATCGAAGGATGGACCCCACACCAAAGTTGTCCCCACCTCAAACTTGTGCTGCCCTGATAGACCCAAGGCAGCCCTATAAACTGACATCAGGAACCTGGACTGCTGAGTTTTCTTTCCCAGGGAAAATGGCAAAAGGATGTGCCCAGGGGCCCTGGCCCAGGGCTGGGACCTCACTGCAAAGAATCCTTATATCGAAGGATGGACCCCACACCGAAGTTGTCCCCACCTCAAACTTGTGCTGCCCTGATAGACCCAAGGGAGCCCTACAAACTGACATCAGGAACCTGGACTGCTGAGTTTTCTTTCCCAGGGAAAATGGAAAAAGGATGTGCCCAGGGGCCCCTGGCCCTGACTGCAAAAAGTCCTTATATCGAAGGATGCACCCCACACCGAAGTTGTCCCCACCTCAAACTAGTGCTGCTCTGATAGACCCAAGGGAGCCCTACAAACTGACATCAGGAACCTGGACTGCTGAGTTTTCTTTCCCAGGGAAAATGGAAAAAGGATGTGCCCAGGGGCCCCTGGCCCTGACTGCAAAAAATCCTTATATCGAAGGATGGACCCCACACCGAAGTTGTCCCCACCTCAAACTTGTGCTGCCCTGATAGACCCAAGGGAACCCTACAAACTGACATCAGGAACCTGGACTGCTGAGTTTTCTTTCCCAGGGAAAATGGAAAAAGGATGTGCCCAGGGGCCCCTGGCCCTGGGCTGGGCCTGACTGCAAAGAATCCTTATATCGAAGGATGGACCCTACACCGAAGTTGTCCTCACCTCAAACTTGTGCTGCCCTGATAGACCCAAGGGAGCCCTACAAACTGACATCAGGAACCTGGACTGCTGAGTTTTCTTTCCCAGGGAAAATGGCAAAAGGATGTGCCCAGGGGCCCCTGGCCCTGGGCTGGGACCTCACTGCAAAGAATCCTTATATCGAAGGATGGAGCCCACACCGAAGTTGTCCCCACCTCAAACTTGTGCTGCCCTGATAGACCCAAGGGAGCCCTACAAACTGACATCAGGAACCTGGACTGCTGAGTTTTCTTTCCCAGGGAAAACTGCCAAAGGATGTGCCCGGGGGCCCCTGGCCCTGGGCTGGGACATCACTGCAAAGAATCCTTATATCGAAGGATGGACCCCACACCAAAGTTGTCCCCACCTCAAACTTGTGCTGCACTGATAGACCCAAGGGAGCCCTACAAACTGACATCAGGAACCTGGACTGCTGAGTTTTCTTTCCCAGGGAAAATGGAAAAAGGATGTGCCCAGGGGCCCCCGGCCCTGGGCTGGGCCTGATTGCAAAGAATCCTTATATCGAAGGATGGACCCCACACCGAAGTTGTCCCCACCTCAAACTTGTGCTGGCCTGATAGACCCAAGGGAGCCCTACAAAGTGACATCAGGAACCTGGACTGCTGAGTTTTCTTTCCCAGGGAAAATGGAAAAAGGATGTGCCCAGGGGCCCCTGGCCCTGGGCTGGGACCTCACTGCAAAGAATCCTTATATCGAAGGATGGACCCCACACCGAAGTTGTCCCCACCTCAAACTTGTGCTGCCCTGATAGACCCAAGGGAGCCCTACAAACTGACATCAGGAACCTGGACTGCTGAGTTTTCTTCCCCAGGGAAAATGGAAAAAGGTTGTGCCCAGGGGCCCCTGGCCCTGACTGAAAAAAATCCTTATATCGAAGGATGGACCCCACACCAAAGTTGTCCCCACCTCAAACATGTGCTGCCTTGATAGACCCAAGGGAGCCCTACAAACTTACATCAGGAACCTGGACTGCTGAGTTTTCTTTCCCAGGGAAAATGGAAAAAGGATGTGCCCAGGGGCCCCTGGCCCTGGGCTGGGACCTCACAGCAAAGAATCCTTATATCGAAGGATGGACCCCACACCGAAGTTGTCCCCACCTCAAACTTGTGCTGCCCTGATAGACCCAAGGGAGCCCTACAAACTGACATCAGGAACCTGGACTGCTGAGTTTTCTTTCCCAGGGAAAACTGCCAAAGGATGTGCCCGGGGGCCCCTGGCCCTGGGCTGGGACCTCACTGCAAAGAATCCTTATATCGAAGGATGGACCCCACACCAAAGTTGTCCCCACCTCAAACTTGTGCTGCACTGATAGACCCAAGGGAGCCCTACAAACTGACATCAGGAACCTGGACTGCTGAGTTTTCTTTCCCAGGGAAAATGGAAAAAGGATGTGCCCAGGGGCCCCTGGCCCTGACTGCAAAAAATCCTTATATCGAAGGATGGACCCCACACCAAAGTTGTCCCCACCTCAAACTTGTGCTGCCCTGAGAGACCCAAGGGAACCCTACAAACTGACATCAGGAACCTGGACTGCTGAGTTTTCTTTCCCAGGGAAAATGGAAAAAGGATGTGCCCAGGGGCCCCCGGCCCTGGGCTGCGACTGACTGCAAAGAATCCTTATATCGAAGGATGGACCCCACACCAAAGTTGTCCCCACCTCAAACTTGTGCTGCCCTGATAGACCCAAGGGAGCCCTACAAAGTGACATCAGGAACCTGGACTGCTGAGTTTTCTTTCCCAGGGAAAATGGAAAAAGGATGTGCCCAGGGGCCCCTGGCCCTGACTGCAAAAAATCCTTATATCGAAGGATGGACCCCACACCGAAGTTGTCCCCACCTCAAACTTGTGCTGCCCTGATAGACCCAAGGGAGCCCTACAAACTGACATCAGGAACCTGGACTGCTGAGTTTTCTTTCCCAGGGAAAATGGAAAAAGGACGTGCCCAGGGGCCCCTGGCCCTGGGCTGGGACCTCACTGCAAAGAACCCTTATATCGAAGGATGGACCCCACACCGAAGTTGTCCCCACCTCAAACTTGTGCTGCCCTGATAGACCCAAGGGAGCCCTACCAACTGACATCAGGAACCTGGACTGCTGAGTTTTCTTTCCCAGGGAAAATGGAAAAAGGTTGTGCCCAGGGGCCCCTGGCCCTGACTGCAAAAAATCCTTATATCGAAGGATGGACCCCACACCGAAGTTGTCCCCACCTCAAACTTGTGCTGCCCTGATAGACCCAAGGCAGCCCTATAAACTGACATCAGGAACCTGGACTGCTGAGTTTTCTTTCCCAGGGAAAATGGAAAAAGGATGTGCCCAGGGGCCCTGGCCCTGTGCTGGGACCTCACTGCAAAGAATCCTTATATCGAAGGATGGACCCCACACCGAAGTTGTCCCCACCTAAAACTTGTGCTGCCCTGATAGACCCAAGGGAGCCCTACAAACTGACATCAGGAACCTGGACTGCTGAGTTTTCTTTCCCAGGGAAAATGGAAAAAGGATGTGCCCAGGGGCCCCCGGCCCTGACTGCAAAAAATCCTTTTATCGAAGGATGCACCCCACACCGAAATTGTCCCCACCTCAAACTTGTGCTGCTCTGATAGACCCAAGGGAGCCCTACAAACTGACATCAGGAACCTGGACTGCTGAGTTTTCTTTCCCAGGGAAAATGGAAAAAGGATGTGCCCGGGGGCCCCTGGCCCTGGGCTGGGACCTCACTGCAAAGAACCCTTATATCGAAGGATGGACCCCACACCGAAGTTGTCTCCACCTCAAACTTGTGCTGCCCTGATAGACCCAAGGGAGCCCTACAATCTGACATCAGGAACCCGGACTGCTGAGTTTTCTTTCCCAGGGAAAACTGCCAAAGGATGTGCCCGGGGGCCCCTGGCCCTGGGCTGGGACCTCACTGCAAAGAATCCTTATATCGAAGGATGGAACCCACACCGAAGTTGTCCCCACCTCAAACTTGTGCTGCCCTGATAGACCCAAGGGAGCCCTACAAACTGACATCAGGAACCTGGACTGCTGAGTTTTCTTTCCCAGGGAAAATGGAAAAAGGATGTGCCCAGGGGCCCCTGGCCCTGACTGCAAAAAATCCTTATATCGAAGGATGGACCCCACACCGAAGTTGTCCCCACCTCAAACTTGTGCTGCCCTGATAGACCCAAGGGAGCCCTACAAAGTGACATCAGGAACCTGGACTGCTGAGTTTTCTTTCCCAGGGAAAATGGAAAAAGGATGTGCCCAGGGGCCCCTGGCCCTGACTGCAAAGAATCCTTATATCGAAGGATGGACCCCACACCGAAGTTGTCCCCACCTCAAACTTGTGCTGCCCTGATAGACCCAAGGGAGCCCTACAAACTGACATCAGGAACCTGGACTGCTGAGTTTTCTTTCCCAGGGAAAATGGAAAAAGGATGTGCCCAGGGGCCCCTGGCCCTGACTGCAAAAAATCCTTATATCGAAGGATGGACCCCACACCGAAGTTGTCCCCACCTCAAACTTGTGCTGCCCTGATAGACCCAAGGGAGCCCTACAAACTGACATCAGGAACCTGGACTGCTGAGTTTTCTTTCCCAGGGAAAACTGCCAAAGGATGTGCCCGGGGGCCCCTGGCCCTGGGCTGGGACCTCACTGCAAAGAATCCTTATATCGAAGGATGGACCCAACACCAAAGTTGTCCCCACCTCAAACTTGTGCTGCACTGATAGACCCAAGGGAGCCCTACAAACTGACATCAGGAACCTGGACTGCTGAGTTTTCTTTCCCAGGGAAAATGGAAAAAGGATGTGCCCAGGGTCGCCTGGCCCTGACTGCAAAAAATCCTTATATCGAAGGATGGACCCCACACCGAAGTTGTCCACACCTCAAACTTGTGCTGCCCTGATAGACCCAAGGGAACCCTACAAACTGACATCAGGAACCTGAACTGCTGAGTTTTCTTTCCCAGGGAAAATGGAAAAAGGATGTGCCCAGGGGCCCCCGGCCCTGGGCTGGGCCTGACTGCAAAGAATCCTTATATCGAAGGATGGACCCCACACCGAAGTTGTCCCCACCTCAAACTTGTGCTGCCCTGATAGACCCAAGGGAGCCCTACAAACTGACATCAGGAACCTGGACTGCTGAGTTTTATTTCCCAGGGAAAATGGAAAAAGGATGTGCCCAGGGGCCCCTGGCCCTGGGCTGCGTCCTCACTGCAAAGAACCCTTATATCGAAGGATGGACCCCACACCGAAGTTGTCCCCACCTCAAACTTGTGCTGCCCTGATAGACCCAAGGGAGCCCTACAAACTGACATCAGGAACCCGGACTGCTGAGTTTTCTTTCCCCGGGAAAACTGCCAAAGGATGTGCCCGGGGGCCCCTGGCCCTGGGCTGGGACCTCACTGCAAAGAATCCTTATATCGAAGGATGGACCCCACACCAAAGTTGTCCCCACCTCAAACTTGTGCTGCCCTGATAGACCCAAGGGAGCCCTACAAACTGACATCAGGAACCTGGACTGCTGAGTTTTCTTTCCCAGGGAAAATGGAAAAAGGTTGTGCCCAGGGGCCCCTGGCCCTGACTGCAAAAAATCCTTATATCGAAGGATGGACCCCACACCGAAGTTGTCCCCACCTCAAACTTGTGCTGCCCTGAGAGACCCAAGGGAGCCCTACAAACTGACATCACGAACCTGGACTGCTGAGTTTTCTTTCCCAGGGAAAATGGAAAAAGGACGTGCCCGGGGGCCCCTGGCCCTGGGCTGGGACCTCACTGCAAAGAATCCTTATATCGAAGGATGGACCCCACACCGAAGTTGTCCCCACCTCAAACTTGTGCTGCCCTGATAGACCCAAGGGAGCCCTACAAACTGACATCAGGAACCTGGACTGCTGAGTTTTCTTTCCCAGGGAAAATGGAAAAAGGTTGTGCCCAGGGGCCCCAGGCCCTGACTGCAAAAAATCCTTATATCGAAGGATGGACCCCACACCAAAGTTGTCCCCACCTCAAACTTGTGCTGCCCTGATAGACCCAAGGGAGCCCTATAAACTGACATCAGGAACCTGGACTGCTGAGTTTTCTTTCCCAGGGAAAATGGAAAAAGGATGTGCCCAGGGGCCCCTGGCCCTGGGCTGGGCCTGACTGCAAAGAATCCTTATATCGAAGGATGGACCCCACACCGAAGTTGTCCCCACCTCAAACTTGTGCTGCCCTGATAGACCCAAGGGAGCCCTACAAACTGACATCAGGAACCTGGACTGCTGAGTTTTATTTCCCAGGGAAAATGGAAAAAGGATGTGCCCAGGGGCCCCTGGCCCTGGGCTGCGTCCTCACTGCAAAGAACCCTTATATCGAAGGATGGACCCCACACCGAAGTTGTCCCCACCTCAAACTTGTGCTGCCCTGATAGACCCAAGGGAGCCCTACAAACTGACATCAGGAACCCGGACTGCTGAGTTTTCTTTCCCCGGGAAAACTGCCAAAGGATGTGCCCGGGGGCCCCTGGCCCTGGGCTGGGACCTCACTGCAAAGAATCCTTATATCGAAGGATGGACCCCACACCAAAGTTGTCCCCACCTCAAACTTGTGCTGCCCTGATAGACCCAAGGGAGCCCTACAAACTGACATCAGGAACCTGGACTGCTGAGTTTTCTTTCCCAGGGAAAATGGAAAAAGGTTGTGCCCAGGGGCCCCTGGCCCTGACTGCAAAAAATCCTTATATCGAAGGATGGACCCCACACCGAAGTTGTCCCCACCTCAAACTTGTGCTGCCCTGAGAGACCCAAGGGAGCCCTACAAACTGACATCACGAACCTGGACTGCTGAGTTTTCTTTCCCAGGGAAAATGGAAAAAGGACGTGCCCGGGGGCCCCTGGCCCTGGGCTGGGACCTCACTGCAAAGAATCCTTATATCGAAGGATGGACCCCACACCGAAGTTGTCCCCACCTCAAACTTGTGCTGCCCTGATAGACCCAAGGGAGCCCTACAAACTGACATCAGGAACCTGGACTGCTGAGTTTTCTTTCCCAGGGAAAATGGAAAAAGGTTGTGCCCAGGGGCCCCAGGCCCTGACTGCAAAAAATCCTTATATCGAAGGATGGACCCCACACCAAAGTTGTCCCCACCTCAAACTTGTGCTGCCCTGATAGACCCAAGGGAGCCCTATAAACTGACATCAGGAACCTGGACTGCTGAGTTTTCTTTCCCAGGGAAAATGGAAAAAGGATGTGCCCAGGGGCCCCTGGCCCTGGGCTGGGCCTGACTGCAAAGAATCCTTATATCGAAGGATGGACCCCACACCGAAGTTTTCCCCACCTCAAACTTGTGCTGCCCTGATAGACCCAAGGGAGCCCTACAAACTGACATCAGGAACCTGGACTGCTGAGTTTTCTTTCCCAGGGAAAATGGAAAAAGGATGTGCCCAGGGGCCCCTGGCCCTGACTGCAAAAAATCCTTATATCGAAGGATGGAGCCCACACCGAAGTTGTCCCCACCTCAAACTTGTGCTGCCCTGATAGACCCAAGGGAGCCCTACAAACTGACATCAGGAACCTGGACTGCTGAGTTTTCTTTCCCAGGGAAAATGGAAAAAGGATGTGCCCGGGGGCCACTGGCCCTGGGCTGGGACCTCACTGCAAAGAATCCTTATATCGAAGGATGGACCCAACACCAAAGTTGTCCCCACCTCAAACTTGTGCTGCACTGATAGACCCAAGGGAGCCCTACAAACTGACATCAGGAACCTGGACTGCTGAGTTTTCTTTCCCAGGGAAAACGGAAAAAGGATGTGCCCAGGGGCGCCTGGCCCTGACTGCAAAAAATCCTTATATCGAAGGATGGACCCCACACCGAAGTTGTCCACACCTCAAACTTGTGCTGCCCTGATAGACCCAAGGGAGCCCTACAAACTGACATCAGGAACCTGGACTGCTGAGTTTTCTTTCCCAGGGAAAATGGAAAAAGGATGTGCCCAGGGGCCCCCGGCCCTGGGCTGGGCCTGACTGCAAAGAATCCTTATATCGAAGGATGGACCCCACACCGAAGTTGTCCCCACCTCAAACTTGTGCTGCCCTGATAGACCCAAGGGAGCCCTACAAACTGACATCAGGAACCTGGACTGCTGAGTTTTCTTTCCCAGGGAAAATGGAAAAAGGATGTGCCCAGGGGCCCCCGGCCCTGGGCTGGGCCTGACTGCAAAGAATCCTTATATCGAAGGATGGACCCCACACCGAAGTTGTCCCCACCTCAAAATTGTGCTGCTCTTATAGACCCAAGGGAGCCCTACAAACTGACATCAGGAACCTGGACTGCTGAGTTTTCTTGCCCAGGGAAAATGGAAAAAGGTTGTGCCCAGGGGCCCCTGGCCCTGACTGCAAAAAATCCTTATATCGAAGGATGGACCCCACACCGAAGTTGTCCCCACCTCAAACTTGTGCTGCCCTGATAGACCCAAGGGAGCCCTACAAACTGACATCAGGAACCTGGACTGCTGAGTTTTCTTTCCCAGGGAAAATGGAAAAAGGATGTGCCCAGGGGCCCCCGGCCCTGGGCTGGGCCTGACTGCAAAGAATCCTTATATCGAAGGATGGAGCCCACACCGAAGTTCTCCCCACCTCAAAATTGTGCTGCCCTGATAGACCCAAGGGAGCCCTACAAACTGACATCAGGAACCTGGACTGCTGAGTTTTCTTTCCCAGGGAAAATGGAAAAAGGATGTGCCCAGGGGCCCCTGGCCCTGACTGCAAAGAATCCTTATATCGAAGGATGCACCCCACACCGAAATTGTCCCCACCTCAAACTTGTGCTGCCCTGATAGACCCAAGGGAGCCCTACAAACTGACATCAGGAACCTGGACTGCTGAGTTTTCTTTCCCAGGGAAAATGGAAAAAGGTTGTGCCCAGGGGCCCCTGGCCCTGACTGCAAAAAATCCTTATATCGAAGGATGGACCCCACACCGAAGTTGTCCCCACCTCAAACTTGTGCTGCCCTGATAGACCCAAGGGAGCCCTACAAACTGACATCAGGAACCTGGACTGCTGAGTTTTCTTTCCCAGGGAAAATGGAAATAGGTTGTGCCCAGGGGCCCCTGGCCCTGACTGCAAAAAATCCTTATATCGAAGGATGGACCCCACACCAAAGTTGTCCCCACCTCAAACTTGTGCTGCCCTGATAGACCCAAGGGAGCCCTATAAACTGACATCAGGAACCTGGACTGCTGAGTTTTCTTTCCCAGGGAAAATGGAAAAAGGATGTGTCCAGGGGCCCCTGGCCCTGGGCTGGGACCTCACTGCAAAGAACCCTTATATCGAAGGATGGACCCCACACCGAAGTTGTCCCCACCTCAAACTTGTGCTGCCCTGATAGACCCAAGGGAGCCCTACAAACTGACATCAGGAACCTGGACTGCTGAGTTTTCTTTCCCAGGGAAAATGGAAAAAGGATGTGCCCAGGGGCCCCTGGCCCTGACTGCAAAGAATCCTTATATCGAAGGATGGACCCCACACCGAAGTTGTCCCCACCTCAAACTTGTGCTGCCCTGATAGACCCAAGGGAGCCCTATAAACTGACATCAGGAACCTGGACTGCTGAGTTTTCTTTCCCAGGGAAAATGGAAAAAGGATGTGCCCAGGGGCCCCTGGCCCTGGGCTGGGAACTCACTGCAAAGAATCCTTATATCGAAGGATGGAGCCCACACCGAAGTTGTCCCCACCTCAAACTTGTGCTGCCCTGATAGACCCAAGGGAGCCCTACAAACTGACATCAGGAACCTGGACTGCTGAGTTTTCTTTCCCAGGGAAAATGGAAAAAGGATGTGCCCAGGGGCCTTTGGCCCTGACTGCAAAGAATCCTTATATCGAAGGATGGACCCCACACCGAAGTTGTCCCCACCTCAAACTTGTGCTGCCCTGATAGACCCAAGGGAGCCCTACAAACTGACATCAGGAACCTGGACTGCTGAGTTTTCTTTCCCAGGGAAAATGGAAAAAGGATGTGCCCAGGGGCCCCTGGCCCTGACTGCAAAGAATCCTTATATCGAAGGATGGACCCCACACCGAAGTTGTCCCCACCTCAAACTTGTGCTGCCCTGATAGACCCAAGGGAGCCCTACAAACTGACATCAGGAACCTGGACTACTGAGTTTTCTTTCCCAGGGAAAACTGCCAAATGATGTGCCCGGGGGCCCCTGGCCCTGGGCTGGGACATCACTGCAAAGAATCCTTATATCGAAGGATGGACCCCACACCAAAGTTGTCCCCACCTCAAACTTGTGCTGCACTGATAGACCCAAGGGAGCCCTACAAACTGACATCAGGAACCTGGACTGCTGAGTTTTCTTTCCCAGGGAAAATGGAAAAAGGATGTGCCCAGGGGCCCCTGGCCCTGACTGCAAAGAATCCTTATATCGAAGGATGGACCCCACACCAAAGTGTTCTCCACCTCAAACTTGTGCTGCCCTGATAGACCCAAGGGAGCCCTACAAACTGACATCAGGAACCTGGACTGCTGAGTTTTCTTTCCCAGGGAAAATGGCAAAAGGTTGTGCCCAGGGGCCCCTGGCCCTGACTGCAAAAAATCCTTATATCGAAGGATGGACCCCACACCGAAGTTGTCCCCACCTCAAACTTGTGCTGCCCTGATAGACCCAAGGGAGCCCTACAAACTGACATCAGGAACCTGGACTGCTGAGTTTTCTTTCCCAGGGAAAATGGAAATAGGTTGTGCCCAGGGGCCCCCAGCCCTGACTGCAAAAAATCCTTATATCGAAGGATGGACCCCACACCAAAGTTGTCCCCACCTCAAACTTGTGCTGCCCTGATAGACCCAAGGGAGCCCTATAAACTGACATCAGGAACCTGGACTGCTGAGTTTTCTTTCCCAGGGAAAATGGAAAAAGGATGTGCCCAGGGGCCCCTGGCCCTGGGCTGGGACCTCACTGCAAAGAACCCTTATATCGAAGGATGGACCCCACACCGAAGTTGTCCCCACCTCAAACTTGTGCTGCCCTGATAGACCCAAGGGAGCCCTACAAACTGACATCAGGAACCCGGACTGCTGAGTTTTCTTTCCCAGGGAAAACTGCCAAAGGATGTGCCCGGGGGCCCCTGGCCCTGGGCTGGGACATCACTGCAAAGAATCCTTATATCGAAGGATGGACCCCACACCAAAGTTGTCCCCACCTCAAACTTGTGCTGCCCTGATAGACCCAAGGGAGCCCTACAAACTGACATCAGGAACCTGGACTGCTGAGTTTTCTTTCCCCGGGAAAATGGAAAAAGGATGTGCCCAGGGGCCCCTGGCCCTGACTGCAAAAAATCCTTATATCGAAGGATGGAGCCCACACCGAAGTTGTCCCCACCTCAAACTTGTGCTGCCCTGATAGACCCAAGGGAGCCCTACAAACTGACATCAGGAACCTGGACTGCTGAGTTTTCTTTCCCAGGGAAAATGGAAAAAGGATGTGCCCAGGGGCCCCTGGCCCTGACTGCAAAGAATCCTTATATCGAAGGATGGACCCCACACCGAAGTTGTCCCCACCTCAAACTTGTGCTGCCCTGATAGACCCAAGGGAGCCCTATAAACTGACATCAGGAACCTGGACTGCTGAGTTTTCTTTCCCAGGGAAAATGGAAAAAGGATGTGCCCAGGGGCCCCTGGCCCTGGGCTGGGACCTCACTGCAAAGAATCCTTATATCGAAGGATGGACCCCACACCAAAGTTGTCCCCACCTCAAACTTGTGCTGCACTGATAGACCCAAGGGAGCCCTACAAACTGACATCAGGAACCTGGACTGCTGAGTTTTCTTTCCCAGGGAAAATGGAAAAAGGATGTGCCCAGGGGCCCCCAGCCCTGGGCTGGGCCTGACTGCAAAAAATCCTTATATCGAAGGATGGACCCCACACCGAAGTTGTCCCCACCTCAAACTTGTGCTGCCCTGATAGACCCAAGGGAGCCCTACAAACTGACATCAGGAACCTGGACTGCTGAGTTTTCTTTCCCAGGGAAAATGGAAAAAGGTTGTGCCCAGGGGCCCCTGGCCCTGACTGCAAAAAATCCTTATATCGAAGGATGGACCCCACACCGAAGTTGTCCCCACCTCAAACTTGTGCTGCCCTGATAGACCCAAGGGAGCCCTACAAACTGACATCAGGAACCAGGACTGCTGAGTTTTCTTTCCCAGGGAAAATGGAAAAAGGTTGTGCCCAGGGGCCCCTGGCCCTGACTGCAAAAAATCCTTATATCGAAGGATGGACCCCACACCAAAGTTGTCCCCACCTCAAACTTGTGCTGCCTTGATAGACCCAAGGGAGCCCTACAAACTGACATCAGGAACCTGGACTGCTGAGTTTTCTTTCCCAGGGAAAATGGAAAAAGGATGTGCCCAGGGGCCCCTGGCCCTGGGCTGGGACCTCACTGCAAAGAATCCTTATATCGAAGGATGGACCCCACACCGAAGTTGTCCCCACCTCAAACTTGTGCTGCCCTGATAGACCCAAGGGAGCCCTACAAACTGACATCAGGAACCTGGACTGCTGAGTTTTCTTTCCCAGGGAAAACTGCCAAAGGATGTGCCCGGGGGGCCCTGGCCCTGGGCTGGGACCTCACTGCAAAGAATCCTTATATCGAAGGATGGACCCCACACCAAAGTTGTCCCCACCTCAAACTTGTGCTGCCCTGATAGACCCAAGGGAGCCCTACAAACTGACATCAGGAACCTGGACTGCTGAGTTTTCTTTCCCAGGGAAAATGGAAAAAGGATGTGCCCAGGGGCCCCTGGCCCTGACTGCAAAAAATCCTTATATCGAAGGATGGACCCCACACCAAAGTTGTCCCCACCTCAAACTTGTGCTGCCCTGAGAGACCCAAGGGAACCCTACAAACTGACATCAGGAACCTGGACTGCTGAGTTTTCTTTCCCAGGGAAAATGGCAAAAGGATGTGCCCAGGGGCCCCCGGCCCTGGGCTGGGCCTGACTGCAAAGAATCCTTATATCGAAGGATGGACCCCACACCGAAGTTGTCCCCACCTCAAACTTGTGCTGCCCTGATAGACCCAAGGGAGCCCTACAAACTGACATCAGGAACCTGGACTGCTGAGTTTTCTTTCCCAGGGAAAATGGAAAAAGGATGTGCCCGGGGGCCCCTGGCCCTGGGCTGGGACCTCACTGCAAAGAATCCTTATATCGAAGGATGGACCCCACACCGAAGTTGTCCCCACCTCAAACTTGTGCTGCCCTGATAGACCCAAGGGAGCCCTACAAACTGACATCAGGAACCTGGACTGCTGAGTTTTCTTTCCCAGGGAAAATGGAAAAAGGATGTGCCCAGGGGCCCCTGGCCCTGACTGCAAAAAATCCTTATATCGAAGGATGGACCCCACACCGAAGTTGTCCCCACCTCAAACTTGTGCTGCCCTGATAGACCCAAGGGAGCCCTACAAACTGACATCAGGAACCTGGACTGCTGAGTTTTCTTTCCCAGGGAAAATGGAAAAAGGATGTGCCCAGGGGCCCCTGGCCCTGGGCTGGGCCTGACTGCAAAGAATCCTTATATCGAAGGATGGACCCCACACCGAAGTTGTCCCCACCTCAAACTTGTGCTGCCCTGATAGACCCAAGGGAGCCCTACAAACTGACATCAGGAACCTGGACTGCTGAGTTTTCTTTCCCAGGGAAAATGGAAAAAGGATGTGCCCAGGGGCCCCTGGCCCTGACTGCAAAAAATCCATATATCGAAGGATGGACCCCACACCGAAGTTGTCCCCACCTCAAACTTGTGCTGCCCTGATAGACCCAAGGGAGCCCTACAAACTGACATCAGGAACCTGGACTGCTGAGTTTTCTTTCCCAGGGAAAATGGCAAAAGGTTGTGCCCAGGGGCCCCTGGCCCTGACTGCAAAAAATCCTTATATCGAAGGATGGACCCCACACCGAATTTGTCCCCACCTCAAACTTGTGCTGCCCTGATAGACCCAAGGGAGCCCTACAAACTGACATCAGGAACCTGGACTGCTGAGTTTTCTTTCCCAGGGAAAATGGAAAAAGGATGTGCCCAGGGGCCCCTGGCCCTGACTGCAAAGACTCCTTATATCGAAGGATGGACCCCACACCGAAGTTGTCCCCACCTCAAACTTGTGCTGCCCTGATAGACCCAAGGGAGCCCTACAAACTGACATCAGGAACCTGGACTGCTGAGTTTTCTTTCCCAGGGAAAATGGAAAAAGGATGTGCCCGGGGGCCCCTGGCCCTGGGCTGGGACCTCACTGCAAAGAATCCTTATATCGAAGGATGGACCCCACACCGAAGTTGTCCCCACCTCAAACTTGTGCTGCCCTGAGAGACCCAAGGGAGCCCTACAAACTGACATCAGGAACCTGGACTGCTGAGTTTTCTTTCCCAGGGAAAATGGAAAAAGGATGTGCCCGGGGGCCCCTGGCCCTGGGCTGGGACCTCACTGCAAAGAATCCTTATATCGAAGGATGGACCCCACACCGAAGTTGTCCCCACCTCAAACTTGTGCTGCCCTGAGAGACCCAAGGGAGCCCTACAAACTGACATCAGGAACCTGGACTGCTGAGTTTTCTTTCCCAGGGAAAATGGAAAAAGGATGTGCCCAGGGGCCCCTGGCCCTGACTGCAAAAAATCCTTATATCGAAGGATGGACCCCACACCGAAGTTGTCCCCACCTCAAACTTGTGCTGCCCTGATAGACCCAAGGGAGCCCTACAAACTGACATCAGGAACCTGGACTGCTGAGTTTTCTTTCCCAGGGAAAATGGAAAAAGGATGTGCCCAGGGGCCCCTGGCCCTGACTGCAAAAAATCCTTATATCGAAGGATGGACCCCACACCGAAGTTGTCCCCACCTCAAACTTGTGCTGCCCTGATAGACCCAAGGGAGCCCTACAAACTGACATCAGGAACCTGGACTGCTGAGTTTTCTTTCCCAGGGAAAATGGAAAAAGGATGTGCCCAGGGGCGCCTGGCCCTGACTGCAAAAAATCCTTATATCAAAGGATGGACCCCACACCGAAGTTGTCCACACCTCAAACTTGTGCTGCCCTGATAGACCCAAGGGAACCCTACAAACTGACATCAGGAACCTGGACTGCTGAGTTTTCTTTCCCAGGGAAAATGGAAAAAGGATGTGCCCAGGGGCCCCCGGCCCTGGGCTGGGCCTGACTGCAAAGAATCCTTATATCGAAGGATGGACCCCACACCGAAGTTGTCCCCACCTCAAACTTGTGCTGCCCTGATAGACCCAAGGGAGCCCTACAAACTGACATCAGGAACCTGGACTGCTGAGTTTTCTTTCCCAGGGAAAATGGAAAAAGGATGTGCCCAGGGGCCCCTGGCCCTGACTGCAAAAAATCCTTATATCGAAGGATGGACCCCACACCGAAATTGTCCCCACCTCAAACTTGTGCTGCCCTGATAGACCCAAGGGAGCCCTACAAACTGACATCAGGAACCTGGACTGCTGAGTTTTCTTTCCCAGGGAAAATGGAAAAAGGACGTGCCCAGGGGCCCCTGGCCCTGGGCTGGGACCTCACTGCAAAGAATCCTTATATCGAAGGATGGACCCCACACCGAAGTTGTCCCCACCTCAAAATTGTGCTGCCCTGATAGACCCAAGGGAGCCGTACAAACTGACATCAGGAACCTGGACTGCTGAGTTTTCTTGCCCAGGGAAAATGGAAAAAGGTTGTGCCCAGGGGCCCCTGGCCCTGACTGCAAAAAATCCTTATATCGAAGGATGGACCCCACACCGAAGTTGTGCCCACCTCAAACTTGTGCTGCCCTGATAGACCCAAGGGAGCCCTACAAACTGACATCAGGAACCTGGACTGCTGAGTTTTCTTTCCCAGGGAAAATGGAAAAAGGATGTGCCCAGGGGCCCCCGGCCCTGGGCTGGGCCTGACTGCAAAGAATCCTTATATCGAAGGATGGAGCCCACACCGAAGTTGTACCCACCTCAAACTTGTGCTGCCCTGATAGACCCAAGGGAGCCCTACAAACTGACATCAGGAACCTGGACTGCTGAGTTTTCTTTCCCAGGGAAAATGGAAAAAGGATGTGCCCAGGGGCCCCTGGCCCTGACTGCAAAGAATCCTTATATCGAAGGATGGACCCCACACCGAAGTTGTCCCCACCTCAAACTTGTGCTGCCCTGATAGACCCAAGGGAGCCCTACAAACTGACATCAGGAACCTGGACTGCTGAGTTTTCTTTCCCAGGGAAAATGGAAAAAGGATGTGCCCGGGGGCCCCTGGCCCTGGGCTGGGATCTCACTGCAAAGAATCCTTATATCGAAGGATGGACCCCACACCGAAGTTGTCCCCACCTCAAACTTGTGCTGCCCTGATAGACCCAAGGGAGCCCTACAAACTGACATCAGGAACCTGGACTGCTGAGTTTTCTTTCCCAGGGAAAATGGAAAAAGGATGTGCCCAGGGGCCCCTGGCCCTGACTGCAAAAAATCCTTATATCGAAGGATGGACCCCACACCGAAGTTGTCCCCACCTCAAACTTGTGCTGCCCTGATAGACCCAAGGGAGCCCTACAAACTGACATCAGGAACCTGGACTGCTGAGTTTTCTTTCCCAGGGAAAATGGAAAAAGGATGTGCCCAGGGGCCCCTGGCCCTGACTGCAAAAAATCCTTATATCGAAGGATGGACCCCACACCGAAGTTGTCCCCACCTCAAACTTGTGCTGCCCTGATAGACCCAAGGGAGCCCTACAAACTGACATCAGGAACCTGGACTGCTGAGTTTTCTTTCCCAGGGAAAATGGAAAAAGGATGTGCCCAGGGGCGCCTGGCCCTGACTGCAAAAAATCCTTATATCGAAGGATGGACCCCACACCGAAGTTGTCCCCACCTCAAACTTGTGCTGCCCTGATAGACCCAAGGGAGCCCTACAAACTGACATCAGGAACCTGGACTGCTGAGTTTTCTTTCCCAGGGAAAATGGAAATAGGTTGTGCCCAGGGGCCCCTGGCCCTGACTGCAAAAAATCCTTATATCGAAGGATGGACCCCACACCAAAGTTGTCCCCACCTCAAACTTGTGCTGCCCTGATAGACCCAAGGGAGCCCTATAAACTGACATCAGGAACCTGGACTGCTGAGTTTTCTTTCCCAGGGAAAATGGAAAAAGGATGTGCCCAGGGGCCCCTGGCCCTGGGCTGGGACCTCACTGCAAAGAACCCTTATATCGAAGGATGGACCCCACACCGAAGTTGTCCCCACCTCAAACTTGTGCTGCCCTGATAGACCCAAGGGAGCCCTACAAACTGACATCAGGAACCCGGACTGCTGAGTTTTCTTTCCCCGGGAAAACTGCCAAAGGATGTGCCCGGGGGCCCCTGGCCCTGGGCTGGGACCTCACTGCAAAGAATCCTTATATCGAAGGATGGACCCCACACCGAAGTTGTCCCCACCTCAAACTTGTGCTGCCCTGATAGACCCAAGGGAGCCCTACAAACTGACATCAGGAACCTGGACTGCTGAGTTTTCTTTCCCAGGGAAAATGGAAAAAGGTTGTGCCCAGGGGCCCCTGGCCCTGACTGCAAAAAATCCTTATATCGAAGGATGGACCCCACACCGAAGTTGTCCCCACCTCAAACGTGTGCTGCCCTGAGAGACCCAAGGGAGCCCTACAAACTGACATCATGAACCTGGACTGCTGAGTTTTCTTTCCCAGGGAAAATGGAAAAAGGACGTGCCCGGGGGCCCCTGGCCCTGGGCTGGGACCTCACTGCAAAGAATCCTTATATCGAAGGATGGACCCCACACCGAAGTTGTCCCCACCTCAAAATTGTGCTGCCCTGATAGACCCAAGGGAGCCCTACAAACTGACATCAGGAACCTGGACTGCTGAGTTTTCTTTCCCAGGGAAAATGGAAAAAGGTTGTGCCCAGGGGCCCCAGACCCTGACTGCAAAAAATCCTTATATCGAAGGATGGACCCCACACCAAAGTTGTCCCCACATCAAACTTGTGCTGCCCTGATAGACCCAAGGGAGCCCTATAAACTGACATCAGGAACCTGGACTGCTGAGTTTTCTTTCCCAGGGAAAATGGAAAAAGGATGTGCCCAGGGGCCCCTGGCCCTGGGCTGGGCCTGACTGCAAAGAATCCTTATATCGAAGGATGGACCCCACACCGAAGTTGTCCCCACCTCAAACTTGTGCTGCCCTGATAGACCCAAGGCAGCCCTACAAACTGACATCAGGAACCTGGACTGCTGAGTTTTCTTTCCCAGGGAAAATGGAAAAAGGATGTGCCCAGGGGCCCCTGGCCCTGACTGCAAAGAATCCATATATCGAAGGATGGACCCCACACCAAAGTTGTCCCCACCTCAAACTTGTGCTGCCCTGATAGACCCAAGGGAGCCCTACAAACTGACATCAGGAACCTGGACTGCTGAGTTTTCTTTCCCAGGGAAAATGGCAAAAGGATGTGCCCAGGGGCCCCTGGCCCTGGGCTGGGACCTCACTGCAAAGAATCCTTATATCGAAGGATGGACCCCACACCGAAGTTGTCCCCACCTCAAACTTGTGCTGCCCTGATAGACCCAAGGGAGCCCTACCAACTGACATCAGGAACCTGGACTGCTGAGTTTTCTTTCCCAGGGAAAATGGAAAAAGGATGTGCCCAGGGGCCCCTGGCCCTGACTGCAAAGAATCCTTATATCGAAGGATGCACCCCACACCGAAGTTGTCCCCACCTCAAACTTGTGCTGCCCTGATAGACCCAAGGGAGCCCTACAAACTGACATCAGGAACCTGGACTGCTGAGTTTTCTTTCCCAGGGAAAATGGAAAAAGGATGTGCCCAGGGGCCCCTGGCCCTGACTGCAAAAAATCCTTATATCGAAGGAAGGACCCCACACCGAAGTTGTCCCCACCTCAAACTTGTGCTGCCCTGATAGACCCAAGGGAGCCCTACAAACTGACATCAGGAACCTGGACTGCTGAGTTTTCTTTCCCAGGGAAAATGGAAAAAGGATGTGCCCAGGGGCCCCTGGCCCTGACTGCAAAGAATCCTTATATCGAAGGATGGAGCCCACACCGAAGTTGTCCCCACCTCAAACTTGTGCTGCCCTGATAGACCCAGGGGAGCCCTACAAACTGACATCAGGAACCTGGACTGCTGAGTTTTCTTTCCCAGGGGAAATGGAAACAGGATGTGCCCAGGGGCCCCTGGCCCTGACTGCAAAAAATCCTTATATCGAAGGATGGACCCCACACCGAAGTTGTCCCCACCTCAAACTTGTGCTGCCCTGATAGACCCAAGGGAGCCCTACAAACTGACATCAGGAACCTGGACTGCTGAGTTTTCTTTCCCAGGGAAAACTGCCAAAGGATGTGCCCGGGGGCCCCTGGCCCTGTGCTGGGACCTCACTGCAAAGAATCCTTATATCGAAGGATGGACCCAACACCAAAGTTGTCCCCACCTCAAACTTGTGCTGCACTGATAGACCCAAGGGAGCCCTACAAACTGACATAAGGAACCTGGACTGCTGAGTTTTCTTTCCCAGGGAAAACGGAAAAAGGATGTGCCCAGGGGCGCCTGGCCCTGACTGCAAAAAATCCTTATATCGAAGGATGGACCCCACACCGAAGTTGTCCACACCTCAAACTTGTGCTGCCCTGATAGACCCAAGGGAGCCCTACAAACTGACATCAGGAACCTGGACTGCTGAGTTTTCTTTCCCAGGGAAAATGGAAAAAGGATGTGCCCAGGGGCCCCTGGCCCTGACTGCAAAAAATCCTTATATCGAAGGATGGACCCCACACCGAAGTTGTCCCCACCTCAAACTTGTGCTGCCCTGATAGACCCAAGGGAGCCCTACAAACTGACATCAGGAACCTGGACTGCTGAGTTTTCTTTCCCAGGGAAAATGGAAAAAGGATGTGCCCAGGGGCCCCTGGCCCTGACTGCAAAGAATCCTTATATCGAAGGATGGACCCCACACCGAAGTTGTCCCCACCTCAAACTTGTGCTGCCCTGATAGACCCAGGGGAGCCCTACAAACTGACATCAGGAACCTGGACTGCTGAGTTTTCTTTCCCAGGGGAAATGGAAACAGGATGTGCCCAGGGGCCCCTGGCCCTGACTGCAAAAAATCCTTATATCGAAGGATGGACCCCACACCGAAGTTGTCCCCACCTCAAACTTGTGCTGCCCTGATAGACCCAAGGGAGCCCTACAAACTGACATCAGGAACCTGGACTGCTGAGTTTTCTTTCCCAGGGAAAACTGCCAAAGGATGTGCCCGGGGGCCCCTGGCCCTGGGCTGGGACCTCACTGCAAAGAATCCTTATATCGAAGGATGGACCCAACACCAAAGTTGTCCCCACCTCAAACTTGTGCTGCCCTGATAGACCCAAGGGAGCCCTACAAACTGACATCAGGAACCTGGACTGCTGAGTTTTCTTTCCCAGGGAAAATGGATAAAGGATGTGCCCAGGGGCCCCCGGCACTGGGCTGGGCCTGACTGCAAAGAATCCTTACATCGAAGGATGGACCCCACACCGAAGTTGTCCCCACCTCAAAATTGTGCTGCCCTGATAGACCCAAGGGAGCCGTACAAACTGACATCAGGAACCTGGACTGCTGAGTTTTCTTGCCCAGGGAAAATGGAAAAAGGTTGTGCCCAGGGGCCCCTGGCCCTGACTGCAAAAAATCCTTATATCGAAGGATGGACCCCACACCGAAGTTGTCCCCACCTCAAACTTGTGCTGCCCTGATAGACCCAAGGGAGCCCTACAAACTGACATCAGGAACCTGGACTGCTGAGTTTTCTTTCCCAGGGAAAATGGAAAAAGGATGTGCCCAGAGGCCCCCGGCCCTGGGCTGGGCCTGACTGCAAAGAATCCTTATATCGAAGGATGGAGCCCACACCGAAGTTGTCCCCACCTCAAAATTGTGCTGCCCTGATAGACCCAAGGGAGCCCTACAAACTGACATCAGGAACCTGGACTGCTGAGTTTTCTTTCCCAGGGAAAATGGAAAAAGGATGTGCCCAGGGGCCCCTGGCCCTGACTGCAAAGAATCCTTATATCGAAGGATGCACCCCACACCGAAATTGTCCCCACCTCAAACTTGTGCTGCCCTGATAGACCCAAGGGAGCCCTACAAACTGACATCAGGAACCTGGACTGCTGAGTTTTCTTTCCCAGGGAAAATGGAAAAAGGTTGTGCCCAGGGGCCCCTGGCCCTGACTGCAAAAAATCCTTATATCGAAGGATGGACCCCACACCGAAGTTGTCCCCACCTCAAACTTGTGCTGCCCTGATAGACCCAAGGGAGCCCTACAAACTGACATCAGGAACCTGGACTGCTGAGTTTTCTTTCCCAGGGAAAATGGAAAAAGGACGTGCCCAGGGGCCCCTGGCCCTGGGCTGGGACCTCACTGCAAAGAATCCTTATATCGAAGGATGGACCCCACACCGAAGTTGTCCCCACCTCAAACTTGTGCTGCCCTGACAGACCCAAGGGAGCCCTACAAACTGACATCAGGAACCTGGACTGCTGAGTTTTCTTTCCCAGGGAAAATGGAAATAGGTTGTGCCCAGGGGCCCCTGGCCCTGACTGCAAAAAATCCTTATATCGAAGGATGGACCCCACACCGAAGTTGTCCCCACCTCAAACTTGTGCTGCCCTGATAGACCCAAGGGAGCCCTATAAACTGACATCAGGAACCTGGACTGCTGAGTTTTCTTTCCCAGGGAAAATGGAAAAAGGATGTGCCCAGGGGCCCCTGGCCCTGGGCTGGGACCTCACTGCAAAGAACCCTTATATCGAAGGATGGACCCCACACCGAAGTTGTCCCCACCTCAAACTTGTGCTGCCCTGATAGACCCAAGGGAGCCCTACAAACTGACATCAGGAACCCGGACTGCTGAGTTTTCTTTCCCAGGGAAAACTGCCAAAGGATGTGCCCGGGGGCCCCTGGCCCTGGGCTGGGACCTCACTGCAAAGAATCCTTATATCGAAGGATGGACCCCACACCGAAGTTGTCCCCACCTCAAACTTGTGCTGCCCTGATAGACCCAAGGGAGCCCTACAAACTGACATCAGGAACCTGGACTGCTGAGTTTTCTTTCCCAGGGAAAATGGAAAAAGGTTGTGCCCAGGGGCCCCTGGCCCTGACTGCAAAAAATCCTTATATCGAAGGATGGACCCCACACCGAAGTTGTCCCCACCTCAAACTTGTGCTGCCCTGAGCGACCCAAGGGAGCCCTACAAACTGACATCACGAACCTGGACTGCTGAGTTTTCTTTCCCAGGGAAAATGGAAAAAGGACGTGCCCGGGGGCCCCTGGCCCTGGGCTGGGGCCTCACTGCAAAGAATCCTTATATCGAAGGATGGAGCCCACACCGAAGTTGTCCCCACCTCAAACTTGTGCTGCCCTGATAGACCCAAGGGAGCCCTACAAACTGACATCAGGAACCTGGACTGCTGAGTTCTCTTTCCCAGGGAAAATGGAAAAAGGTTGTGCCCAGGGGCCCCAGGCCCTGACTGCAAAAAATCCTTATATCGAAGGATGGACCCCACACCAAAGTTGTCCCCACCTCAAACTTGTGCTGCCCTGATAGACCCAAGGGAGCCCTACAAACTGACATCAGGAACCTGGACTGCTGAGTTTTCTTTCCCAGGGAAAATGGAAAAAGGATGTGCCCAGGGGCCCCTGGCCCTGGGCTGGGCCTGACTGCAAAGAATCCTTATATCGAAGGATGGACCCCACACCGAAGTTGTCCCCACCTCAAACTTGTGCTGCCCTGATAGACCCAAGGCAGCCCTACAAACTGACATCAGGAACCTGGACTGCTGAGTTTTCTTTCCCAGGGAAAATGGAAAAAGGATGTGCCCAGGGGCCCCTGGCCCTGACTGCAAAGAATCCATATATCGAAGGATGGACCCCACACCAAAGTTGTCCCCACCTCAAACTTGTGCTGCCCTGATAGACCCAAGGGAGCCCTATAAACTGACATCAGGAACCTGGACTGCTGAGTTTTCTTTCCCAGGGAAAATGGCAAAAGGATGTGCCCAGGGGCCCCTGGCCCTGGGCTGGGACCTCACTGCAAAGAATCCTTATATCGAAGGATGGACCCCACACCGAAGATGTCCCCACCTCAAACTTGTGCTGCCCTGATAGACCCAAGGGAGCCCTACAAACTGACATCAGGAACCTGGACTGCTGAGTTTTCTTTCCCAGGGAAAATGGAAAAAGGATGTGCCCAGGGGCCCCTGGCCCTGACTGCAAAGAATCCTTATATCGAAGGATGCACCCCACACCGAAGTTGTCCCCACCTCAAACTTGTGCTGCCCTGATAGACCCAAGGGAACCCTACAAACTGACATCAGGAACCTGGACTGCTGAGTTTTCTTTCCCAGGGAAAATGGAAAAAGGATGTGCCCAGGGGCCCCCGGCCCTGGGCTGGGCCTGACTGCAAAGAATCCTTATATCGAAGGATGGACCCCACACCGAAGTTGTCCCCACCTCAAACTTGTGCTGCCCTGATAGACCCAAGGGAGCCCTACAAACTGACATCAGGAACCTGGACTGCTGAGTTTTCTTTCCCAGGGAAAATGGAAAAAGGATGTGCCCAGGGGCCCATGGCCCTGACTGCAAAAAATCCTTATATCGAAGGATGGAGCCCACACCGAAGTTGTCCCCACCTCAAACTTGTGCTGCCCTGATAGACCCAAGGGAGCCCTACAAAGTGACATCAGGAACCTGGACTGCTGAGTTTTCTTTCCCAGGGAAAATGGAAAAAGGACGTGCCCAGGGGCCCCTGGCCCTGGGCTGGGACCTCACTGCAAAGAATCCTTATATCGAAGGATGGACCCCACACCGAAGTTGTCCCCACCTCAAACTTGTGCTGCCCTGATAGACCCAAGGGAGCCCTACAAACTGACATCAGGAACCTGGACTGCTGAGTTTTCTTTCCCAGGGAAAATGGAAAAAGGATGTGCCCAGGGGCCCCTGGCCCTGACTGCAAAAAATCCTTATATCGAAGGATGGACCCCACACCAAAGTTGTCCCCACCTCAAACTTGTGCTGCCCTGATAGACCCAAGGGAGCCCTACAAACTGACATCAGGAACCTGGACTGCTGAGTTTTCTTTCCCAGGGAAAATGGAAAAAGGTTGTGCCCAGGGGCCCTTGGCCCTGGGCTGGGCCTGACTGCAAAGAATCCTTATATCGAAGGATCGACCCCACACCGAAGTTGTCCCCACCTCAAACTTGTGCTGCCCTGATAGACCCAAGGGAGCCCTACCAACTGACATCAGGAACCTGGACTGCTGAGTTTTCTTTCCCAGGGAAAATGGAAAAAGGATGTGCCCGGGGGCCCCTGGCCCTGGACTGGGACCTCACTGCAAAGAATCCTTATATCGAAGGATGGACCCAACACCAAAGTTGTCCCCACCTCAAACTTGTGCTGCACTGATAGACCCAAGGGAGCCCTACAAACTGACATCCGGAACCTGGACTGCTGAGTTTTCTTTCCCAGGGAAAATGGAAAAAGGATGTGCCCAGGGGCCCCCCACACTGGGCTGGGACTGACAGCAAAAAGTCCTTATATCAAATGATGGTCCCCACACCTAAGTTGTCCTCACCTCAACCTTGTGCTGCCTTGATAGTCCCAAGGGAGCCCTACAAACTGACATCAGGAACCCGGACTGCTGAGTTTTCTTTCCCAGGGAAAACTGCCAAAGGATGTGCCCGGGGGCCCCTGGCCCTGGGCTGGGACCTCACTGCAAAGAATCCTTATATCGAAGGATGGACCCCACACCAAAGTTGTCCCCACCTCAAACTTGTGCTGCCCTGATAGACCCAAGGGAGCCCTACAAACTGACATCAGGAACCTGGACTGCTGAGTTTTCTTTCCCAGGGAAAATGGAAAAAGGTTGTGCCCAGGGGCCCCTGGCCCTCACTGCAAAGAATCCTTATATCGAAGGATGGACCCCACACCGAAGTTGTCCCCACCTCAAACTTGTGCTGCCCTGAGAGACCCAAGGGAGCCCTACAAACTGACATCACGAACCTGGACTGCTGAGTTTTCTTTCCCAGGGAAAATGGAAAAAGGACGTGCCCGGGGGCCCCTGGCCCTGGGCTGGGACCTCACTGCAAAGAATCCTTATATCGAAGGATGGACCCCACACCGAAGTTGCCCCCACCTCAAACTTGTGCTGCCCTGATAGACCCAAGGGAGCCCTACAAACTGACATCAGGAACCTGGACTGCTGAGTTTTCTTTCCCAGGGAAAATGGAAAAAGGATGTGCCCAGTGGCCCCTGGCCCTGACTGCAAAGAATCCTTATATCGAAGGATGCACCCCACACCGAAGTTGTCCCCACCTCAAACTTGTGCTGCCCTGATAGACCCAAGGGAACCCTACAAACTGACATCAGGAACCTGGACTGCTGAGTTTTCTTTCCCAGGGAAAATGGAAAAAGGATGTGCCCCGGGGCCCCCGGCCCTGGGCTGGGCCTGACTGCAAAGAATCCTTATATCGAAGGATGGACCCCACACCGAAGTTGTCCCCACCTCAAACTTGTGCTGCCCTGATAGACCCAAGGGAGCCCTACAAACTGACATCAGGAACCTGGACTGCTGAGTTTTCTTTCCCAGGGAAAATGGAAAAAGGATGTGCCCAGGGGCCCCTGGCCCTGACTGCAAAAAATCCTTATATCGAAGGATGGACCCCACACCGAAGTTGTCCCCACCTCAAACTTGTGCTGCCCTGATAGACCCAAGGGAGCCCTACAAAGTGACATCAGGAACCTGGACTGCTGAGTTTTCTTTCCCAGGGAAAATGGAAAAAGGACGTGCCCAGGGGCCCCTGGCCCTGGGCTGGGACCTCACTGCAAAGAATCCTTATATCGAAGGATGGACCCCACACCGAAGTTGTCCCCACCTCAAACTTGTGCTGCCCTGATAGACCCAAGGGAGCCCTACAAACTGACATCAGGAACCTGGACTGCTGAGTTTTCTTTCCCAGGGAAAATGGAAAAAGGTTGTGCCCAGGGGCCCTTGGCCCTGGGCTGGGCCTGACTGCAAAGAATCCTTATATCGAAGGATGGACCCCACACCGAAGTTGTCCCCACCTCAAACTTGTGCTGCCCTGATAGACCCAAGGGAGCCCTACCAACTGACATCAGGAACCTGGACTGCTGAGTTTTCTTTCCCAGGGAAAATGGAAAAAGGACGTGCCCAGGGGCCCCTGGCCCTGGGCTGGGACCTCACTGCAAAGAATCCTTATATCGAAGGATGGACCCCACACCGAAGTTGTCCCCACCTCAAACTTGTGCTGCCCTGATAGACCCAAGGGAGCCCTACAAACTGACATCAGGAACCTGGACTGCTGAGTTTTCTTTCCCAGGGAAAATGGAAATAGGTTGTGCCCAGGGGCCCCTGGCCCTGACTGCAAAAAATCCTTATATCGAAGGATGGACCCCACACCAAAGTTGTCCCCACCTCAAACTTGTGCTGCCCTGATAGACCCAAGGGAGCCCTATAAACTGACATCAGGAACCTGGACTGCTGAGTTTTCTTTCCCAGGGAAAATGGAAAAAGGATGTGCCCGGGGGCCCCTGGCCCTGGACTGGGACCTCACTGCAAAGAATCCTTATATCGAAGGATGGACCCCACACCGAAGTTGTCCCCACCTCAAACTTGTGCTGCCCTGATAGACCCAAGAGAGCCCTACAAACTGACATCAGGAACCTGGACTGCTGAGTTTTCTTTCCCAGGGAAAATGGAAATAGGTTGTGCCCAGGGGCCCTTGGCCCTGGGCTGGGCCTGACTGCAAAGAATCCTTATATCGAAGGATGGACCCCACACCAAAGTTGTCCCCACCTCAAACTTGTGCTGCCCTGATAGACCCAAGGGAGCCCTATAAACTGACATCAGGAACCTGGACTGCTGAGTTTTCTTTCCCAGGGAAAATGGAAAAAGGATGTGCCCGGGGGCCCCTGGCCCTGGACTGGGACCTCACTGCAAAGAATCCTTATATCGAAGGATGGACCCCACACCGAAGTTGTCCCCACCTCAAACTTGTGCTGCACTGATAGACCCAAGGGAGCCCTACAAACTGACATCATCAACCTGGACTGCTGAGTTTTCTTTCCCAGGGAAAATGGAAAAAGGATGTGCCCAGGGGCCCCCCACACTGGGCTGGGACTGACAGCAAAAAGTCCTTATATCAAATGATGGTCCCCACACCTAAGTTGTCCTCACCTCAACCTTGTGCTGCCTTGATAGTCCCAAGGGAGCCCTACAAACTGACATCAGGAACCTGGACTGCTGAGTTTTCTTTCCCAGGGAAAGTGGCAAAGGATATGTCCAGGTGATCCCCCGGACCCAGTCCAAAGCACTCACCGTCCTTCCATGAGACAGTCCCGGGAGCTCCCCATAAACTCCTCTTCTCCAGCAGCTCCATGCAAAAACGGGCTGGGGCAAAGCCTCGCCCTTAATTAACCTCCCCCCGGAGGGACCCCGCCCCTCGTCATCATCCTGACAGCTCACACCTGTGGCTGCTCTGAGCCCTCATCATGCTAACAGCTCACACCTGGCACTGTATCCACTCTCCAACAGCGTCTCTTGGTCTCTCCCTCTCCAGCACACAGCCGACTTCTCACAGACACAGATCCAACAAAAATCTGCTACAGGTGTCGGCTTTTCTTAATCCACCTGGTTACACGATTAAAACACATACATGCATTGATGGTCTTTGAGAGAAAGCTTTCCCCTGGAGAAAACAGTCCTTTTGCTGGCACACTTTGATACACTATGGCAAAAAGCAGAATCTGCACGAACTCATAAGACCCCTGCCGAGGAACCCAGCCCTGCCTGGGACACCCAAAGCAGCAGACCTCAAAAAAGGAGGGCAAAAGTCAAGCTTGGAGTGGAAAAAGAGGACAGAAGTACAGCAGCCTTTAAAAATGCCTGCACGGAGCAATAGTGGGAACCAGACACATTTCTTCTTTCCTTGCTTTCTGTGATGACATAAATAGGAAGTAAGAACACGTTAAACAAAAGGCAGAGCTAGGATTTTACAGGTCTTTATTTTGGCAGGCTGCATGACAGACACCTCTTCAGGGTCTGCGACGCCTTTTGGGGAATGGCAGAGAACGGAGGCAAAAGGTGCCGGGGAGCCCTTTCTGTTCCCTTCAGCTCCTGCAGCTGCTCCGCTGGTTTCAGGGCACTCGCTTGGTTCATTCCTGAAGAAAAAGGCTAGGGCATGATTTTCAGAACTACTGCCCGTCCCCAGTCAGAGTTTCCTACATTCCTGGGTACAAATGAGTGGATGGAGAGAGTGGATGGATGCTGTCCAGCAGTGTCCCCAGGGGCATCTGGAGTGTTCACAC
This sequence comes from Lonchura striata, assembly GCF_050655825.1. Classification (NCBI taxonomy): domain Eukaryota; kingdom Metazoa; phylum Chordata; class Aves; order Passeriformes; family Estrildidae; genus Lonchura; species Lonchura striata. Next base: position 6,429,112 of record NC_140727.1, read on the forward strand.
TGCTGAGCTGAGAAAAACTCACCAAACCCAGCCCAGGGGCCTGTGATCCTCCACCCACCCAGGGGAACTCCGGGCGCTGTAAACAGAGGCCACAGCACACACCAGGCTCTGCTGTGCCCGGTGAGGAGTCTCTGTATGAGCCCTGAGCCCTGGCATCGCCTCCCAAACACCACAGAGACCTCTTGTGTCATCAGAGAAAAGCCCTGGAGCAAACATGTGTCCCCAGCACGATCAACAAGAGATGCAGAATTACCTCCTCAATAAAAACACTGTTTCTGATGGAAATGTTACCTCTGTCGACTGCGAGGATTTTATAGGAATACTGGCTCAAGAATTCAGTGACTTCAGGGATTCCATACCACAGGTGCCTGGGACTGCTTGGGCATCCAGAGTCTATAGTATTGGTTAAACTGGTAGAGCTGAGGATACTTAGCAGCTTTGTCACAGAGCTGGAACGTCACGCAGGGAGCAAGGGGTTCTCTCAGAGAGTGCAGGAGGCCAGTGAAAACAGCACCAAGGTCCTCCACGATGTCTGCTCCTAGAAAAGCCAAATAAATTAAACTATTGACATGAGCACGGACACTGGGGCAACCTTCCTTACTTTGGGCCTTGCCAGCAGCCGACAGAGCCTCACGCAGAAAAGAACTGATCGAGATCAAAAAGTGTTCCTAGTGACCTAGACAGGTGCTCCTGGCCGCTGAGGTACCTGAAAAACCCTCCAGACATCATCAGCTCTTGCTTAAGCAAATAATCCACCTTCACTGTGTTGTGCCAAAAACACGCCCAGCCCTTAACAGGGAGAGACCCTGCCAGGCACCGCCTCAGAGAAGAACCGAGCTGTACTGGGGGGACACACCCAGCCAACGTGTACGAGTTAAACAGAATTTTCTCTCAGAACTGGGACTTTCAGCACCCCCCAGGTGCTACTCGACTGCCACAGACACACAGAGGGCTTCATGAGGTGCTCTGGGGTTGGCCAGTCCTGCTCCAAGCCCTGCTGATGCCCCTGTGGTTTTAAGGATGTCCTCAAGGAGGTGGTAGAACCTCACAGTGTTTGCCCCTGGAGCTTAATTTCTGAAGTTTTCCTTGGGAAACGCACCCACTTCCTACTTAACAAGGCAGTCCCCTCTCCCTGCTCTCAGGAAGAGCTGCCCACAGGCACGGGAACCACCTTCCTCTCCTGATCGCCACGCTCTGCCCTTAAAACGCTGTGTTACTGAGGCCAGCTACTTCCAGACCAAGACTGTCCATGCAGGGACAGTGTCCCTTCTCTTCAGGGTCAGGGAAAAAGGGCAGAAGCACCTACAGAGCTTCAATGCCCCTCCTGAGCACAAAGCACCGTGAATCTGAACTTCCTGCTGCTTGCAGGGAAGATAATAAAATGCCTCAAGGTAAAAAATGATAAATGGTAAAAAATTATTACAAGAGGGTAGAAATGATGCCGCTTTCACTCCACTGCTAGAAATGACACATAAAACATAAAAAAAACCCTGTACCTGTTCCATTTTCAGACTGAAACAACAGCATATTCCTGGCTGCTCATGCAGCAGGGACAACAGCACTGAAGGGAAATGTTTGGATAATCACGTCTTCATTTAAAGAGAACCCAATTCCTTCATCTAAGCCATCACTGCCCTCCATCAGAACAGCCAGCACATCCATGACATCTAATAAGTGAAAACCCCCCTGTACAGGTGCTAAAACCCCCTTGTACAATACTAAAAAAATTTCCCCTCTACTTTGTAATTACTTTTACTATACTATCTAACCTTTTGTGATTGCTTGTTCCACCTCCAAAGTTGGTAACTCATTCCATGGCTCAAACTCACAATCACAGCTGTTTCCAGCTGCCTGCCAGGGTCCCAAATGCTTCTGACCAAGGCCTGGAACCACTAAAAATGTCTGAGAGACATTATGAGTTCCCACAGGGGTCCTGAAAAGAAATCTGGGGGTCCCAGGGAGGGTTTTGGGGTCCTGAAGGGAATTTTGGGTGTCCCAGGGGGTTTTTGGAGTCCTGGGGAGAATTTTGAGGGTCTCAGGGGAGTTTTGGGAGGAATTTTGGGGTCCTGAGTAGAATTTTGTGGGTCCTGGGGGAAGTTTTGAGGTCCCGAAGGGAATTTTGGGAGTCATAGGGGGAGTTTTGAAGTCCTGGGGAAAATTTTGAGGGTCTTAGGGGGTTTTTGGGAGGAATTTTGAGGGTCCCGAGTAGAATTTTGGGGGTCCTGGGGGGGAGGTTTGGGGTCCTGAAGTGAATTTTGGGGTCTCAGGAAGTTTTTGGGGGGTCCCAGAAAGAATTTTGGGGACCCTGATGGGAATTTGGGGCTCCCGGGGGGATTTTTGGAGTCCGGAAGGGAATTTTGGGGGACCAGGGGGGGTTTTGGGGTCCCAATGGGAATTTTGGGAGTTCCAAGGGGGTGGGTTGGGGTCCGGAAGGGAATTTTAGGGGGCTCAGGGGGTTTTTGGGGGTCCCAGGAGGAATTTTGGGGACCGTGATGGGAATTTTGGGGGTCCCAGGGGGGTTTTTGGAGTCCCAAAGGGAATTTTGGGGGTCCCAGGCGGGGTTTTGAGGGTCCCAAAGGGAATTTTTTGGTCTCTGGAGTTTTTGGGGGGTCCCAGGAAAAATTTCGGGGTCCTGAAGGGAATTTTGGGAGTCACAGGGGGGGTTTTGGAGTCCTGGGGAGAATTTTGGGGGTCTAAGGGCTTTTTTGGGAGGAATTTTGGGGGTCCCAGGTAGAATTTTGGGGGTCCTGGGGAGGTTTTATGGTCCTGAAGTGAATTTTGGGGTCTCTGGGAGTTTTTGGGGGGTCCCAAGAGGAATTTTTGGGACCCCGATGGGAATTTTGGGGGTCCCAGGAGGGTTTTGGAGTCTGGAAGGGAATTTTGGGAGTCCCAGGGGGGGTTTTGGAGTCCTGGGGAGAATTTTGATGGTCTCAGGGTTTTTTTGGGAGGAATTTCGGGGGTCCTGAGTAGAATTTTGGGGGTTCTGGGGGTGGGTTTGGGGTCCTGAAGGAAACTTTGGGGGTCTCAAGGAGTTTTGGGGGGTCCCAGGAGGAATTTCGAGGACTCTGATGGGAATTTTTAGGGGTCCCAGGGGGGGTTTTGGAGTCCCGAAGGGAATTTTGGGCGTTCCAGGGGGGGTTTTGGAGTCCTGGGTGGAATTTTGAGGGTCCTGGGGGTACGTTTGGGGTTCTGAAGGGAATTTTGGGGTCTCACGAAGTTTTTGGGGAGTCCCAGGAAGAAATTTCGGGGACCCTGATGGGAATTCTGGGGGTCTCAGGGGGTTTTGGGGGGTCCCATGAGGACTTTCGGGGTCCTGAAGGGAATTTTGGGGTGTCAAGGAGTTTTGGGGGGTCCCAGGAGGAATTTCGGGGAGTCTGATGGGAATTTTGAGGGGTCCCAGTGGGGGTTTTGGAGTCCTGGGGAGAATTTTCAGGGTCTCAGGGTTTTTTTGGGATGAATTTTGGGGGTCCCGAGTAGAATTTTGTGGGTCCTGGGGAGGGTTTGGGGTTCTGAAGGGAATTTTGGGGGTCTCTGGAAGTATTTGGGGGGTCCCAGGAGGAATTTTGGGGTCCTGAAGGGAATTTTGGGGGTCCTAGGGGGGGGTTTTGGGGTCCCAAAGGGAATTTTGGGCGTCCCAGGGGGTTTTTGGGGGTCCCAGGAGAAATTTCCGGGTCCTGAAGGGAATTCTGGGGCTCCCAGGGGGGCTTTGGGGTCCCAAATGGAATTTTAGGCATTCCAGGGAGAGGTTTGGAGTCCTGGGGAGAATTTTGAGGGTCTCCGGGGGTTTTTGGGGGGAATTTTGGAGGTCCCGAGTAGAATTTTTAGGGTCCTGGGGGAGGTTTTGGGGTCCTGAAAAGAATTTTGGGGGTCTCACGAAGTTTTTGGGGGTTCCAGAAATAATTTTGGTGACCCTGATGGAAATTTTGGGGGTCTCAGGGGGTTTTGGGGGGTCCCATGAGGAATTTTGGCGTCTTGAAGGGAATTTTGGGGTCTCAAAGAGTTTTGGGGGCTTCCCAGGAGGAATTTTGGGGACCCTGATGGGAATTTTGGGTGTCCCAGGGGGGTTTTCGGGGTCCTGAAGGGAATTTTGGTGGTCCCAGGGGGGTTATCTGGGTTCTGAAGGGAATTTTGAGGGTCCCAGGGGGGTGTTCTGGGTCCCGAAGGGAATTTTGTGGGTCCCAGGGGGGTTTTTGGGGTCCCTAAGGGAATTTTGGGCGCTCCAGGGCCGTCCCGGTGGTTTTGGGGTCGCGCCGGCTGCGGGGCTGCAGTACCGCCCTGTGTCCACAAGGTGGCAGCATTTGTCAAGTGAGTCCGCTACAAGATGGCGGTCCGTGGGGACCTTGATGGTGACAGGCGTTTCTGCTGATGCCTGTCGGCTCCCGCCAAAAACCCGCACGCTTGCGGCGCTGCTGACCCCATGGCCCGTGTGCAGGATACCAGAAACGCCGCGGAAAATCCCGTTGCGGGGCGCCGGCAGTGCGGGCAATTCAGGCAGTGTAAAAAACAGACACGGGTCCTCGAATTTCAACGTCCTCGTTTTCGCGCCCTCTTGAGAAGGTCAAGCGAGTCCGCGCCAAGCCACTCCCAAGATGGCGGCCGCGGGCGGCGGGCTGCAGTGCCGCTCTCTGCCCACACGGCGGCAGCACTGCGCCGTCAGCAGCGAATGCCCCAAAGATCTGCGCGGGAAAGAACGGAACAAAAAACCTGCCTCTGACCCGATAGGAAGCAAAAGAAAAAACCTTTCCTCTTAAACTGTATTTCAACAGAGTTTATTTTTACATTTTTCACATTTATATTCACATTCGGATTTATAATGTATATTTATATATAATTGTATTTTCATAATTCCTTACATTTATTCCATTTATTATATTTTATTATATTTTAGATTTTATACATATCTTAATAGATTGCTTACATATTTCTATAGTTAGATTTAGAGTTCTAAAAGGCTTATATTGATTAAAATAAAAACCTGACTCTATCCAAGTAAAAATCTTTTTAAAAAACCCTTTATTTAAACTCCATTTAAATTTATTTCTATTTTTCGCATTTATAGTCAAATTTACATTTTAAATGTAGATTGATGTATGGTGCTATTTATAGTCTATCTCTTCCTAATACTATTTTTATTTCTATTTTATATTTTTATATATATCTGTATACATTGAATATATATTTCCATATTTAGAACGATATCAAAATAAAATGTATATTCATATTTTTTCCATTAATGCCCTGCCTCTAACCAAATAAAAACAAAAACAAAAACAAAAAAATCTTTCTATAAACAATACTTGAATATATATTGAATACACCATGCATTACAAATTGCAGGGGAAATGGATTCCCTCATGATTTGAACACAAGAAATAATGGAAAAGGAAGCTTTTTCCCACAATTTAAACCCCTTTTCTCTCCATAACCCCTCTTTTTTCTGGGAGCGCTGTGGAAGGTCTGGGGGTTCTAAGGAGGGACTGACACAATAAAAGGGGAAAGTTGAAAGCTCTCCCGTGGAACCCCACATGCTGCCCGGCCTGCTCAGGTGCTGCCCCTTGGCAAGAGGGCTCTTCCCTTGGCATTTTCTCAAAGGGATGCTCGTGCCCGGGTGGGTCCGGCTGCTCCCCGATCCCTGCTGGATGTTCCAGCCATAGCTCCTGGAGGGACACTTGGGATACCCCTGTTAGCCCCTCTGGATTAGCAGCTCCCTGTGCAGGTGTGCCCAGGTAGCTGCACTGAAAGCAGCTGCTCACACGAGGAGCTGCTACACCTAGGAGTGGGGGATGAGGTGAAGAAAGGTCCTGTGGGGTGTTCCCTCCCCTACACAGCCCTTTGCCAGACCCTTCAACAATGCGGTGCCAGATTTTAATTGCCAAGATAATTAACAGTCTTTCCCCTGGCCAAACAGGAATTGTGCTTCCAAAATTGCAAACAGTGAATGATTTCTTGCAGACACCAGCTGCCAACACCAGGAACTCTCACTGCCTTTGGAGAGCAGCACGCCTCCAGTGAACACACATCAACACACAGGGAGGGTGAGGTAGGTTTTACACGGAAAAAGGGCAGAGGTCGGGTCACAAGGCCTGTGGCTCCAGGTGACTTTCTACATCTTTTTGTTCTGAATGGCACAGGATTTATCCAGCAGCAAAACTGCTGACAGCAAGAATTCTGCCTGTCCTGGAAGAGACAAGGACCTCCTCAAAATTGACATCAGGAAGTGAAGAGGGAGAGCCATGTTTCACACAGAATAGGGCCAGCGACAGAGTCCAAGAGCCAGAAGCCATGAAAAAAGGGTTGCCCCTATAAAATCTGAATGGAGAAGGATGTGTTGTGGACCCAAGCTGCTTTCATGTCAATGAGGGGTTGCCTGGATGAACCCAAGCAAAAATCGAAAACTGACTTCAGGAACCGGGACTGGCGAGCATGCTTTCCTAGAGAAAACAGCTGGACTTCATGCAGAGCACCATGCGGTCCTGGGTGGGCAGCTGAGTGCAGGAAATATGAACATAGAAAAATACAATCCAGGCCCAAACCGCACCCACCTCAAACTTGTGCTGCCCTGATAGATCCAAGGGAGCCCTACAAACTGACATCAGGAACCTGGACTGCTGAGTTTTCTTTCCCAGGGAAAATGGAAAAAGGATATGCCCAGGGGCCCCTGACCCTGACTGCAAAAAATCCTTATATCGAAGGATGGACCCCACACCGAAGTTGTCCCCTCCTCAAACTTGTGCTGCCCTGATAGACCCAAGGGAACCCTACAAACTGACATCAGGACCCTGGACTGCTGAGTTTTCTTTCCCAGGGAAAATGGAAAAAGGATGTGCCCAGGGGCCCCTGGCCCTGACTGCAAAAAATCCTTATATCGAAGGATGGAGCCCACACCGAAGTTGTCCCCACCTCAAACTTGTGCTGCCCTGATAGACCCAAGGGAGCCCTACAAACTGACATCAGGAACCTGGACTGCTGAGTTTTCTTTCCCAGGGAAAATGGCCAAAGGATGTGCCCAGGGGCCCGTGGCCGCGAGCTGGAACAGCACTGCAAAAAGTCCATATATATAAAGATGGACCCCAGACCAAAGTTGTCCCCACCTCAAACTTGTGCTGCCCTGATAGACCCAAGGGAACCCTACAAACTGACATCAGGACCCTGGACTGCTGAGTTTTCTTTCCCAGGGAAAATGGAAAAAGGATGTGCCCAGGGGCCCCTGGCCCTGACTGCAAAAAATCCTTATATCGAAGGATGGAGCCCACACCGAAGTTGTCCCCACCTCAAACTTGTGCTGCCCTGATAGACCCAAGGGAGCCCTACAAACTGACATCAGGAACCTGGACTGCTGAGTTTTCTTTCCCAGGTAAAATGGCCAAAGGATGTGCCCAGGGGCCCCTGGACCTGGGCTGGGCCCTGACTGCAAAAAATCCTTATATCGAAGGATGGAGCCCAGACCAAAATTGTCCCCACCTCAAACTTGTGCTACCCTGATACACCCAAGGGCGCCCTACAAACTGACATCAGGAACCTGGACTGCTGAGTTTTCTTTCCCAAGGAAAATGGAAAAAGGATGTGCCCAGGGGCCCCTGGCCCTGGGCTGGGGCCTCACTGCAAAAAATCCTTATATCGAAGGATGGAGCCCACACCGAAGTTGTCCCCACCTCAAACTTGTGCTGCCCTGATAGACCCAAGGGAGCCCTACAAACTGACATCAGGAACCTGGACTGCTGAGTTTTCTTTCCCAGGGAAAATGGCTGCAGGTCCTGAAGGGAACAAAAAGGGCTCCCGGCCTTTGCCTCTCTTCTCTAACATTCCCCAAAAGGCATCGCAGTCCCGGAAGAGGTGTTTGTCATGTAGCCTGCCAAAATAAAGTCCTGTAAAATCCTAGCTCTGCCTTTTTTTTAACGTGTTCTTACTTCATATTTATGTAATCGCAGAAAGCAAGGAAAGAATAAATGTGTCTGGTTCCCACTATTGCTCTGTGCAGGCATTTTTAAAGCCTGCTGTATTTCTATCCTCTTTTTCCACTCCAAGCTTGACTTTTCCCCTCCTTTTTCAAGGTCTGCTGCTTTGGGTTTCCCAGGCAGGGCTGGGTTCCTCGGCAGGGGTCTTAGGAGTTGGTGCAGATTCTGCTTTTTCCGAAGGTGTATCAAAGTGTGCCAGCAAAAGGACTGTTTTCTCCAGGAAAAAGCTTTCTCTCAATGACCATCAATGCATGTATGTGTTTTAATCGTGTAACCAGGTGGATTAAGAAAAGTCGACACCTGTAGCAGAGTTTTGTTGGATCTGTGTCTGTGAGAAGTGGGCTGTGTGCTGGAGAGGGACAGACCAAGAGATGCTGTTGGAGAGTGGCAACAGTGGCAGGTGTGAGCTGTAAAGTTGATGAGGGCTCAGAGCAGCCACAGGTGTGAGCTGCTAACTTGATGAGGGCTCAGAGCAGACACAGGTGTGAGCTGTTAAGATGAGGAGGAAGAGGGGCGGGGTCCCTCTGGGGGGAGGTTATTTAAGTTGCTGGAGAAGAGGAGTTTATGGCGGGCTCCCAGGGCTGTCTCATGGAAGGATGGTGAGTACTTTGAACAGGGTTTGGGGGATCACCTGGGCACATCCTTTGGCCGTTTACCCTGGGAAAGAAAACTCAGCAGTCCAGGTTCCTGATATCAGTTTGTAGAGCTCCCTTGATTCTATCAAGGCAGCAAAAGTTTGAGTTGCGGACAACTTCGGTCTGGGCTCCATCCTTCCATATAAGCATTTTTTGCAGTCAGGGCCAGGGGCCCCTGGGCCCATCCTTTGGCCATTTTCCCTGGGAAAGAAAACTCAGCAGTCCAGGTTGATGATGTCAGTTTGTAGGGTTCCCTTGGGTGTATCAGGGCAGCACAAGTTTGAGGTGGGGACAACTTCGGTGTGGGGTCCATCCTTCGATATAAGGATTTTTTGCAGTCAGGTGCCAGCCCAGGGCCAGGGGCCCCTGGGCATATCCTTTGGCCATTTTCCCTGGGAAAGAAAACTCAGCAGTCCAGGTTCCTGATGTCAGTTTGTAGGGCTCCCTTGGTTCTATCAGGGCAGCACAAGTTTGAGTTGAGGACAACTTTGGTCTGGGCTCCATCCTTCCATATAAGGATTTTTTGCAGTCAGGGCCAGGGGCCCCTGGGCACATCCTTTGGCCATTTTCCCTGGGAAAGAAAACTCAGCAGTCCAGGTTCCTGATGTCAGTTTGTAGGCCTCCCTTGGGTGTATCAGGGCAGCACAAGTTTGAGGTGGGGACAATTTCAGTCTGGGCTCCATCCTTCGATATTAGAAGTTTTTGAAGTGACGACCTAGCCCAGGGCCAGGGGCCCCTGGGCACATTCTTTTTCAATCTTCCCTGGGAAAGAAAACTCAGCAGTCCAGGTTGCTGATGTCAGTTTGTAGGGCTCCCATGGGTCTATCAGGGCAGCACAAGTTTGAGGTGGGGACAGCAGTGGTCTGGGGTGCATCCTTCGATATAAGGGTTTTTTGCTATCAGGGCTAGGGACCCAAGGCCAGGGGCCCCTGGGCATATCCTTTGGCCATTTTCCCTGGGAAAGAAAACTCAGCAGTCCAGGTTCCTGATGTCAGTTTGTAGGGCTCCCTTGGTTCTATCAGGGCAGCACAAGTTTGAGTTGAGGACAACTTTGGTCTGGGCTCCATCCTTCCATATAAGGATTTTTTGCAGTCAGGGCCAGGGGCCCCTGGGCACATCCTTTGGCCATTTGCCCTGGGAAAGAAAACTCAGCAGTCCAGGTTGCTGATGTCAGTTTGTAGGGCTCCCTTCGTTGTTTCAGGGCAGCACAAGTTTCAGGTGGGGAAAACTTCGGTGTGGGCTCCATCCTTCGATATAAGGATTTTTGGCAGTCAGGGCCCAGCCCAGGCCCAGGGGCCCCTGGGCACATCCTTTTTCCATTTTCCCTGGGAAAGAAAACTCAGCAGTCCAGGTTCCTGATGTCAGTTTGTAGGGCTCCCTTGGGTCTATCAGGGCAGCACAAGTTTGAGGTGGGGACAACTTCGGTCTGGGGTCCATCCTTCGATATAAGGATTTTTTGCAGTGAGGTCCCTGCCTGGGCCAGGGGACCCTAGGCACATCCTTGGCCATTTTCCCTGGGAAAGGAAACTCAGCAGTCCAGGTTCCTGATGTCAGTTTGTAGGGCTCCCTTGGGTCTATAAGGGCAGCACAAGTTTGAGGTGGGGACAACTTCGGTCTGGGCTCCATCCTTCGATATAAGGATTTTTTGAAGTGAGGACGCAGCCCAGGGCCAGGGGCCCCTGGGCACATTCTTTTTCAATCATCCCCGGGAAAGAAAACTCAGCAGTCCAGGTTCCTGATATCAGTTTGTAGGGTTCCCTTGGGTCTATCAGGGCAGCACAAGTTTGAGGTGGGGACAACTTCGGTGTGGGGTGCATCCTTCGATATAAGGATTTTTTGCAGTCAGGGCCAGGGGCCCCTGGGCACATCCTTTTTCCATTTTCCCTGGGAAAGAAAACTCAGCAGTCCAGGTTGCTGATGTCAGTTTGTAGGGCTCCCTTGGGTCTATCAGTGCAGCACAAGTTTGAGGTGGGGACAACTTCGGTGTGGGGTCCATCCTTCGATATAAGGATTTTTTGTAGTGAGGTCTCAGCCCAGGGCCAGGGGCCCCTGGGCACATCCTTTTTCCATTTTCCCTGGGAAAGAAAACTCAGCAGTCCAGGTTGCTGATGTCAGTTTGTAGGGCTCCCTTGGGTCTATCAGGGCAGCACAAGTTTGAGGTGGGGACAACTTCGGTGTGGGGTCCATCCTTCGATATAAGAATTCTCTGCAGTCATTGCTAGGGGCCCCTGGGCACAACCTTTGGCCATTTTCCCTGGGAAAGAAAACTCAGCAGTCCAGGTTCCTGATGTCAGTTTGTAGGGCTCCCTTGGGTCTATCAGGCCAGCACAAGTTTGAGGTGGGGACATCTTCGGTGTGGGGTCCATCCTTCGATATGAGGATTTTTTGCAGTCAGGGCTAGGAGCCCCTGGGCACAACCTTTGGCCATTTTCCCTGGGAAAGAAAACTCAGCAGTCCAGGTTCCTGATATCAGTTTGTAGGGCTCCCTTGGGTCTATCAGGGCAGCACAAGTTTGAGGTGGGGACAACTTCGGTGTGGGGTCCATCCTTCGATATATGGATTTTTTTCAGTAAGGGCCAGGGGCCCCTGGGCACATCCTTTTTCCATTTTCCCTGGGAAAGAAAACTCAGCAGTCCAGGTTCCTGATGTCAGTTTGTAGGGTTCCCTTAGGTCTATCAGGGCAGCACAAGTTTGAGGTGGGTACAACTTCGGTGTTCGGTCCATCCTTCGATATAAGGATTTTTTGCAGTCAGGGCCAGGGGCCCCTGGGCACAACCTTTGGCCATTTTCCCTGGGAAAGAAAACTCAGCAGTCTAGGTTCCTGATGTCAGTTTGTAGGGCTCCCTTGGGTCTATCAGGGCAGCACAAGTTTGAGGTGGAGACAACTTCGGTGTGGGCTCCATCCTTCGATATAAGGATTTTTTGCTGTCAGGGCCAGGGGCCCAGGGCCAGGGGCTCCTGGGCACATCCTTTTTCCATTTACCCTGGGAAAGAAAACTCAGCAGTCCAGGTTCCTGATGTCAGTTTGTAGGGCTCCCTTGGGTCTATCAGGGCAGCACAAGTTTGAGGTGGGGACATCTTCGGTGTGGGGTCCATTCTTCGATATAAGGATTCTTTGCAGTCAGGGCTAGGAGCCCCTGGGCACAACCTTTGGCCATTTTCCCTGGGAAAGAAAACTCAGCAGTCCAGGTTCCTGATGTCAGTTTGTAGGGCTCCCTTGGGTCTATCAGGGCAGCACAAGTTTGAGGTGGGGACAACTTCGGTGTGGGGTCCATCCTTCGATATAAGGATTTTTTGCAGTCAGCGCCAGGGGCCCCTGGGCACATCCTTTTTCCATTTTCCCTGGGAAAGAAAACTCAGCAGTCCAGGTTCCTGATGTCAGTTTGTAGGGCTCCCTTGGGTGTATCAGGGCATCCGAGGTTTGAGGTGGGGACAACTTCGGTGTGGGGACCATCCTTCGATATAAGGATTTTTTGCAGTCAGGGCTAGGGGCCCCTGGGCACAACCTTTGGCCATTTTCCCTGGCAAAGAAAACTCAGCAGTCCAGGTTCCTGATGTCAGTTTGTAGGGCTCCCTTGGGTCTATCAGGGTAGCACAAGTTTGAGGTGGGGACAACTTCGGTGTGGGCTCCATCCTTCGATATAAGGATTTTTTGTAGTGAGGCCCCAGCCCAGGGCCAGGGGCCCCTGGGCACATCCTTTTTCCATTTTCCCTGGGAAAGAAAATGCAGCAGTCCAGGTTCCTGATGTCAGTTTATAGGGCTCCCTTGGGTCTATCAGGGCAGCACAAGTTTGAGGTGGGGACAACTTGGGTGTGGGGTCCATCCTTCGATATAAGGATATTTTGCAGTCAGGGCCAGGGTACCCTGGGCACATCCTTTTTCCATTTTCCCTGGGAAAGAAAACTCAGCAGTCCAGGTTCCTGATGTCAGTTTGTAGGGCTCCCTTGGGTCTATCAGGGCAGCACAAGTTTGAGGAGAGGACAACTTCGGTGTGGGGTCCATCCTTCGATATAAGGATTTTTTGCAGTCAGGGCCAGGGGCCCAGGGCCAGGGGCCCCTGGGCACATCCTTTTTCCATTTTCCCTGGGAAAGAAAACTCAGCAGTCCAGGTTCCTGATGGCAGTTTGTAGGGTTCCCTTGGTTCTAACAGGGCAGCACAAGTTTGAGGTGGGGACAACTTTGGTGTGGGGTCCATCCTTCGATATAAGGATTTTTTGCAGTCAGGGCCAGGTGCCCCTGGGCACAACCTTTTACCATTTTCCCTGGGAAAGAAAACTCAGCAGTCCAGGTTCCTGATGTCAGTTTGTAGGGCTCCCTTAGGTCTATCAGGGCAGCACAAGTTTGAGGTGGGGACAACTTTGGTGTGGGCTCCATCCTTCGATATAAGGATTTTTTGCAGTTAGGGCCAGGGGCCCCGGGCACATCCTTTTTCCATTTTCCCTGGGAAAGAAAACTCAGCAGTCCAGGTTCCTGATGTCAGTTTGTAGGGCTCCCTTGGGTCTATCAGGGCAGCACAAATTTGAGAAGCGGAACACTTCGCTGTGGGGTCCATCCTTCGATATAAGGAGTTTTTGCAGTGAATCCCCAGCCCAGGGCCAGGGGCCCCTGGGCACAACCTTTTTCCATTTTCCCTGGGAAAGAAAACTCAGCAGTCCAGGTTCCTGATGTCAGTTTGTAGGGCTCCCTTGGGTCTATCAGGGCAGCACAAGTTTGAGGTGGGGACAACTTCGGTGTGTGGTCCATCCTTCGATATATGGATTTTTTTCAGTCAGGGCCAGGGGCCCCTGGGCACATCCTTTTTCCATTTTCCCTGGGAAAGAAAACTCAGCAGTCCAGGTTCCTGATGTCAGTTTGTAGGGCTCCCTTGGGTGTATCAGGGCATCAGAGGTTTGAGGTGGGGACAACTTCGGTGTGGGGACCATCCTTCGATATAAGGATTTTTTGCAGTCAGGGCTACGGGCCCCTGGGCACAACCTTTGGCCATTTTCCCTGGGAAAGAAAACTCAGCAGTCCAGGTTCCTGATGTCAGTTTGTAGGGCTCCCTTGGGTCTATCAGGGTAGCACAAGTTTGAGGTGGGGACAACATCGGTGTGGGCTCCATCCTTCGATATAAGGATTTTTTGTAGTGAGGCCCCAGCCCAGGGCCAGGGGCCCCTGGGCACATCCTTTTTCCATTTTCCCTGGGAAAGAAAACTCAGCAGTCCAGGTTCCTGATGTCAGTTTGTAGGGCTCCCTTGGGTCTATCAGGGCAGCACAAGTTTGAGGTGGGGACAACTTCGGTGTGGGGTCCATTCTTCGATATAAGGATATTTTGCAGTCAGGGCAAGGGGCCCCTGGGCACAACCTTTGGCCATTTTCCCTGGGAAAGAAAACTCAGCAGTCCAGGTTCCTGATGTCAGTTTGTAGGGCTCCCTTGGGTCTATCAGGGCAGCACAAGTTTGATATGGAGACAACTTCGGTGTGGGCTCCATCCTTCGATATAAGGATTTTTTGTAGTGAGGCCCCAGCCCAGGGCCAGGGGCCCCTGGGCACATCCTTTTTCCATTTTCCCTGGGAAAGAAAACTCAGCAGTCCAGGTTCCTGATGTCAGTTTGTAGGGCTCCCTTGGGTCTATCAGGGCAGCACAAGTTTGAGGTGGGGACAACTTCGGTGTGGGCTCCATCCTTCGATATAAGGATTTTTTGCACTCAGGGCCCGGGGCCCCTGGGCACAACCTTTTTCCATTTTCCCTGGGAAAGAAAACTCAGCAGTCCAGGTTCCTGATGTCAGTTTGTAGGGCTCCCTTGGGTCTATCAGGGCAGCACAAGTTTGAGGTGGGGGCAACTTCGGTGTGGGGTCCATCCTTCGATATAAGGTTTTTTTGTAGTGAGGTCTAAGCCCAGGGCCAGGGGCCCCTGGGCTCAACCTTTTTGCATTTTCCCTAGGAATGAAAACTCAGCAGTCCAGGTTCCTGATGTCAATTTGTAGGGCTCCCTTGGGTCTATCAGGGCAGCACAAGTTTGAGGTGGGGACAACTTCGGTGTGGGGTCCATCCTTCGATATAAGGATTTTTTGCAGTCAGGGCAAGGGGCGCCTGGGCACAACCTTTGGCCATTTTCCCTGGGAAAGAAAACTCAGCAGTCCAGGTTCCTAATGTCAGTTTGTAGGGCTCCCTTGGGTCTATAAGGGCAGCACAAGTTTGAGGTGGGGACAACTTCGGTCTGGGCTCCATCCTTCGATATAAGGATTTTTTGAAGTGAGGACGCAGCCCAGGGCCAGGGGCCCCTGGGCACATTCTTTTTCAATCATCCCCGGGAAAGAAAACTCAGCAGTCCAGGTTCCTGATATCAGTTTGTAGGGTTCCCTTGGGTCTATCAGGGCAGCACAATTTTGACGTGGGGACAACTTCGGTGTGGGGTGCATCCTTCGATATAAGGATTTTTTGCAGTCAGGGCCAGGGGCCCCTGGGCAAATCCTTTGGCCATTTTCCCTGGGAAAGAAAACTCAGCAGTCCAGGTTGCTGATGTCAGTTTGTAGGGCTCCCTTGGGTCTATCAGTGCAGCACAAGTTTGAGGTGGGGACAACTTCGGTGTGGGGTCCATCCTTCGATATATGGATTTTTTTCAGTCAGGGCCAGGGGCCCCTGGGCACATCCTTTTTCCATTTTCCCTGGGAAAGAAAACTCAGCAGTCCAGGTTCCTGATGTCAGTTTGTAGGGCTCCCTTGGGTGTATCAGGGCATCAGAGGTTTGAGGTGGGGACAACTTCGGTGTGGGGACCATCCTTCGATATAAGGATTTTTTGCAGTCAGGGCTACGGGCCCCTGGGCACAACCTTTGGCCATTTTCCCTGGGAAAGAAAACTCAGCAGTCCAGGTTCCTGATGTCAGTTTGTAGGGCTCCCTTGGGTCTATCAGGGTAGCACAAGTTTGAGGTGGGGACAACATCGGTGTGGGCTCCATCCTTCGATATAAGGATTTTTTGTAGTGAGGCCCCAGCCCAGGGCCAGGGGCCCCTGGGCACATCCTTTTTCCATTTTCCCTGGGAAAGAAAACTCAGCAGTCCAGGTTCCTGATGTCAGTTTGTAGGGCTCCCTTGGGTCTATCAGGGCAGCACAAGTTTGAGGTGGGGACAACTACGGTGTGGGGTCCATTCTTCGATATAAGGATATTTTGCAGTCAGGGCAAGGGGCCCCTGGGCACAACCTTTGGCCATTTTCCCTGGGAAAGAAAACTCAGCAGTCCAGGTTCCTGATGTCAGTTTGTAGGGCTCCCTTGGGTCTATCAGGGCAGCACAAGTTTGATATGGAGACAACTTCGGTGTGGGCTCCATCCTTCGATATAAGGATTTTTTGTAGTGAGGCCCCAGCCCAGGGCCAGGGGCCCCTGGGCACATCCTTTTTCCATTTTCCCTGGGAAAGAAAACTCAGCAGTCCAGGTTCCTGATGTCAGTTTGTAGGGTTCCCTTGTGTCTAACAGGGCAGCACAAGTTTGAGGTGGGGACAACTTCGGTGTGGGGTCCATCCTTCGATATAAGGATTTTTTGCAGTCAGGGCCAGGTGCCCCTGGGCACACCCTTTTACCATTTTCCCTGGGAAAGAAAACTCAGCAGTCCAGGTTCCTGATGTCAGTTTGTAGGGCTCCCTTGGGTCTATCAGGGCAGCACAAGTTTGAGGTGGGGACAACTTCGGTGTGGGCTCCATCCTTCGATATAAGGATTTTTTGCACTCAGGGCCCGGGGCCCCTGGGCACAACCTTTGGCCATTTTCCCTGGGAAAGAAAACTCAGCAGTCCAGGTTCCTGATGTCAGTTTGTAGGGCTCCCTTGGGTGTATCAGGGCAGCACAAGTTTGAGGTGGGGACAACTTCGGTGTGGGGTCCATCCTTCGATATAAGGTTTTTTTGTAGTGAGGTCTAAGCCCAGGGCCAGGGGCCCCTGGGCTCAACCTTTTTGCATTTTCCCTAGGAATGAAAACTCAGCAGTCCAGGTTCCTGATGTCAGTTTGTAGGGCTCCCTTGGGTCTATCAGGGCAGCACAAGTTTGAGGTGGGGACAACTTCGGTGTGGGGTCCATACTTCGATATAAGGATTTTTTGCAGTCAGGGCAAGGGGCGCCTGGGCACAACCTTTGGCCATTTTCCCTGGGAAAGAAAACTCAGCAGTCCAGGTTCCTAATGTCAGTTTGTAGGGCTCCCTTGGGTCTATCAGGGCAGCACAAGTTTGAGGTGGGGACAACTTCGGTCTGGGCTCCATCCTTCGATATAAGGATTTTTTGAAGTGAGGACGCAGCCCAGGGCCAGGGGCCCCTGGGCACATTCTTTTTCAATCATCCCCGGGAAAGAAAACTCAGCAGTCCAGGTTCCTGATATCAGTTTGTAGGGTTCCCTTGGGGCTATCAGGGCAGCACAAGTTTGAGGTGGGGACAACTTCGGTGTGGGGTGCATCCTTTGATATAAGGATTTTTTGCAGTCAGGGCCAGGGGCCCCTGGGCACATCCTTTGGCCATTTTCCCTGGGAAAGAAAACTCAGCAGTCCAGGTTGCTGATGTCAGTTTGTAGGGCTCCCTTGGGTCTATCAGTGCAGCACAAGTTTGAGGTGGGGACAACTTCGGTGTGGGGTCCATCCTTCGATATAAGGATTTTTTGTAGTGAGGTCTCAGCCCAGGGCCAGGGGCCCCTGGGCACATCCTTTTTCCATTTTCCCTGGGAAAGAAAACTCAGCAGTCCAGGTTGCTGATGTCAGTTTGTAGGGCTCCCTTGGGTCTATCAGGGCAGCACAAGTTTGAGGTGGGGACAACTTCGGTGTGGGGTCCATCCTTCGATATAAGAATTCTCTGCACTCATTGCTAGGGGCCTCTGGGCACAACCTTTGGCCATTTTCCCTGGGAAAGAAAACTCAGCAGTCCAGGTTCCTGATATCAGTTTGTAGGGCTCCCTTGGGTCTATCAGGGCAGCACAAGTTTGAGGTGGGGACAACTTCGGTGTGGGGTCCATCCTTCGATATATGGATTTTTTTCAGTAAGGGCCAGGGGGCCCTTGGCACATCCTTTTTCCATTTTCCCTGGGAAAGAAAACTCAGCAGTCCAGGTTCCTGATGTCAGTTTGTAGGGTTCCCTTAGGTCTATCAGGGCAGCACAAGTTTGAGGTGGGTACAACTTCGGTGTTCGGTCCATCCTTCGATATAAGGATTTTTTGCAGTCAGGGCCAGGGGCCCCTGGGCACAACCTTTGGCCATTTTCCCTGGGAAAGAAAACTCAGCAGTCTAGGTTCCTGATGTCAGTTTGTAGGGCTCCCTTGGGTCTATCAGGGCAGCACAAGTTTGAGGTGGAGACAACTTCGGTGTGGGCTCCATCCTTCGATATAAGGATTTTTTGCTGTCAGGGCCAGGGGCCCAGGGCCAGGGGCTCCTGGGCACATCCTTTTTCCATTTACCCTGGGAAAGAAAACTCAGCAGTCCAGGTTCCTGATGTCACTTTGTAGGGCTCCCTTAGGTCTATCAGGGCAGCACAAGTTTGAGGAGGGGACAACTTCGGTGTGGGCTCCATCCTTCGATATAAGGATTTTTTGCAGTCAGGGCCAGTGGCCCCTGGGCACATCCTTTTTCCATTTTCCCTGGGAAAGAAAACTCAGCAGTCCAGGTTCCTGATGTCAGTTTGTAGGGCTCCCTTGGGTCTATCAGGGCAGCACAAGTTTGAGGTGGGGACATCTTCGGTGTGGGGTCCATTCTTCGATATAAGGATTTTTTGCAGTCAGGGCTAGGAGCCCCTGGGCACAACCTTTGGCCATTTTCCCTGGGAAAGAAAACTCAGCAGTCCAGGTTCCTGATGTCAGTTTGTAGGGCTCCCTTGGGTCTATCAGGGCAGCACAAGTTTGAGGTGGGGACAACTTCGGTGTGGGGTCCATCCTTCGATATAAGGATTTTTTGCAGTCAGGGCCAGGGGCCCCGGGCACATCCTTTTTCCATTTTCCCTGGGAAAGAAAACTCAGCAGTCCAGGTTCCTGATGTCAGTTTGTAGGGCTCCCTTGGGTGTATCAGGGCATCCGAGGTTTGAGGTGGGGACAACTTCGGTGTGGGGACCATCCTTCGATATAAGGATTTTTTGCAGTCAGGGCTAGGGGCCCCTGGGCACAACCTTTGGCCATTTTCCCTGGCAAAGAAAACTCAGCAGTCCAGGTTCCTGATGTCAGTTTGTAGGGCTCCCTTGGGTCTATCAGGGTAGCACAAGTTTGAGGTGGGGACAACTTCGGTGTGGGCTCCATCCTTCGATATAAGGATTTTTTGTAGTGAGGCCCCAGCCCAGGGCTAGGGGCCCCTGGGCACATCCTTTTTCCATTTTCCCTGGGAAAGAAAATGCAGCAGTCCAGGTTGCTGATGTCAGTTTATAGGGCTCCCTTGGGTCTATCAGGGCAGCACAAGTTTGAGGTGGGGACAACTTGGGTGTGGGGTCCATCCTTCGATATAAGGATATTTTGCAGTCAGGGCCAGGGTCCCCTGGGCACATCCTTTTTCCATTTTCCCTGGGAAAGAAAACTCAGCAGTCCAGGTTCCTGATGTCAGTTTGTAGGGCTCCCTTGGGTCTATCAGGGCAGCACAAGTTTGAGGAGAGGACAACTTCGGTGTGGGCTCCATACTTCGATATAAGGATTTTTTGCAGTCAGGGCCAGGGGCCCAGGGCCAGGGGCCCCTGGGCACATCCTTTTTCCATTTTCCCTGGGAAAGAAAACTCAGCAGTCCAGGTTCCTGATGTCAGTTTGTAGGGCTCCCTTAGGTCTATCAGGGCAGCACAAGTTTGAGGTGGGGACAACTTTGGTGTGGGGTCCATTCTTCGATATAAGGATTTTTTGCACTCAGGGCCAGGGGCCCCTGGGCACAACCTTTGG
Source organism: Lonchura striata (assembly GCF_050655825.1). Lineage (NCBI taxonomy): Eukaryota > Metazoa > Chordata > Aves > Passeriformes > Estrildidae > Lonchura > Lonchura striata. The sequence continues at coordinate 6,448,558 of NC_140727.1, forward strand.
CCATTTTCCCTGGGAAAGAAAACTCAGCAGTCCAGGTTCCTGATGTCAGTTTGTAGGGTTCCCTTGGTTCTAACAGGGCAGCACAAGTTTGAGGTGGGGACAACTTCGGTGTGGGGTCCATCCTTCGATATAAGGATTTTTTGCAGTCAGGGCCAGGTGCCCCTGGGCACAACCTTTTACCATTTTCCCTGGGAAAGAAAACTCAGCAGTCCAGGTTCCTGATGTCAGTTTGTAGGGCTCCCTTAGGTCTATCAGGGCAGCACAAGTTTGAGGTGGGGACAACTTTGGTGTCGGCTCCATCCTTCGATATAAGGATTTTTTGCAGTCAGGGCCAGGGGCCCCGGGCACATCCTTTTTCCATTTTCCCTGGGAAAGAAAACTCAGCAGTCCAGGTTCCTGATGTCAGTTTGTAGGGCTCCCTTGGGTCTATCAGGGCAGCACAAATTTGAGAAGCGGAACACTTCGCTGTGGGGTCCATCCTTCGATATAAGGAGTTTTTGCAGTGAATCCCCAGCCCAGGGCCAGGGGCCCCTGGGCACAACCTTTTTTCATTTTCCCTGGGAAAGAAAACTCAGCAGTCCAGGTTCCTGATGTCAGTTTGTAGGGCTCCCTTGGGTCTATCAGGGCAGCACAAGTTTGAGGTGGGGACAACTTCGGTGTGGGGTCCATCCTTCGATATATGGATTTTTTTCAGTCAGGGCCAGGGGCCCCTGGGCACATCCTTTTTCCATTTTCCCTGGGAAAGAAAACTCAGCAGTCCAGGTTCCTGATGTCAGTTTGTAGGGCTCCCTTGGGTGTATCAGGGCATCAGATGTTTGAGGTGGGGACAACTTCGGTGTGGGGACCATACTTCGATATAAGGATTTTTTGCAGTCAGGGCTACGGGCCCCTGGGCACAACCTTTGGCCATTTTCCCTGGGAAAGAAAACTCAGCAGTCCAGGTTCCTGATGTCAGTTTGTAGGGCTCCCTTGGGTCTATCAGGGTAGCACAAGTTTGAGGTGGGGACAACTTCGGTGTGGGCTCCATCCTTCGATATAAGGATTTTTTGTAGTGAGGCCCCAGCCCAGGGCCAGGGGCCCCTGGGCACATCCTTTTTCCATTTTCCCTGGGAAAGAAAACTCAGCAGTCCAGGTTCCTGATGTCAGTTTGTAGGGCTCCCTTGGGTCTATCAGGGCAGCACAAGTTTGAGGTGGGGACAACTTCGGTGTGGGGTCCATTCTTCGATATAAGGATATTTTGCAGTCAGGGCAAGGGGCCCCTGGGCACAACCTTTGGCCATTTTCCCTGGGAAAGAAAACTCAGCAGTCCAGGTTCCTGATGTCAGTTTGTAGGGCTCCCTTGGGTCTATCAGGGCAGCACAAGTTTGATGTGGAGACAACTTCGGTGTGGGCTCCATCCTTCAATATAAGGATTTTTTGTAGTGAGGCCCCAGCCCAGGGCCAGGGGCCCCTGGGCACATCCTTTTTCCATTTTCCCTGGGAAAGAAAACTCAGCAGTCCAGGTTCCTGATGTCAGTTTGTAGGGTTCCCTTGTGTCTAACAGGGCAGCACAAGTTTGAGGTGGGGACAACTTCGGTGTGGGGTCCATCCTTCGATATAAGGATTTTTTGCAGTCAGGGCCAGGTGCCCCTGGGCACACCCTTTTACCATTTTCCCTGGGAAAGAAAACTCAGCAGTCCAGGTTCCTGATGTCAGTTTGTAGGGCTCCCTTGGGTCTATCAGGGCAGCACAAGTTTGAGGTGGGGACAACTTCGGTGTGGGGTCCATCCTTCGATATAAGGATTTTTTGCAGTCAGGGCCCGGGGCCCCTGGGCACAACCTTTGGCCATTTTCCCTGGGAAAGAAAACTCAGCAGTCCAGGTTCCTGATGTCAGTTTGTAGGGCTCCCTTGGGTCTATCAGGGCAGCACAAGTTTGAGGTGGAGACAACTTCGGTGTGGGGTCCATCCTTCGATATAAGGATTCTTTGTAGTGAGGTCCCAGCCCAGGGCCAGGGGCCCCTGGGCACATCCTTTTTCCATTTTCCCTGGGAAAGAAAACTCAGCAGTCCAGGTTCCTGATGTCAGTTTGTAGGGCTCCCTTGGGTCTATCAGGGCAGCACAAGTTTGAGGTGGGGGCAACTTCGGTGTGGGGTCCATCCTTCGATATAAGGTTTTTTTGTAGTGAGGTCTAAGCCCAGGGCCAGGGGCCCCTGGGCTCAACCTTTTTGCATTTTCCCTAGGAATGAAAACTCAGCAGTCCAGGTTCCTGATGTCAGTTTGTAGGGCTCCCTTGGGTCTATCAGGGCAGCACAAGTTTGAGGTGGGGACAACTTCGGTGTGGGGTCCATCCTTCGATATAAGGATTTTTTGCAGTCAGGGCAAGGGCCGCCTGGGCACAACCTTTGGCCATTTTCCCTGGGAAAGAAAACTCAGCAGTCCAGGTTCCTAATGTCAGTTTGTAGGGCTCCCTTGGGTCTATCAGGGCAGCACAAGTTTGAGGTGGAGACAATTTCGGTGTGGGCTCCATCCTTCGATATAAGGATTTTTTGTAGTGAGGTCCCAGCCCATGGCCAGGGGCCCCTGGACACATTCTTTTTCCATTTTCCCTGGGAAAGAAAACTCAGCATTCCAGGTTCCTGATGTCAGTTTGTAGGGCTCCCTTGGGTCTATCAGGGCAGCACAAGTTTGAGGTGGGGACAAATTCGGTGTGGGCTCCATCCTTTGATATAAGGATTTTTTGCAGTCAGGGCCAGGGGCCCCTGGGCACATCCTTTTTCCATTTTCCCTGGGAAAGAAAACTCAGCAGTCCAGGTTCCTGATGTCAGTTTGTAGGGCTCCCTTGGGTCTATCAGGGCAGCACAAGTTTGAGGTGGGGACAACTTCGGTGTGGGGTCCATCCTTCGATATAAGGATTTTTTGCAGTCAGGGCCAGGGGCCCAGGGCCAGGGGCCCCTGGGCACATCCTTTTTCCATTTTCCCTGGGAAAGAAAACTCAGCAGTCCAGGTTCCTGATATCAGTTTGTAGGGCTCCCTTGGGTCTATCAGGGCAGCACAAGTTTGAGGTGGGGACAACTTCGGTGTGGGGTCCATCCTTCGATATAAGGATTTTTTGCAGTCAGGGCCAGGGGCCCCGGACACACCCTTTTTCCATTTTCCCTGGGAAAGAAAACTCAGCAGTCCAGTTTCCTGATGTCAGTTTGTAGGGCTCCCTTGGGTCTATCAGGGCAGCACAAATTTTAGAAGCGGAACACTTCGCTGTGGGGTCCATCCTTCGATATAAGGTTTTTTTGCAGTGAGGCCCCAGCCCTGGGCCAGGGGCCCCTGGGCACATCCGTTTTCCATTTTCCCTGGGAAAGAAAACTCAGCAGTCCAGGTTCCTGATGTCAGTTTGTAGAGCTCCCTTGGGTCTATCAGGGTAGCACAAGTTTGAGGTGGGGACAACTTCGGTGTGGGCTCCATCCTTCGATATAAGGATTTTTTGAAGTGAGGCCCCAGCCCAGGGCCAGGGGCCCCTGGGCACATCCTTTTTCCATTTTCCCTGGGAAAGAAAACTCAGCAGTCCAGGTTCCTGATGTCAGTTTGTAGGGCTCCCTTGGGTCTATCAGGGCAGCACAAGTTTGAGGTGGGGACAACTTCAGTGTGGGGTCCATCCTTCGATATAAGGATTTTTGCAGTCAGGGCCAGGGGCCCCTGGGCACATCCTTTTTCCATTTTCCCTGGGAAAGAAAACTCAGCAGTCCAGGTTCCTGATGTCAGTTTGTAGGGCTCCCTTGGGTCTATCAGGGCAGCACAAGTTTGAGGTGGGGACAACTTCAGTGTGGGGTCCATCCTTCGATATAAGGATTTTTTGCAGTCAGGGCCAGGGGCCCCTGGGCACATCCTTTTTCCATTTTCCCTGGGAAAGAAAACTCAGCAGTCCAGGTTCCTGATGTCAGTTTGTAGGGCTCCCTTGGGTCTATCAGGGCAGCACAAGTTTGAGGTGGGGACAACTTCAGTGTGGGGTCCATCCTTCGATATAAGGATTCTTTGCAGAGAGGCCAGCCCAGGGCCAGGGGACACTGGGCACATCCTTTTTCCATTTTCCCTGGGAAAGAAAACTCAGCAGTCCAGGTTCCTGATGTCAGTTTGTAGGGCTCCCTTGGGTCTATCAGGGCAGCACAAGTTTGAGGTGGGGACAACTTCGGTGTGGGGTCCATCCTTCGATATAAGGATTTTTTGCAGTCAGGGCCAGGGGCCCAGGGCCAGGGGCCCCTGGGCACATCCTTTTTCCATTTTCCCTGGGAAAGAAAACTCAGCAGTCCAGGTTCCTGATGTCAGTTTGTAGGGCTCCCTTGGGTCTATCAGGGCAGCACAAGTTTGATGTGGAGACAACTTCGGTGTGGGCTCCATCCTTCGATATAAGGATTTTTTGTAGTGAGGCCCCAGCCCAGGGCCAGGGGCCCCTGGGCACATCCTTTTTCCATTTTCCCTGGGAAAGAAAACTCAGCAGTCCAGGTTCCTGATGTCAGTTTGTAGGGTTCCCTTGTGTCTAACAGGGCACCACAAGTTTGAGGTGGGGACATCTTCGGTGTGGGGTCCATCCTTCGATATAAGGATTTTTTGCAGTCAGGGCCAGGTGCCCCTGGGCACACCCTTTTACCATTTTCCCTGGGAAAGAAAACTCAGCAGTCCAGGTTCCTGATGTCAGTTTGTAGGTCTCCCTTAGGTCTATCAGGGCAGCACAAGTTTGAGGTGGGGACAACTTCGGTGTGGGGTCCATTCTTCGATATAAGGATTTTTTGCACTCAGGGCCCGGGGCCCCTGGGCACAACCTTTGGCCATTTTCCCTGGGAAAGAAAACTCAGCAGTCCAGGTTCCTGATGTCAGTTTGTAGGGCTCCCTTGGGTCTATCAGGGCAGCACAAGTTTGAGGTGGAGACAACTTCGGTGTGGGGTCCATCCTTCGATATAAGGATTCTTTGTAGTGAGGTCCCAGCCCAGGGCCAGGGGCCCCTGGGCACATCCTTTTTCCATTTTCCCTGGGAAAGAAAACTCAGCAGTCCAGGTTCCTGATGTCAGTTTGTAGGGCTCCCTTGGGTCTATCAGGGCAGCACAAGTTTGAGGTGGGGACAACTTCGGTGTGGGCTCCATCCTTCGATATAAGGTTTTTTTGTAGTGAGGTCTAAGCCCAGGGCCAGGGGCCCCTGGGCTCAACCTTTTTGCATTTTCCCTAGGAATGAAAACTCAGCAGTCCAGGTTCCTGATGTCAGTTTGTAGGGCTCCCTTGGGTGTATCAGGGCAGCACAAGTTTGAGGTGGGGACAACTTCGGTGTGGGGTCCATCCTTCGATATAAGGATTTTTTGCAGTCAGGGCAAGGGGCGCCTGGGCACAACCTTTGGCCATTTTCCCTGGGAAAGAAAACTCAGCAGTCCAGGTTCCTAATGTCAGTTTGTAGGGCTCCCTTGGGTCTATCAGGGCAGCACAAGTTTGAGGTGGAGACAATTTCGGTGTGGGCTCCATCCTTCGATATAAGGATTTTTTGTAGTGAGGTCCCAGCCCATGGCCAGGGGCCCCTGGACACATTCTTTTTCCATTTTCCCTGGGAAAGAAAACTCAGCAGTCCAGGTTCCTGATGTCAGTTTGTAGGGCTCCCTTGGGTCTATCAGGGCAGCACAAGTTTGAGGTGGGGACAAATTCGGTGTGGGCTCCATCCTTTGATATAAGGATTTTTTGCAGTCAGGGCCAGGGGCCCCTGGGCACATCCTTTTTCCATTTTCCCTAGGAAAGAAAACTCAGCAGTCCAGGTTCCTGAAGTCAGTTTGTAGGGCTCCCTTAGGGTCTATCAGGGCAGCACAAGATTGAGGTGGGGACAATTTCTGTGTGGGGTCCATCCTTCGATATAAGGATTTTTTGCAGTCAGGGCAAGGGGCCCCTGGGCACAACCTTTGGCCATTTTCCCTGGCAAAGAAAACTCAGCAGTCCAGGTTGCTGATGTCAGTTTGTAGGGCTCCCTTGGGTGTATCAGGGCAGCACAAGTTTGAGGTGGGGACAACTTCGGTGTGGGATCCATCCTTCGATATAAGGATTTTTTGCAGTCAGGGCCAGGGTCCCCTGGGCACATCCTTTGGCCATTTTCCCAGGGAAAGAAAACTCAGCAGTCCAGGTTCCTGATGTCAGTTTGTAGGGCTCCCTTGGGTCTATCAGGGCAGCACAAGTTTGTGGTGGGGACATCTTCGGTGTGGGGTCCATCCTTCGATATAAGGATTTTTTGCAGTCAGGGCTAGGAGCCCCTGGGCACAACCTTTGGCCATTTTCCCTGGGAAAGAAAACTCAGCAGTCCAGGTTCCTGATATCAGTTTGTAGGGCTCCCTTGGGTCTATCAGGGCAGCACAAGTTTGAGGTGGGGACAACTTCGGTGTGGGGTCCATCCTTCGATATAAGGATTTTTTGCAGTCAGAGCCAGGGCCCCGGGCACATCCTTTTTCCATTTTCCCTGGGAAAGAAAACTAAGCAGTCCAGGTTCCTGATGTCAGTTTGTAGGGCTCCCTTAGGTGTATCAGGGCAGCACAAGTTTGAGCTGGGTACAACTTCGGTGTTCGGTCCATCCTTCGATATAAGGATTTTTTGCAGTCAGGGCCAGGGGCCCCTGGGCACAAACTTTGGCCATTTTCCCTGGGAAAGAAAACTCAGCAGTCCAGGTTCCTGATGTCAGTTTGTAGGGCTCCCTTGGGTCTAACAGGGTAGCACAATTTTGAGGTGGGGACAACTTCGGTCTGGGCTCCATCCTTCGATATAAGGATTTTTTGTAGTGAGGCCCCAGCCCAGGGCCAGGGGCCCCTGGGCACATCCTTTTTCCATTTTCCCTGGGAAAGAAAACTCAGCAGTCCAGGTTCCTGATGTCAGTTTGTAGGGCTCCCTTGGGTGTACCAGGGCAGCACAAGTTTGAGGTGGGGACATCTTCGGTGTGGGGACCATCCTTCGATATAAGGATTTTTTGCAGTCAGGGCTTGGAGCCCCTGGGCACAACCTTTGGCCATTTTCCCTGGCAAAGAAAACTCAGCAGTCCAGGTTCCTGATGTCAGTTTGTAGGGCTCCCTTGGGTCTATCAGGGCAGCACAAGTTTGAGGTGGGGACAACTTCGGTGTGGGGTCCATCCTTCGATATAAGGATTTTTTGCAGTCAGGGCCAGGGGCCCCGGACACATCCTTTTTCCATTTTCCCTGGGAAAGAAAACTCAGCAGTCCAGGTTCCTGATGTCAGTTTGTAGGGCTCCCTTGGGTCTATCAGGGCAGCACAAATTTTAGAAGCGGAACACTTCGCTGTGGGGTCCATCCTTCGATATAAGGTTTTTTTGCAGTGAGGCCCCAGCCCTGGGCCAGGGGCCCCTGGGCACATCCGTTTTCCATTTTCCCTGGGAAAGAAAACTCAGCAGTCCAGGTTCCTGATGTCAGTTTGTAGAGCTCCCTTGGGTCTATCAGGGTAGCACAAGTTTGAGGTGGGGACAAGTTCGGTGTGGGCTCCATCCTTCGATATAAGGATTTTTTGAAGTGAGGCCCCAGCCCAGGGCCAGGGGCCCCTGGGCACATCCTTTTTCCATTTTCCCTGGGAAAGAAAACTCAGCAGTCCAGGTTCCTGATGTCAGTTTGTAGGGCTCCCTTAGGTCTATTAGGGCAGCACAAGTTTGAGGTGGGGACAACTTCAGTGTGGGGTCCATCCTTCGATATAAGGATTTTTGCAGTCAGGGCCAGGGGCCCCTGGGCACATCCTTTTTCCATTTTCCCTGGGAAAGAAAACTCAGCAGTCCAGGTTCCTGATGTCAGTTTGTAGGGCTCCCTTGGGTCTATCAGGGCAGCACAAGTTTGAGGTGGGGACAACTTCAGTGTGGGGTCCATCCTTCGATATAAGGATTTTTTGCAGTCAGGGCCAGGGACCCCTGGGCACATCCTTTTTCCATTTTCCCTGGGAAAGAAAACTCAGCAGTCCAGGTTCCTGATGTCAGTTTGTAGGGCTCCCTTGGGTCTATCAGGGCAGCACAAGTTTGAGGTGGGGACAACTTCAGTGTGGGGTCCATCCTTCGATATAAGGATTCTTTGCAGAGAGGCCAGCCCAGGGCCAGGGGACACTGGGCACATCCTTTTTCCATTTTCCCTGGGAAAGAAAACTCAGCAGTCCAGGTTCCTGATGTCAGTTTGTAGGGCTCCCTTGGGTCTATCAGGGCAGCACAAGTTTGAGGTGGGGACAACTTCGGTGTGGGGTCCATCCTTCGATATAAGGATTCTTTGCAGTCAGGGCCAGGGGCCCAGGGCCAGGGGCCCCTGGGCACATCCTTTTTCCATTTTCCCTGGGAAAGAAAACTCAGCAGTTCAGGTTCCTGATGTCAGTTTGTAGGGCTCCCTTGGGTCTATCAGGGCAGCACAAGTTTGAGGTGGGGACAACTTCGGTGTGGGGTCCATCCTTCGATATAAGGATATTTTGCAGTCAGGGCCAGGGGCCCCTGGGCACATCCTTTTTCCATTTTCCCTGGGAAAGAAAACTCAGCAGTCCAGGTTCCTGATGTCAGTTTGTAGGGCTCCCTTGGGTCTATCAGGGCAGCACAAGTTTGAGGTGGAGACAACTTCGGTGTGGGGTCCATCCTTCGATATAAGGATTTTTTGCAGTCAGGGCTAGGGGCCCCTGGGCTCACCCTTTTACCATTTTCCCTGGGAAAGAAAACTCAGCAGTCCAGGTTCCTGATGTCAGTTTGTAGGGCTCCCTTAGGTCTATCAGGGCAGCACAAGTTTGAGGTGGAGACAACTTCGGTGTGGGGTCCATCCTTCGATATAAGGATTTTTTGCACTCAGGGCCCGGGGCCCCTGGGCACAACCTTTGTCCATTTTCCCTGGGAAAGAATACTCAGCAGTCCAGGTTTCTGATGTCAGTTTGTAGGGCTCCCTTTGGTGTATCAGGGCAGCACAAGTTTGAGGTGGGGACATCTTCGGTGTGGGGACCATCCTTCGATATAAGGATTTTTTGCAGTCAGGGCTAGGAGCCCCTGGGCACAACCTTTGGCCATTTTCCCTGGGAAAGAAAACTCAGCAGTCCAGGTTCCTGATGTCAGTTTGTAGGGCTCCCTTGGGTCTATCAGGGCAGCACAAGTTTGAGGTGGGGACAACTTCAGTGTGGGGTCCATCCTTCGATATAAGGATTTTTTGCAGTCAGGGCCAGGGGCCCCTGGGCACATCCTTTTTCCATTTTCCCTGGGAAAGAAAACTCAGCAGTCCAGGTTCCTGATGTCAGTTTGTAGGGCTCCCTTGGGTCTATCAGGGCAGCACAAGTTTGAGGTGGGGACAACTTCAGTGTGGGGTCCATCCTTCGATATAGGGATTCTTTGCAGTCAGGGCCAGGGGCCCAGGGCCAGGGGCCCCTGGGCACATCCTTTTTCCATTTTCCCTGGGAAAGAAAACTCAGCAGTCCAGGTTCCTGATGTCAGTTTGTAGGGCTCCCTTGGGTCTATCAGGGCAGCACAAGTTTGAGGTGGGGACAACTTCGGTGTGGGGTCCATCCTTCGATATAAGGATATTTTGCAGTCAGGGCCAGGGGCCCCTGGGCACATCCTTTTTCCATTTTCCCTGGGAAAGAAAACTCAGCAGTCCAGGTTCCTGATGTCAGTTTGTAGGGCTACCTTGGGTCTATCAGGGCAGCACAAGTTTGAGGTGGAGACAACTTCGGTGTGGGGTCCATCCTTCGATATAAGGATTTTTTGTAGTGAGGCCCCAGCCCAGGGCCAGGGGCCCCTGGGCACATCCTTTTTCCATTTTCCCTGGGAAAGAAAACTCAGCAGTCCAGGTTCCTGATGTCAGTTTGTAGGGTTCCCTTGGGTCTAACAGGGCAGCAAAAGTTTGAGGTGGGGACAACTTCGGTGTGGGGTCCATCCTTCGATATAAGGATTTTTTGCAGTCAGGGCCAGGGGCCCCTGGGCACACCCTTTTACCATTTTCCCTGGGAAAGAAAACTCAGCAGTCCAGGTTCCTGATGTCAGTTTGTAGGGCTCCCTTAGGTCTATCAGGGCAGCACAAGTTTGAGGTGGAGACAACTTCGGTGTGGGGTCCATCCTTCGATATAAGGATTTTTTGCACTCAGGGCCCGGGGCCCCTGGGCACAACCTTTGTCCATTTTCCCTGGGAAAGAAAACTCAGCAGTCCAGGTTTCTGATGTCAGTTTGTAGGGCTCCCTTTGGTGTATCAGGGCAGCACAAGTTTGAGGTGGAAACAACTTCGGTGTGGGGACCATCCTTCGATATAAGGATTTTTTGCAGTCAGGGCTAGGAGCCCCTGGGCACAACCTTTGGCCATTTTCCCTGGGAAAGAAAACTCAGCAGTCCAGGTTCCTGATGACAGTTTGTAGGGCTCCCTTGGGTCTATCAGGGCAGCACAAGTTTGAGGTGGGGACAACTTTGGTGTGGGGTCCATCCTTCGATATAAGGATTTTTTGCAGTCAGGGCCAGGGGCCCAGGGCCAGGGGCCCCTGGGCACATCCTTTTTCCATTTTCCCTGGGAAAGAAAACTCAGCAGTCCAGGTTCCTGATGTCAGTTTGTAGGGCTCCCTTGGGTCTATCAGGGCAGCACAAGTTTGAGGTGGAGACAACTTCGGTGTGGGGTCCATCCTTCGATATAAGGATTTTTTGTAGTGAGGCCCCAGCCCAGGGCCAGGGGCCCCTGGGCACAACTTTTTTCCATTTTCCCTGGGAAAGAAAACTCAGCAGTCCAGGTTCCTGATGTCAGTTTGTAGGGTTCCCTTGGGTCTAACAGGGCAGCAAAAGTTTGAGGTGGGGACAACTTCGGTGTGGGGTCCATCCTTCGATATAAGGATTTTTTGCAGTCAGGGCCAGGGGCCCCTGGGCACAACCTTTTACCATTTTCCCTGGGAAAGAAAACTCAGCAGTCCAGGTTCCTGATGTCAGTTTGTAGGGCTCCCTTAGGTCTATCAGGGCAGCACAAGTTTGAGGTGGAGACAACTTCGGTGTGGGGTCCATCCTTCGATATAAGGATTTTTTGCACTCAGGGCCCGGGGCCCCTGGGCACAACCTTTGTCCATTTTCCCTGGGAAAGAAAACTCAGCAGTCCAGGTTTCTGATGTCAGTTTGTAGGGCTCCCTTTGGTGTATCAGGGCAGCACAAGTTTGAGGTGGGGACAACTTCGGTGTGGGGACCATCCTTCGATATAAGGATTTTTTGCAGTCAGGGCTAGGAGCCCCTGGGCACAACCTTTGGCCATTTTCCCTGGGAAAGAAAACTCAGCAGTCCAGGTTCCTGATGTCAGTTTGTAGGGCTCCCTTGGGTCTATCAGGGCAGCACAATTTTGAGGTGGGGACAACTTCGGTGTGGGGTCCATCCTTCGATATAAGGATTCTTTGCAGTCAGGGCCAGGGGCCCCTGGGCACATCCTTTTTCCATTTTCCCTGGGAAAGAAAACTCAGCAGTCCAGGTTCCTGATGTCAGTTTGTAGAGCTCCCTTTGGTCTATCAGGGTAGCACAAGTTTGAGGTGGGGACAACTTTGGTGTGGGCTCCATCCTTCGATATAAGGATTCTTTGCAGTGAGGCCCCAGCCCAGGGCCAGGGGCCCCTGGGCACATCCTTTTTCCATTTTCCCTGGGAAAGAAAACTCAGCAGTCCAGGTTCCTGATGTCAGTTTGTAGGGTTCCCTTAGGTCTATCAGGGCAGCACAACTTTGAGGAGGGGACAACTTCGGTGTGGGCTCCATCCTTCGATATAAGGATTTTTTGCAGTCAGGGCCAGGGCCCCCTGGGCACATCCTTTTTCCATTTTCCCTGGGAAAGAAAACTCAGCAGTCCAGGTTCCTGATGTCAGTTTGTAGGGCTCCCTTGGGTGTATCAGGGCAGCACAAGTTTGAGGTGGGGACAACTTCGGTGTGGGGTCCATCCTTCGATATAAGGATTTTTTGCAGTCAGGGCCAGGGGCCCCTGGGCACACCCTTTTTCCATTTTCCCTGGGAAAGAAAACTCAGCAGTCCAGGTTCCTGATGTCAGTTTGTAGGGCTCCCTTGGGTCTATCAGGGCAGCACAAGTTTGAGGTGGGGACATCTTTGGTGTGGGGTCCATCCTTCGATATAAGGATTTTTTGCAGAGAGGCCCAGCCCAGGGCCAGGGGACACTGGGCACATCCTTTTTCCATTTTCCCTGGGAAAGAAAACTCAGCAGTCCAGGTTCCTGATGTCAGTTTGTAGGGCTCCCTTGGGTCTATCAGGGCAGCACAAGTTTGAGGTGGGGACAACTTCGGTGTGGGGTCCATCCTTCGATATAAGGATTTTTTGCAGTCAGGGCCAGGGGCCCCTGGGCACAACCTTTGGCCATTTTCCCTGGGAAAGAAAACTCAGCAGTCCAGGTTCCTGATGTCAGGTTGTAGGGCTCCCTTGGGTCTAACAGGGCAGCACAAGTTTGAGGTGGGGACAACTTCGGTGTGGGGTCCATCCTTCAATATAAGGATTTTTTCAGTCAGGGCCAGGGGCCCCTGAGCACAACCTTTTACCATTTTCCCTGGGAAAGAAAACTCAGCAGTCCAGGTTCCTGATGTCAGTTTGTAGGGCTCCCTTAGGTCTATCAGGGCAGCACAAGTTTGAGGTGGGGACAACTTCGGTGTGGAGTCCATCCATCGATATAAGGATTTTTTGCACTCAGGGCCCGGGGTCCCTGGGCACAACCTTTGTCCATTTTCCCTGGGAAAGAAGACTCAGCAGTCCAGGTTCCTGATGTCAGTTTGTAGGGCTCCCTTGGGTCTATCAGGGCAGCACAAGTTTGAGGTCGGGACAACTTCAGTGTGGGGTCCATCCTTCGATATAAGGATTTTTTGAAGTGAGGACCCAGCCCAGGGCCAGGGGACAATGGGCACATCCTTTTTCCATTTTCCCTGGGAAAGAAAACTCAGCAGTCCAGGTTCCTGATGTCAGTTTGTAGGGCTCCCTTGGGTCTATCAGGGCAGCACAAGTTTGAGGTGGGGACAACTTCGGTGTGGGGTCCATCCTTCGATATAAGGATTTTTTGCACTCAGGGCCAGGGGCCCAGGGCCAGGGGCCCCTGGGCACATCCTTTTTCCATTTTCCCTGGGAAAGAAAACTCAGCAGTCCAGGTTCCTGATGTCAGTTTGTAGGGCTCCCTTGGGTCTATCAGGGCAGCACAAGTTTGAGGTGGGGACAACTTCGGTGTGGGGTCCATTCTTCGATATAAGGATATTTTGCAGTCAGGGCCAGGGGCCCCTGGGCACATCCTTTTTCCATTTTCCCTGGGAAAGAAAACTCAGCAGTCCAGGTTCCTGATGTCAGTTTGTAGGGCTCCCTTGGGTCTATCAGGGCAGCACAAGTTTGAGGTGGGGACAACTTCGGTGTGGGGTCCATCCTTCGATATAAGGATTCTTTGCAGTCAGGGCCAGGGGCCCCTGGGCACAACCTTTAGGCCATTTTCCCTGGGAAAGAAAACTCAGCAGTCCAGGTTCCTGATGTCAGTTTGTAGGGCTCCCTTGGGTCTATCAGGGCAGCACAAGTTTGAGGTGGGGACAACTTCAGTGTGGGCTCCATCCTTCGATATAAGGATTTTTTGTAGTGAGGCCCCAGCCCAGGGCCAGGGGCCCCTGGGCACATCCTTTTTCCATTTTCCCTGGGAAAGAAAACTCAGCAGTCCAGGTTCCTGATGTCAGTTTGTAGGGTTCCCTTGTGTCTAACAGGGCAGCACAAGTTTGAGGTGGGGACAACTTCGGTGTGGGGTCCATCCTTCAATATAAGGATTTTTTCAGTCAGGGCCAGGGGCCCATGGGCACACCCTTTTACCATTTTCCCTGGGAAAGAAAACTCAGCAGTCCAGGTTCCTGATGACAGTTTGTAGGGCTCCCTTGGGTCTATCAGGGCAGCACAAGTTTGAGGTGGGGACAACTTCGGTGTGGGCTCCATCCTTCGATATAAGGATTTTTTGCAGTCAGGGCCAGGGGCCCAGGGCCAGGGGCCCCTGGGCACATCCTTTTTCCATTTTCCCTGGGAAAGAAAACTCAGCAGTCCAGGTTCCTGATGTCAGTTTGTAGGGCTCCCTTGGGTCTATCAGGGCAGCACAAGTTTGAGGTGGAGACAACTTCGGTGTGGGGTCCATCCTTCGATATAAGGATTTTTTGTAGTGAGGCCCCAGCCCAGGGCCAGGGGCCCCTGGGCACAACTTTTTTCCATTTTCCCTGGGAAAGAAAACTCAGCAGTCCAGGTTCCTGATGTCAGTTTGTAGGGTTCCCTTGGGTCTAACAGGGCAGCAAAAGTTTGAGGTGGGGACAACTTCGGTGTGGGGTCCATCCTTCGATATAAGGATTTTTTGCAGTCAGGGCCAGGGGCCCCTGGGCACAAACTTTTCCCATTTTCCCTGGGAAAGAAAACTCAGCAGTCCAGGTTCCTGATGTCAGTTTGTAGGGCTCCCTTAGGTCTATCAGGGCAGCACAAGTTTGAGGTGGAGACAACTTCGGTGTGGGGTCCATCCTTCGATATAAGGATTTTTTGCACTCAGGGCCCGGGGCCCCTGGGCACAACCTTTGTCCATTTTCCCTGGGAAAGAAAACTCAGCAGTCCAGGTTCCTGATGTCAGTTTGTAGAGCTCCCTTGGGTCTATCAGGGTAGCACAAGTTTGAGGTGGGGACAACTTTGGTGTGGGCTCCATCCTTCGATATAAGGATTCTTTGCAGTGAGGCCCCAGCCCAGGGCCAGGGGCCCCTGGGCACACCCTTTTCCCATTTTCCCTGGGAAAGAAAACTCAGCAGTCCAGGTTCCTGATGTCAGTTTGTAGGGTTCCCTTAGGTCTATCAGGGCAGCACAAGTTTGAGGTGGGGACAACTTCGGTGTGGAGTCCATCCATCGATATAAGGATTTTTTGCACTCAGGGCCCGGGGCCCCTGGGCACAACCTTTGGCCATTTTCCCTGGGAAAGAAGACTCAGCAGTCCAGGTTCCTGATGTCAGTTTGTAGGGCTCCCTTGGGTCTATCAGGGCAGCACAAGTTTGAGGTGGGGACATCTTCGGTGTGGGGTCCATCCTTCGATATAAGGATTTTTTGAAGAGAGGCCCCAGCACAGGGCCAGGGGACACTGGGCACATCCTTTTTCCATTTTCCCTGGGAAAGAAAACTCAGCAGTCCAGGTTCCTGATGTCAGTTTGTAGGGCTCCCTTGGGTCTATCAGGGCAGCACAAGTTTGAGGTGGGGACAACTTCGGTGTGGGGTCCATCCTTCGATATAAGGATTTTTTGCAGTCAGGGCCAGGGGCCCAGGGCCAGGGGCCCCTGGGCACATCCTTTTTCCATTTTCCCTGGGAAAGAAAACTCAGCAGTCCAGGTTCCTGATGTCAGTTTGTAGGGCTCCCTTGGGTCTATCAGGGCAGCACAAGTTTGAGGTGGGGACAACTTCGGTGTGGGGTCCATTCTTCGATATAAGGATATTTTGCAGTCAGGGCCAGGGGCCCCTGGGCACATCCTTTTTCCATTTTCCCTGGGAAAGAAAACTCAGCAGTCCAGGTTCCTGATGTCAGTTTGTAGGGCTCCCTTGGGTCTATCAGGGCAGCACAAGTTTGAGGTGGGGACAACTTCGGTGTGGGGTCCATCCTTCGATATATGGATTCTTTCCAGTCAGGGCCAGGGGCCCCTGGGCACAACCTTTAGGCCATTTTCCCTGGGAAAGAAAACTCAGCAGTCCAGGTTCCTGATGTCAGTTTGTAGGGCTCCCTTGGGTCTATCAGGGCAGCACAAGTTTGAGGTGGGGACAACTTCAGTGTGGGCTCCATCCTTCGATATAAGGATTTTTTGTAGTGAGGCCCCAGCCCAGGGCCGGGGGCCCCTGGGCACATCCTTTTTCCATTTTCCCTGGGAAAGAAAACTCAGCAGTCCAGGTTCCTGATGTCAGTTTGTAGGGTTCCCTTGTGTCTAACAGGGCAGCACAAGTTTGAGGTGGGGACAACTTCGGTGTGGGGTCCATCCTTCAATATAAGGATTTTTTCAGTCAGGGCCAGGGGCCCATGGGCACACCCTTTTACCATTTTCCCTGGGAAAGAAAACTCAGCAGTCCAGGTTCCTGATGTCAGTTTGTTGGGCTCCCTTAGGTCTATCAGGGCAGCACAAGTTTGAGGTGGGGACAACTTCGGTGTGGAGTCCATCCTTCGATATAAGGATTTTTTGCACTCAGGGCCCGTGGCCCCAGGGCACAACCTTTGGCCATTTTCCCTGGGAAAGAAAACTCAGCAGTCCAGGTTGCTGATGTCAGTTTGTAGGGCTCCCTTGGGTGTATCAGGGCAGCACAAGTTTGAGGTGGGGACATCTTCGGTGTGGGGACCATCCTTCGATATAAGGATTTTTTGCAGTCAGGGCTAGGAGCCCCTGGGCACAACCGTTGGCCATTTTCCCTGGGAAAGAAAACTCAGCAGTCCAGGTTCCTGATGTCAGTTTGTAGGGCTCCCTTGGGTCTATCAGGGCAGCACAAGTTTGAGGTGGGGACAACTTCGGTGTGGGGTCCATCCTTCGATATAAGGATTCTTTGCAGTCAGGGCCAGGGGCCCCTGGGCACATCCTTTTTCCATTTTCCCTGGGAAAGAAAACTCAGCAGTCCAGGTTCCTGATGTCAGTTTGTAGAGCTCCCTTGGGTCTATCAGGGTAGCACAAGTTTGAGGTGGGGACAACTTCGGTGTGGGGTCCATCCTTCGATATAAGGATTTTTTGAAGTGAGGCCCCAGCCCAGGGCCAGGGGCCCCTGGGCACATCCTTTTTCCATTTTCCCTGGGAAAGAAAACTCAGCAGTCCAGGTTCCTGATGTCAGTTTGTAGGGCTCCCTTAGGTCTATCAGGGCAGCACAAGTTTGAGGTGGGGACAACTTCGGTGTGGGGTCCATCCTTCGATATAAGGATTTTTTGCAGTCAGGGCCAGGGCCCCCTGGGCACATCCTTTTTCCATTTTCCCTGGGAAAGAAAACTCAGCAGTCCAGGTTCCTGATGTCAGTTTGTAGGGCTCCCTTAGGTCTATCAGGGCAGCACAAGTTTGAGGTGGGGACAACTTCGGTGTGGGGTCCATCCTTGGATATAAGGATTTTTTGCAGTCAGGGCCAGGGGCCCCTGGGCACACCCTTTTTCCATTTTCCCTGGGAAAGAAAACTCAGCAGTCCAGGTTCCTGATGTCAGTTTGTAGGGTTCCCTTGGGTCTATCAGGGCAGCACAAGTTTGAGGTGGGGACAACTTTGGTGTGGGGTCCATCCTTCGATATAAGGATTTTTTGCAGTCAGGGCCAGGGGCCCCTGGGCACATCCTTTTTCCATTTTCCCTGGGAAAGAAAACTCAGCAGTCCAGGTTCCTGATGTCAGTTTGTAGGGCTCCGTTAGGTCTATCAGGGCAGCACAAGTTTGAGGTGTGGGACAACTTCAGTGTGGGGTCCATCCTTCGATATAAGGATTTTTTGCAGTCAGGGCCAGGGGCCCCTGGGCACACCCTTTTTCCATTTTCCCTGGGAAAGAAAACTCAGCAGTCCAGGTTCCTGATGTCAGTTTGGAGAGATCCCTTGGGTGTATCAGGGTAGCACAAGTTTGAGGTGGGGACAACTTCGGTGTGGGCTCCATCCTTCGATATAAGGATTTTTTGAAGTGAGGCCCCAGCCCAGGTCCAGGGGCCCCTGGGCACATCCTTTTTCCATTTTCCCTGGGAAAGAAAACTCAGCAGTCCAGGTTCCTGATGTCAGTTTGTAGGGCTCCCTTAGGTCTATTAGGGCAGCACAAGTTTGAGGTTGGGACAACTTCAGTGTGTGGTCCATCCTTCGATATAAGGATTTTTTGCAGTCAGGGCCAGGGGCCCCTGGGCACACCCTTTTTCCATTTTCCCTGGGAAAGAAAACTCAGCAGTCCAGGTTCCTGATGTCAGTTTGTAGGGCTCCCTTGGGTCTATCAGGGCAGCACAAGTTTGAGGTGGGGACAACTTCGGTGTGGGGTCCATCCTTCGATATAAGGATTTTTTGCAGTCAGGGCCAGGGGCCCAGTACCAGGGGCCCCTGGGCACATCCTTTTTCCATTTTCCCTGGGAAAGAAAACTCAGCAGTCCAGGTTCCTGATGTCAGTTTGTAGGGCTCCCTTGGGTCTATCAGGGCAGCACAAGTTTGAGGTGGGGACAACTTCGGTGTGGGGTCCATCCTTCGATATAAGGATATTTTGCAGTCAGGGCCAGGGGCCCCTGGGCACATCCTTTTTCCATTTTCCCTGGGAAAGAAAACTCAGCAGTCCAGGTTCCTGATGTCAGTTTGTAGGGCTACCTTGGGTCTATCAGGGCAGCACAAGTTTGAGGTGGAGACAACTTCGGTGTGGGGTCCATCCTTCGATATAAGGATTTTTTGTAGTGAGGCCCCAGCCCAGGGCCAGGGGCCCCTGGGCACATCCTTTTTCCATTTTCCCTGGGAAAGAAAACTCAGCAGTCCAGGTTCCTGATGTCAGTTTGTAGGGTTCCCTTGGGTCTAACAGGGAAGCAAAAGTTTGAGGTGGGGACAACTTCGGTGTGGGATCCATCCTTCGATATAAGGATTTTTTGCACTCAGGGCCCGGGGCCCCTGGGCACAACCTTTGTCCATTTTCCCTGGGAAAGAAAACTCAGCAGTCCAGGTTTCTGATGTCAGTTTGTAGGGCTCCCTTTGGTGTATCAGGGCAGCACAAGTTTGAGGTGGGGACATCTTCGGTGTGGGGACCATCCTTCGATATAAGGATTTTTTGCAGTCAGGGCTAGGAGCCCCTGGGCACA
The DNA here is from genome assembly GCF_050655825.1 of Lonchura striata. NCBI lineage: Eukaryota > Metazoa > Chordata > Aves > Passeriformes > Estrildidae > Lonchura > Lonchura striata. The sequence goes on from NC_140727.1 coordinate 6,467,283, forward strand.
ACCTTTGGCCATTTTCCCTGGGAAAGAAAACTCAGCAGTCCAGGTTCCTGATGTCAGTTTGTAGGGCTCCCTTGGGTCTATCAGGGCAGCACAAGTTTGAGGTGGGGACAACTTCAGTGTGGGGTCCATCCTTCGATATAAGGATTTTTTGCAGTCAGGGCCAGGGGCCCAGGGCCAGGGGCCCCTGGGCACATCCTTTTTCCATTTTCCCTGGGAAAGAAAACTCAGCAGTCCAGGTTCCTGATGTCAGTTTGTAGGGCTCCCTTGGGTCTATCAGGGCAGCACAAGTTTGAGGTGGGGACAACTTCGGTGTGGGGTCCATCCTTCGATATAAGGATATTTTGCAGTCAGGGCCAGGGGCCCCTGGGCACACCCTTTTTCCATTTTCCCTGGGAAAGAAAACTCAGCAGTCCAGGTTCCTGATGTCAGTTTGTAGGGCTACCTTGGGTCTATCAGGGCAGCACAAGTTTGAGGTGGAGACAACTTCGGTGTGGGGTCCATCCTTCGATATAAGGATTTTTTGTAGTGAGGCCCCAGCCCAGGGCCAGGGGCCCCTGGGCACAACTTTTTTCCATTTTCCCTGGGAAAGAAAACTCAGCAGTCCAGGTTCCTGATGTCAGTTTGTAGGGTTCCCTTAGGTCTATCAGGGCAGCACAACTTTGAGGAGGGGACAACTTCGGTGTGGGCTCCATCCTTCGATATAAGGATTTTTTGCAGTCAGGGCCAGGGCCCCCTGGGCACATCCTTTTTCCATTTTCCCTGGGAAAGAAAACTCAGCAGTCCAGGTTCCTGATGTCAGTTTGTAGGGCTCCCTTAGGTCTATCAGGGCAGCACAAGTTTGAGGTGGGGACAACTTCGGTGTGGGGTCCATCCTTCGATATAAGGATTTTTTGCAGTCAGGGCCAGGGGCCCCTGGGCACACCCTTTTTCCATTTTCCCTGGGAAAGAAAACTCAGCAGTCCAGGTTCCTGATGTCAGTTTGTAGGGTTCCCTTGGGTCTATCAGGGCAGCACAAGTTTGAGGTGGGGACAACTTCGGTGTGGGCTCCATCCTTCGATATAAGGATTTTTTGCAGTCAGGGCCAGGGGCCCCTGGGCACATCCTTTTTCCATTTTCCCTGGGAAAGAAAACTCAGCAGTCCATGTTTTTGATGTCAGTTTGGAGAGCTCCCTTGGGTCTATCAGGGTAGCACAAGTTTGAGGTGGGGACAACTTCGGTGTGGGCTCCATCCTTCGATATAAGGATTTTTTGAAGTGAGGCCCCAGCCCAGGGCCAGGGGCCCCTGGGCACATCCTTTTTCCATTTTCCCTGGGAAAGAAAACTCAGCAGTCCAGGTTCCTGATGTCAGTTTGTAGGGCTCCCTTAGGTCTATCAGGGCAGCACAGGTTTGAGGTGGGGACAACTTCAGTGTGGGGTCCATCCTTCGATATAAGGATTTTTTGCAGTCAGGGCCAGGGGCCCCGGGCACATCCTTTTTCCATTTTCCCTGGGAAAGAAAACTCAGCAGTCCAGGTTCCTGATGTCAGTTTGTTGGGCTCCCTTAGGTCTATCAGGGCAGCACAAGTTTGAGGTGGGGACAACTTCGGTGTGGAGTCCATCCTTCGATATAAGGATTTTTTGCACTCAGGGCCCGTGGCCCCAGGGCACAACCTTTGGCCATTTTCCCTGGGAAAGAAAACTCAGCAGTCCAGGTTGCTGATGTCAGTTTGTAGGGCTCCCTTGGGTGTATCAGGGCAGCACAAGTTTGAGGTGGGGACATCTTCGGTGTGGGGACCATCCTTCGATATAAGGATTTTTTGCAGTCAGGGCTAAGAGCCCCTGGGCACAACCGTTGGCCATTTTCCCTGGGAAAGAAAACTCAGCAGTCCAGGTTCCTGATGTCAGTTTGTAGGGCTCCCTTGGGTCTATCAGGGCAGCACAAGTTTGAGGTGGGGACAACTTCGGTGTGGGGTCCATCCTTCGATATAAGGATTCTTTGCAGTCAGGGCCAGGGGCCCCTGGGCACATCCTTTTTCCATTTTCCCTGGGAAAGAAAACTCAGCAGTCCAGGTTCCTGATGTCAGTTTGTAGAGCTCCCTTGGGTCTATCAGGGTAGCACAAGTTTGAGGTGGGGACAACTTCGGTGTGGGGTCCATCCTTCGATATAAGGATTTTTTGAAGTGAGGCCCCAGCCCAGGGCCAGGGGCCCCTGGGCACATCCTTTTTCCATTTTCCCTGGGAAAGAAAACTCAGCAGTCCAGGTTCCTGATGTCAGTTTGTAGGGTTCCCTTAGGTCTATCACGGCAGCAGAACTTTGAGGAGGGGACAACTTCAGTGTGGGGTCCATCCTTCGATATAAGGATTTTTGGCAGTCAGGGCCAGGGGCCCCTGGGCACATCCTTTTTCCATTTTCCCTGGGAAAGAAAACTCAGCAGTCCAGGTTCCTGATGTCAGTTTGTAGGGCTCCCTTAGGTCTATTAGGTCAGCACAAGTTTGAGGTGGGGACAACTTCAGTGTGGGGTCCATCCTTCGATATAAGGATTTTTTGCAGTCAGGGCCAGGGGCCCCTGGGCACATCCTTTTTCCATTTTCCCTGGGAAAGAAAACTCAGCAGTCCAGGTTCCTGATGTCAGTTTGTAGGGCTCCGTTAGGTCTATCAGGGCAGCACAAGTTTGAGGTGTGGGACAACTTCAGTGTGGGGTCCATCCTTCGATATAAGGATTTTTTGCAGTCAGGGCCAGGGGCCCCTGGGCACACCCTTTTTCCATTTTACCTGGGAAAGAAAACTCAGCAGTCCAGGTTCCTGATGTCAGTTTGGAGAGATCCCTTGGGTCTATCAGGGTAGCACAAGTTTGAGGTGGGGACAACTTCGGTGTGGGCTCCATCCTTCGATATAAGGATTTTTTGAAGTGAGGCCCCAGCCCAGGGCCAGGGGCCCCTGGGCACATCCTTTTTCCATTTTCCCTGGGAAAGAAAACTCAGCAGTCCAGGTTCCTGATGTCAGTTTGTAGGGCTCCCTTGGGTCTATCAGGGCAGCACAAGTTTGAGGTGGGGACAACTTCGGTGTGGGGTCCATCCTTCGATATAAGGATTTTTTGCAGTCAGGGCCAGGGGCCCAGGACCAGGGGCCCCTGGGCACATCCTTTTTCCATTTTCCCTGGGAAAGAAAACTCAGCAGTCCAGGTTCCTGATGTCAGTTTGTAGGGCTCCCTTGGGTCTATCAGGGCAGCACAAGTTTGAGGTGGGGACAACTTCGGTGTGGGGTCCATCCTTCGATATAAGGATATTTTGCAGTCAGGGCCAGGGGCCCCTGGGCACATCCTTTTTCCATTTTCCCTGGGAAAGAAAACTCAGCAGTCCAGGTTCCTGATGTCAGTTTGTAGGGCTACCTTGGGTCTATCAGGGCAGCACAAGTTTGAGGTGGAGACAACTTCGGTGTGGGGTCCATCCTTCGATATAAGGATTTTTTGTAGCGAGGCCCCAGCTCAGGGCCAGGGGCCCCTGGGCACATCCTTTTTCCATTTTCCCTGGGAAAGAAAACTCAGCAGTCCAGGTTCCTGATGTCAGTTTGTAGGGTTCCCTTGGGTCTAACAGGGCAGCAAAAGTTTGAGGTGGGGACAACTTCGGTGTGGGATCCATCCTTCGATATAAGGATTTTTTGCAGTCAGGGCCAGGGGCCCCTGGGCACACCCTTTTACCATTTTCCCTGGGAAAGAAAACTCAGCAGTCCAGGTTCCTGATGTCAGTTTGTAGGGCTCCCTTAGGTCTATCAGGGCAGCACAAGTTTGAGGTGGAGACAACTTCGGTGTGGGGTCCATCCTTCGATATAAGGATTTTTTGCACTCAGGGCCCGGGGCCCCTGGGCACAACCTTTGTCCATTTTCCCTGGGAAAGAAAACTCAGCAGTCCAGGTTTCTGATGTCAGTTTGTAGGGCTCCCTTTGGTGTATCAGGGCAGCACAAGTTTGAGGTGGGGACATCTTCGGTGTGGGGACCATCCTTCGATATAAGGATTTTTTGCAGTCAGGGCTAGGAGCCCCTGGGCACAACCTTTGGCCATTTTCCCTGGGAAAGAAAACTCAGCAGTCCAGGTTCCTGATGTCAGTTTGTAGGGCTCCCTTGGGTCTATCAGGGCAGCACAAGTTTGAGGTGGGGACAACTTCAGTGTGGGGTCCATCCTTCGATATAAGGATTCTTTGCAGAGAGGCCAGCCCAGGGCCAGGGGCCCCTGGGCACATCCTTTTTCCATTTTCCCTGGGAAAGAAAACTCAGCAGTCCAGGTTCCTGATGTCAGTTTGTAGGGCTCCCTTGGGTCTATCAGGGCAGCACAAGTTTGAGGTGGGGACAACTTCGGTGTGGGGTCCATCCTTCGATATAAGGATATTTTGCAGTCAGGGCCAGGGGCCCCTGGGCACACCCTTTTTCCATTTTCCCTGGGAAAGAAAACTCAGCAGTCCAGGTTCCTGATGTCAGTTTGTAGGGCTACCTTGGGTCTATCAGGGCAGCACAAGTTTGAGGTGGAGACAACTTCGGTGTGGGGTCCATCCTTCGATATAAGGATTTTTTGTAGTGAGGCCCCAGCCCAGGGCCAGGGGCCCCTGGGCACAACTTTTTTCCATTTTCCCTGGGAAAGAAAACTCAGCAGTCCAGGTTCCTGATGTCAGTTTGTAGGGTTCCCTTAGGTCTATCAGGGCAGCACAACTTTGAGGAGGGGACAACTTCGGTGTGGGCTCCATCCTTCGATATAAGGATTTTTTGCAGTCAGGGCCAGGGACCCCTGGGCACATCCTTTTTCCATTTTCCCTGGGAAAGAAAACTCAGCAGTCCAGGTTCCTGATGTCAGTTTGTAGGGCTCCCTTAGGTCTATCAGGGCAGCACAAGTTTGAGGTGGGGACAACTTCGGTGTGGGGTCCATCCTTCGATATAAGGATTTTTTGCAGTCAGGGCCAGGGGCCCCTGGGCACACCCTTTTTCCATTTTCCCTGGGAAAGAAAACTCAGCAGTCCAGGTTCCTGATGTCAGTTTGTAGGGCTCCCTTGGGTCTATCAGGGCAGCACAAGTTTGAGGTGGGGACAACTTCGGTGTGGGGTCCATCCTTCGATATAAGGATTTTTTGCAGTCAGGGCCAGGGGCCCAGTACCAGGGGCCCCTGGGCACATCCTTTTTCCATTTTCCCTGGGAAAGAAAACTCAGCAGTCCAGGTTCCTGATGTCAGTTTGTAGGGCTCCCTTGGGTCTATCAGGGCAGCACAAGTTTGAGGTGGGGACAACTTCGGTGTGGGGTCCATCCTTCGATATAAGGATATTTTGCAGTCAGGGCCAGGGGCCCCTGGGCACATCCTTTTTCCATTTTCCCTGGGAAAGAAAACTCAGCAGTCCAGGTTCCTGATGTCAGTTTGTAGGGCTACCTTGGGTCTATCAGGGCAGCACAAGTTTGAGGTGGAGACAACTTCGGTGTGGGGTCCATCCTTCGATATAAGGATTTTTTGTAGTGAGGCCCCAGCCCAGGGCCAGGGGCCCCTGGGCACATCCTTTTTCCATTTTCCCTGGGAAAGAAAACTCAGCAGTCCAGGTTCCTGATGTCAGTTTGTAGGGTTCCCTTGGGTCTAACAGGGCAGCAAAAGTTTGAGGTGGGGACAACTTCGGTGTGGGATCCATCCTTCGATATAAGGATTTTTTGCACTCAGGGCCCGGGGCCCCTGGGCACAACCTTTGTCCATTTTCCCTGGGAAAGAAAACTCAGCAGTCCAGGTTTCTGATGTCAGTTTGTAGGGCTCCCTTTGGTGTATCAGGGCAGCACAAGTTTGAGGTGGGGACATCTTCGGTGTGGGGACCATCCTTCGATATAAGGATTTTTTGCAGTCAGGGCTAGGAGCCCCTGGGCACAACCTTTGGCCATTTTCCCTGGGAAAGAAAACTCAGCAGTCCAGGTTCCTGATGTCAGTTTGTAGGGCTCCCTTGGGTCTATCAGGGCAGCACAAGTTTGAGGTGGGGACAACTTCAGTGTGGGGTCCATCCTTCGATATAAGGATTTTTTGCAGTCAGGGCCAGGGGCCCCTGGGCACATCCTTTTTCCATTTTCCCTGGGAAAGAAAACTCAGCAGTCCAGGTTCCTGATGTCAGTTTGTAGGGCTCCCTTGGGTCTATCAGGGCAGCACAAGTTTGAGGTGGGGACAACTTCAGTGTGGGGTCCATCCTTCGATATAAGGATTCTTTGCAGAGAGGCCAGCCCAGGGCCAGGGGACACTGGGCACATCCTTTTTCCATTTTCCCTGGGAAAGAAAACTCAGCAGTCCAGGTTCCTGATGTCAGTTTGTAGGGCTCCCTTGGGTCTATCAGGGCAGCACAAGTTTGAGGTGGGGACAACTTCGGTGTGGGGTCCATCCTTCGATATAAGGATTTTTTGCAGTCAGGGCCAGGGGCCCAGGGCCAGGGGCCCCTGGGCACATCCTTTTTCCATTTTCCCTGGGAAAGAAAACTCAGCAGTCCAGGTTCCTGATGTCAGTTTGTAGGGCTCCCTTGGGTCTATCAGGGCAGCACAAGTTTGAGGTGGGGACAACTTCGGTGTGGGGTCCATCCTTCGATATAAGGATATTTTGCAGTCAGGGCCAGGGGCCCCTGGGCACACCCTTTTTCCATTTTCCCTGGGAAAGAAAACTCAGCAGTCCAGGTTCCTGATGTCAGTTTGTAGGGCTACCTTGGGTCTATCAGGGCAGCACAAGTTTGAGGTGGAGACAACTTCGGTGTGGGGTCCATCCTTCGATATAAGGATTTTTTGTAGTGAGGCCCCAGCCCAGGGCCAGGGGCCCCTGGGCACAACTTTTTTCCATTTTCCCTGGGAAAGAAAACTCAGCAGTCCAGGTTCCTGATGTCAGTTTGTAGGGTTCCCTTAGGTCTATCAGGGCAGCACAACTTTGAGGAGGGGACAACTTCGGTGTGGGCTCCATCCTTCGATATAAGGATTTTTTGCAGTCAGGGCCAGGGCCCCCTGGGCACATCCTTTTTCCATTTTCCCTGGGAAAGAAAACTCAGCAGTCCAGGTTCCTGATGTCAGTTTGTAGGGCTCCCTTAGGTCTATCAGGGCAGCACAAGTTTGAGGTGGGGACAACTTCGGTGTGGGGTCCATCCTTCGATATAAGGATTTTTTGCAGTCAGGGCCAGGGGCCCCTGGGCACACCCTTTTTCCATTTTCCCTGGGAAAGAAAACTCAGCAGTCCAGGTTCCTGATGTCAGTTTGTAGGGTTCCCTTGGGTCTATCAGGGCAGCACAAGTTTGAGGTGGGGACAACTTCGGTGTGGGCTCCATCCTTCGATATAAGGATTTTTTGCAGTCAGGGCCAGGGGCCCCTGGGCACATCCTTTTTCCATTTTCCCTGGGAAAGAAAACTCAGCAGTCCATGTTTTTGATGTCAGTTTGGAGAGCTCCCTTGGGTCTATCAGGGTAGCACAAGTTTGAGGTGGGGACAACTTCGGTGTGGGCTCCATCCTTCGATATAAGGATTTTTTGAAGTGAGGCCCCAGCCCAGGGCCAGGGGCCCCTGGGCACATCCTTTTTCCATTTTCCCTGGGAAAGAAAACTCAGCAGTCCAGGTTCCTGATGTCAGTTTGTAGGGCTCCCTTAGGTCTATCAGGGCAGCACAGGTTTGAGGTGGGGACAATTTCAGTGTGGGGTCCATCCTTCGATATAAGGATTTTTTGCAGTCAGGGCCAGGGGCCCCGGGCACGTCCTTTTTCCATTTTCCCTGGGAAAGAAAACTCAGCAGTCCAGGTTCCTGATGTCAGTTTGTTGGGCTCCCTTAGGTCTATCAGGGCAGCACAAGTTTGAGGTGGGGACAACTTCGGTGTGGAGTCCATCCTTCGATATAAGGATTTTTTGCACTCAGGGCCCGTGGCCCCAGGGCACAACCTTTGGCCATTTTCCCTGGGAAAGAAAACTCAGCAGTCCAGGTTGCTGATGTCAGTTTGTAGGGCTCCCTTGGGTGTATCAGGGCAGCACAAGTTTGAGGTGGGGACATCTTCGGTGTGGGGACCATCCTTCGATATAAGGATTTTTTGCAGTCAGGGCTAAGAGCCCCTGGGCACAACCGTTGGCCATTTTCCCTGGGAAAGAAAACTCAGCAGTCCAGGTTCCTGATGTCAGTTTGTAGGGCTCCCTTGGGTCTATCAGGGCAGCACAAGTTTGAGGTGGGGACAACTTCGGTGTGGGGTCCATCCTTCGATATAAGGATTCTTTGCAGTCAGGGCCAGGGGCCCCTGGGCACATCCTTTTTCCATTTTCCCTGGGAAAGAAAACTCAGCAGTCCAGGTTCCTGATGTCAGTTTGTAGAGCTCCCTTGGGTCTATCAGGGTAGCACAAGTTTGAGGTGGGGACAACTTCGGTGTGGGGTCCATCCTTCGATATAAGGATTTTTTGAAGTGAGGCCCCAGCCCAGGGCCAGGGGCCCCTGGGCACAACCTTTTTCCATTTTCCCTGGGAAAGAAAACTCAGCAGTCCAGGTTCCTGATGTCAGTTTGTAGGGTTCCCTTAGGTCTATCACGGCAGCAGAACTTTGAGGAGGGGACAACTTCAGTGTGGGGTCCATCCTTCGATATAAGGATTTTTGGCAGTCAGGGCCAGGGGCCCCTGGGCACATCCTTTTTCCATTTTCCCTGGGAAAGAAAACTCAGCAGTCCAGGTTCCTGATGTCAGTTTGTAGGGCTCCCTTAGGTCTATTAGGTCAGCACAAGTTTGAGGTGGGGACAACTTCAGTGTGGGGTCCATCCTTCGATATAAGGATTTTTTGCAGTCAGGGCCAGGGGCCCCTGGGCACATCCTTTTTCCATTTTCCCTGGGAAAGAAAACTCAGCAGTCCAGGTTCCTGATGTCAGTTTGTAGGGCTCCGTTAGGTCTATCAGGGCAGCACAAGTTTGAGGTGTGGGACAACTTCAGTGTGGGGTCCATCCTTCGATATAAGGATTTTTTGCAGTCAGGGCCAGGGGCCCCTGGGCACATCCTTTTTCCATTTTACCTGGGAAAGAAAACTCAGCAGTCCAGGTTCCTGATGTCAGTTTGGAGAGATCCCTTGGGTCTATCAGGGTAGCACAAGTTTGAGGTGGGGACAACTTCGGTGTGGGGTCCATCCTTCGATATAAGGATATTTTGCAGTCAGGGCCAGGGGCCCCTGGGCACATCCTTTTTCCATTTTCCCTGGGAAAGAAAACTCAGCAGTCCAGGTTCCTGATGTCAGTTTGTAGGGCTACCTTGGGTCTATCAGGGCAGCACAAGTTTGAGGTGGAGACAACTTCGGTGTGGGGTCCATCCTTCGATATAAGGATTTTTTGTAGCGAGGCCCCAGCTCAGGGCCAGGGGCCCCTGGGCACATCCTTTTTCCATTTTCCCTGGGAAAGAAAACTCAGCAGTCCAGGTTCCTGATGTCAGTTTGTAGGGTTCCCTTGGGTCTAACAGGGCAGCAAAAGTTTGAGGTGGGGACAACTTCGGTGTGGGCTCCATCCTTCGATATAAGGATTTTTTGCAGTCAGGGCCAGGGGCCCCTGGGCACACCCTTTTACCATTTTCCCTGGGAAAGAAAACTCAGCAGTCCAGGTTCCTGATGTCAGTTTGTAGGGCTCCCTTAGGTCTATCAGGGCAGCACAAGTTTGAGGTGGAGACAACTTCGGTGTGGGGTCCATCCTTCGATATAAGGATTTTTTGCACTCAGGGCCCGGGGCCCCTGGGCACAACCTTTGTCCATTTTCCCTGGGAAAGAAAACTCAGCAGTCCAGGTTTCTGATGTCAGTTTGTAGGGCTCCCTTTGGTGTATCAGGGCAGCACAAGTTTGAGGTGGGGACAACTTCAGTGTGGGGTCCATCCTTCGATATAAGGATTCTTTGCAGAGAGGCCAGCCCAGGGCCAGGGGCCCCTGGGCACATCCTTTTTCCATTTTCCCTGGGAAAGAAAACTCAGCAGTCCAGGTTCCTGATGTCAGTTTGTAGGGCTCCCTTGGGTCTATCAGGGCAGCACAAGTTTGAGGTGGGGACAACTTCGGTGTGGGGTCCATCCTTCGATATAAGGATTTTTTGAAGTGAGGCCCCAGCCCAGGGCCAGGGGCCCCTGGGCACATCCTTTTTCCATTTTCCCTGGGAAAGAAAACTCAGCAGTCCAGGTTCCTGATGTCAGTTTGTAGGGTTCCCTTAGGTCTATCACGGCAGCAGAACTTTGAGGAGGGGACAACTTCAGTGTGGGGTCCATCCTTCGATATAAGGATTTTTGGCAGTCAGGGCCAGGGGCCCCTGGGCACATCCTTTTTCCATTTTCCCTGGGAAAGAAAACTCAGCAGTCCAGGTTCCTGATGTCAGTTTGTAGGGCTCCCTTAGGTCTATTAGGTCAGCACAAGTTTGAGGTGGGGACAACTTCAGTGTGGGGTCCATCCTTCGATATAAGGATTTTTTGCAGTCAGGGCCAGGGGCCCCTGGGCACATCCTTTTTCCATTTTCCCTGGGAAAGAAAACTCAGCAGTCCAGGTTCCTGATGTCAGTTTGTAGGGCTCCGTTAGGTCTATCAGGGCAGCACAAGTTTGAGGTGTGGGACAACTTCAGTGTGGGGTCCATCCTTCGATATAAGGATTTTTTGCAGTCAGGGCCAGGGGCCCCTGGGCACAACCTTTTACCATTTTCCCTGGGAAAGAAAACTCAGCAGTCCAGGTTCCTGATGTCAGTTTGGAGAGATCCCTTGGGTCTATCAGGGTAGCACAAGTTTGAGGTGGGGACAACTTCGGTGTGGGCTCCATCCTTCGATATAAGGATTTTTTGAAGTGAGGCCCCAGCCCAGGGCCAGGGGCCCCTGGGCACATCCTTTTTCCATTTTCCCTGGGAAAGAAAACTCAGCAGTCCAGGTTCCTGATGTCAGTTTGTAGGGCTCCCTTGGGTCTATCAGGGCAGCACAAGTTTGAGGTGGGGACAACTTCGGTGTGGGGTCCATCCTTCGATATAAGGATTTTTTGCAGTCAGGGCCAGGGGCCCAGGACCAGGGGCCCCTGGGCACATCCTTTTTCCATTTTCCCTGGGAAAGAAAACTCAGCAGTCCAGGTTCCTGATGTCAGTTTGTAGGGCTCCCTTGGGTCTATCAGGGCAGCACAAGTTTGAGGTGGGGACAACTTCGGTGTGGGGTCCATCCTTCGATATAAGGATATTTTGCAGTCAGGGCCAGGGGCCCCTGGGCACATCCTTTTTCCATTTTCCCTGGGAAAGAAAACTCAGCAGTCCAGGTTCCTGATGTCAGTTTGTAGGGCTACCTTGGGTCTATCAGGGCAGCACAAGTTTGAGGTGGAGACAACTTCGGTGTGGGGTCCATCCTTCGATATAAGGATTTTTTGTAGCGAGGCCCCAGCTCAGGGCCAGGGGCCCCTGGGCACATCCTTTTTCCATTTTCCCTGGGAAAGAAAACTCAGCAGTCCAGGTTCCTGATGTCAGTTTGTAGGGTTCCCTTGGGTCTAACAGGGCAGCAAAAGTTTGAGGTGGGGACAACTTCGGTGTGGGATCCATCCTTCGATATAAGGATTTTTTGCAGTCAGGGCCAGGGGCCCCTGGGCACACCCTTTTACCATTTTCCCTGGGAAAGAAAACTCAGCAGTCCAGGTTCCTGATGTCAGTTTGTAGGGCTCCCTTAGGTCTATCAGGGCAGCACAAGTTTGAGGTGGAGACAACTTCGGTGTGGGGTCCATCCTTCGATATAAGGATTTTTTGCACTCAGGGCCCGGGGCCCCTGGGCACAACCTTTGTCCATTTTCCCTGGGAAAGAAAACTCAGCAGTCCAGGTTTCTGATGTCAGTTTGTAGGGCTCCCTTTGGTGTATCAGGGCAGCACAAGTTTGAGGTGGGGACATCTTCGGTGTGGGGACCATCCTTCGATATAAGGATTTTTTGCAGTCAGGGCTAGGAGCCCCTGGGCACAACCTTTGGCCATTTTCCCTGGGAAAGAAAACTCAGCAGTCCAGGTTCCTGATGTCAGTTTGTAGGGCTCCCTTGGGTCTATCAGGGCAGCACAAGTTTGAGGTGGGGACAACTTCAGTGTGGGGTCCATCCTTCGATATAAGGATTTTTTGCAGTCAGGGCCAGGGGCCCCTGGGCACATCCTTTTTCCATTTTCCCTGGGAAAGAAAACTCAGCAGTCCAGGTTCCTGATGTCAGTTTGTAGGGCTCCCTTGGGTCTATCAGGGCAGCACAAGTTTGAGGTGGGGACAACTTCAGTGTGGGGTCCATCCTTCGATATAAGGATTCTTTGCAGAGAGGCCAGCCCAGGGCCAGGGGCCCCTGGGCACATCCTTTTTCCATTTTCCCTGGGAAAGAAAACTCAGCAGTCCAGGTTCCTGATGTCAGTTTGTAGGGCTCCCTTGGGTCTATCAGGGCAGCACAAGTTTGAGGTGGGGACAACTTCGGTGTGGGGTCCATCCTTCGATATAAGGATATTTTGCAGTCAGGGCCAGGGGCCCCTGGGCACACCCTTTTTCCATTTTCCCTGGGAAAGAAAACTCAGCAGTCCAGGTTCCTGATGTCAGTTTGTAGGGCTACCTTGGGTCTATCAGGGCAGCACAAGTTTGAGGTGGAGACAACTTCGGTGTGGGGTCCATCCTTCGATATAAGGATTTTTTGTAGTGAGGCCCCAGCCCAGGGCCAGGGGCCCCTGGGCACAACTTTTTTCCATTTTCCCTGGGAAAGAAAACTCAGCAGTCCAGGTTCCTGATGTCAGTTTGTAGGGTTCCCTTAGGTCTATCAGGGCAGCACAACTTTGAGGAGGGGACAACTTCGGTGTGGGCTCCATCCTTCGATATAAGGATTTTTTGCAGTCAGGGCCAGGGACCCCTGGGCACATCCTTTTTCCATTTTCCCTGGGAAAGAAAACTCAGCAGTCCAGGTTCCTGATGTCAGTTTGTAGGGCTCCCTTAGGTCTATCAGGGCAGCACAAGTTTGAGGTGGGGACAACTTCGGTGTGGGGTCCATCCTTCGATATAAGGATTTTTTGCAGTCAGGGCCAGGGGCCCCTGGGCACACCCTTTTTCCATTTTCCCTGGGAAAGAAAACTCAGCAGTCCAGGTTCCTGATGTCAGTTTGTAGGGCTCCCTTGGGTCTATCAGGGCAGCACAAGTTTGAGGTGGGGACAACTTCGGTGTGGGGTCCATCCTTCGATATAAGGATTTTTTGCAGTCAGGGCCAGGGGCCCAGTACCAGGGGCCCCTGGGCACATCCTTTTTCCATTTTCCCTGGGAAAGAAAACTCAGCAGTCCAGGTTCCTGATGTCAGTTTGTAGGGCTCCCTTGGGTCTATCAGGGCAGCACAAGTTTGAGGTGGGGACAACTTCGGTGTGGGGTCCATCCTTCGATATAAGGATATTTTGCAGTCAGGGCCAGGGGCCCCTGGGCACATCCTTTTTCCATTTTCCCTGGGAAAGAAAACTCAGCAGTCCAGGTTCCTGATGTCAGTTTGTAGGGCTACCTTGGGTCTATCAGGGCAGCACAAGTTTGAGGTGGAGACAACTTCGGTGTGGGGTCCATCCTTCGATATAAGGATTTTTTGTAGTGAGGCCCCAGCCCAGGGCCAGGGGCCCCTGGGCACATCCTTTTTCCATTTTCCCTGGGAAAGAAAACTCAGCAGTCCAGGTTCCTGATGTCAGTTTGTAGGGTTCCCTTGGGTCTAACAGGGCAGCAAAAGTTTGAGGTGGGGACAACTTCGGTGTGGGATCCATCCTTCGATATAAGGATTTTTTGCACTCAGGGCCCGGGGCCCCTGGGCACAACCTTTGTCCATTTTCCCTGGGAAAGAAAACTCAGCAGTCCAGGTTTCTGATGTCAGTTTGTAGGGCTCCCTTTGGTGTATCAGGGCAGCACAAGTTTGAGGTGGGGACATCTTCGGTGTGGGGACCATCCTTCGATATAAGGATTTTTTGCAGTCAGGGCTAGGAGCCCCTGGGCACAACCTTTGGCCATTTTCCCTGGGAAAGAAAACTCAGCAGTCCAGGTTCCTGATGTCAGTTTGTAGGGCTCCCTTGGGTCTATCAGGGCAGCACAAGTTTGAGGTGGGGACAACTTCAGTGTGGGGTCCATCCTTCGATATAAGGATTTTTTGCAGTCAGGGCCAGGGGCCCCTGGGCACATCCTTTTTCCATTTTCCCTGGGAAAGAAAACTCAGCAGTCCAGGTTCCTGATGTCAGTTTGTAGGGCTCCCTTGGGTCTATCAGGGCAGCACAAGTTTGAGGTGGGGACAACTTCAGTGTGGGGTCCATCCTTCGATATAAGGATTCTTTGCAGAGAGGCCAGCCCAGGGCCAGGGGCCCCTGGGCACATCCTTTTTCCATTTTCCCTGGGAAAGAAAACTCAGCAGTCCAGGTTCCTGATGTCAGTTTGTAGGGCTCCCTTGGGTCTATCAGGGCAGCACAAGTTTGAGGTGGGGACAACTTCGGTGTGGGGTCCATCCTTCGATATAAGGATTTTTTGCAGTCAGGGCCAGGGGCCCAGGGCCAGGGGCCCCTGGGCACATCCTTTTTCCATTTTCCCTGGGAAAGAAAACTCAGCAGTCCAGGTTCCTGATGTCAGTTTGTAGGGCTCCCTTGGGTCTATCAGGGCAGCACAAGTTTGAGGTGGGGACAACTTCGGTGTGGGGTCCATCCTTCGATATAAGGATATTTTGCAGTCAGGGCCAGGGGCCCCTGGGCACACCCTTTTTCCATTTTCCCTGGGAAAGAAAACTCAGCAGTCCAGGTTCCTGATGTCAGTTTGTAGGGCTACCTTGGGTCTATCAGGGCAGCACAAGTTTGAGGTGGAGACAACTTCGGTGTGGGGTCCATCCTTCGATATAAGGATTTTTTGTAGTGAGGCCCCAGCCCAGGGCCAGGGGCCCCTGGGCACAACTTTTTTCCATTTTCCCTGGGAAAGAAAACTCAGCAGTCCAGGTTCCTGATGTCAGTTTGTAGGGTTCCCTTAGGTCTATCAGGGCAGCACAACTTTGAGGAGGGGACAACTTCGGTGTGGGCTCCATCCTTCGATATAAGGATTTTTTGCAGTCAGGGCCAGGGCCCCCTGGGCACATCCTTTTTCCATTTTCCCTGGGAAAGAAAACTCAGCAGTCCAGGTTCCTGATGTCAGTTTGTAGGGCTCCCTTAGGTCTATCAGGGCAGCACAAGTTTGAGGTGGGGACAACTTCGGTGTGGGGTCCATCCTTCGATATAAGGATTTTTTGCAGTCAGGGCCAGGGGCCCCTGGGCACACCCTTTTTCCATTTTCCCTGGGAAAGAAAACTCAGCAGTCCAGGTTCCTGATGTCAGTTTGTAGGGTTCCCTTGGGTCTATCAGGGCAGCACAAGTTTGAGGTGGGGACAACTTCGGTGTGGGCTCCATCCTTCGATATAAGGATTTTTTGCAGTCAGGGCCAGGGGCCCCTGGGCACATCCTTTTTCCATTTTCCCTGGGAAAGAAAACTCAGCAGTCCATGTTTTTGATGTCAGTTTGGAGAGCTCCCTTGGGTCTATCAGGGTAGCACAAGTTTGAGGTGGGGACAAGTTCGGTGTGGGCTCCATCCTTCGATATAAGGATTTTTTGAAGTGAGGCCCCAGCCCAGGGCCAGGGGCCCCTGGGCACATCCTTTTTCCATTTTCCCTGGGAAAGAAAACTCAGCAGTCCAGGTTCCTGATGTCAGTTTGTAGGGCTCCCTTAGGTCTATCAGGGCAGCACAGGTTTGAGGTGGGGACAACTTCAGTGTGGGGTCCATCCTTCGATATAAGGATTTTTTGCAGTCAGGGCCAGGGGCCCCGGGCACATCCTTTTTCCATTTTCCCTGGGAAAGAAAACTCAGCAGTCCAGGTTCCTGATGTCAGTTTGTTGGGCTCCCTTAGGTCTATCAGGGCAGCACAAGTTTGAGGTGGGGACAACTTCGGTGTGGAGTCCATCCTTCGATATAAGGATTTTTTGCACTCAGGGCCCGTGGCCCCAGGGCACAACCTTTGGCCATTTTCCCTGGGAAAGAAAACTCAGCAGTCCAGGTTGCTGATGTCAGTTTGTAGGGCTCCCTTGGGTGTATCAGGGCAGCACAAGTTTGAGGTGGGGACATCTTCGGTGTGGGGACCATCCTTCGATATAAGGATTTTTTGCAGTCAGGGCTAAGAGCCCCTGGGCACAACCGTTGGCCATTTTCCCTGGGAAAGAAAACTCAGCAGTCCAGGTTCCTGATGTCAGTTTGTAGGGCTCCCTTGGGTCTATCAGGGCAGCACAAGTTTGAGGTGGGGACAACTTCGGTGTGGGGTCCATCCTTCGATATAAGGATTCTTTGCAGTCAGGGCCAGGGGCCCCTGGGCACATCCTTTTTCCATTTTCCCTGGGAAAGAAAACTCAGCAGTCCAGGTTCCTGATGTCAGTTTGTAGAGCTCCCTTGGGTCTATCAGGGTAGCACAAGTTTGAGGTGGGGACAACTTCGGTGTGGGGTCCATCCTTCGATATAAGGATTTTTTGAAGTGAGGCCCCAGCCCAGGGCCAGGGGCCCCTGGGCACAACCTTTTTCCATTTTCCCTGGGAAAGAAAACTCAGCAGTCCAGGTTCCTGATGTCAGTTTGTAGGGTTCCCTTAGGTCTATCACGGCAGCAGAACTTTGAGGAGGGGACAACTTCAGTGTGGGGTCCATCCTTCGATATAAGGATTTTTGGCAGTCAGGGCCAGGGGCCCCTGGGCACATCCTTTTTCCATTTTCCCTGGGAAAGAAAACTCAGCAGTCCAGGTTCCTGATGTCAGTTTGTAGGGCTCCCTTAGGTCTATTAGGTCAGCACAAGTTTGAGGTGGGGACAACTTCAGTGTGGGGTCCATCCTTCGATATAAGGATTTTTTGCAGTCAGGGCCAGGGGCCCCTGGGCACATCCTTTTTCCATTTTCCCTGGGAAAGAAAACTCAGCAGTCCAGGTTCCTGATGTCAGTTTGTAGGGCTCCGTTAGGTCTATCAGGGCAGCACAAGTTTGAGGTGTGGGACAACTTCAGTGTGGGGTCCATCCTTCGATATAAGGATTTTTTGCAGTCAGGGCCAGGGGCCCCTGGGCACACCCTTTTTCCATTTTACCTGGGAAAGAAAACTCAGCAGTCCAGGTTCCTGATGTCAGTTTGGAGAGATCCCTTGGGTCTATCAGGGTAGCACAAGTTTGAGGTGGGGACAACTTCGGTGTGGGCTCCATCCTTCGATATAAGGATTTTTTGAAGTGAGGCCCCAGCCCAGGGCCAGGGGCCCCTGGGCACATCCTTTTTCCATTTTCCCTGGGAAAGAAAACTCAGCAGTCCAGGTTCCTGATGTCAGTTTGTAGGGCTCCCTTGGGTCTATCAGGGCAGCACAAGTTTGAGGTGGGGACAACTTCGGTGTGGGGTCCATCCTTCGATATAAGGATTTTTTGCAGTCAGGGCCAGGGGCCCAGGACCAGGGGCCCCTGGGCACATCCTTTTTCCATTTTCCCTGGGAAAGAAAACTCAGCAGTCCAGGTTCCTGATGTCAGTTTGTAGGGCTCCCTTGGGTCTATCAGGGCAGCACAAGTTTGAGGTGGGGACAACTTCGGTGTGGGGTCCATCCTTCGATATAAGGATATTTTGCAGTCAGGGCCAGGGGCCCCTGGGCACATCCTTTTTCCATTTTCCCTGGGAAAGAAAACTCAGCAGTCCAGGTTCCTGATGTCAGTTTGTAGGGCTACCTTGGGTCTATCAGGGCAGCACAAGTTTGAGGTGGAGACAACTTCGGTGTGGGGTCCATCCTTCGATATAAGGATTTTTTGTAGCGAGGCCCCAGCTCAGGGCCAGGGGCCCCTGGGCACATCCTTTTTCCATTTTCCCTGGGAAAGAAAACTCAGCAGTCCAGGTTCCTGATGTCAGTTTGTAGGGTTCCCTTGGGTCTAACAGGGCAGCAAAAGTTTGAGGTGGGGACAACTTCGGTGTGGGATCCATCCTTCGATATAAGGATTTTTTGCAGTCAGGGCCAGGGGCCCCTGGGCACACCCTTTTACCATTTTCCCTGGGAAAGAAAACTCAGCAGTCCAGGTTCCTGATGTCAGTTTGTAGGGCTCCCTTAGGTCTATCAGGGCAGCACAAGTTTGAGGTGGAGACAACTTCGGTGTGGGGTCCATCCTTCGATATAAGGATTTTTTGCACTCAGGGCCCGGGGCCCCTGGGCACAACCTTTGTCCATTTTCCCTGGGAAAGAAAACTCAGCAGTCCAGGTTTCTGATGTCAGTTTGTAGGGCTCCCTTTGGTGTATCAGGGCAGCACAAGTTTGAGGTGGGGACATCTTCGGTGTGGGGACCATCCTTCGATATAAGGATTTTTTGCAGTCAGGGCTAGGAGCCCCTGGGCACAACCTTTGGCCATTTTCCCTGGGAAAGAAAACTCAGCAGTCCAGGTTCCTGATGTCAGTTTGTAGGGCTCCCTTGGGTCTATCAGGGCAGCACAAGTTTGAGGTGGGGACAACTTCAGTGTGGGGTCCATCCTTCGATATAAGGATTTTTTGCAGTCAGGGCCAGGGGCCCCTGGGCACATCCTTTTTCCATTTTCCCTGGGAAAGAAAACTCAGCAGTCCAGGTTCCTGATGTCAGTTTGTAGGGCTCCCTTGGGTCTATCAGGGCAGCACAAGTTTGAGGTGGGGACAACTTCAGTGTGGGGTCCATCCTTCGATATAAGGATTCTTTGCAGAGAGGCCAGCCCAGGGCCAGGGGCCCCTGGGCACATCCTTTTTCCATTTTCCCTGGGAAAGAAAACTCAGCAGTCCAGGTTCCTGATGTCAGTTTGTAGGGCTCCCTTGGGTCTATCAGGGCAGCACAAGTTTGAGGTGGGGACAACTTCGGTGTGGGGTCCATCCTTCGATATAAGGATATTTTGCAGTCAGGGCCAGGGGCCCCTGGGCACACCCTTTTTCCATTTTCCCTGGGAAAGAAAACTCAGCAGTCCAGGTTCCTGATGTCAGTTTGTAGGGCTACCTTGGGTCTATCAGGGCAGCACAAGTTTGAGGTGGAGACAACTTCGGTGTGGGGTCCATCCTTCGATATAAGGATTTTTTGTAGTGAGGCCCCAGCCCAGGGCCAGGGGCCCCTGGGCACAACTTTTTTCCATTTTCCCTGGGAAAGAAAACTCAGCAGTCCAGGTTCCTGATGTCAGTTTGTAGGGTTCCCTTAGGTCTATCAGGGCAGCACAACTTTGAGGAGGGGACAACTTCGGTGTGGGCTCCATCCTTCGATATAAGGATTTTTTGCAGTCAGGGCCAGGGACCCCTGGGCACATCCTTTTTCCATTTTCCCTGGGAAAGAAAACTCAGCAGTCCAGGTTCCTGATGTCAGTTTGTAGGGCTCCCTTAGGTCTATCAGGGCAGCACAAGTTTGAGGTGGGGACAACTTCGGTGTGGGGTCCATCCTTCGATATAAGGATTTTTTGCAGTCAGGGCCAGGGGCCCCTGGGCACACCCTTTTTCCATTTTCCCTGGGAAAGAAAACTCAGCAGTCCAGGTTCCTGATGTCAGTTTGTAGGGTTCCCTTGGGTCTATCAGGGCAGCACAAGTTTGAGGTGGGGACAACTTCGGTGTGGGCTCCATCCTTCGATATAAGGATATTTTGCAGTCAGGGCCAGGGGCCCCTGGGCACATCCTTTTTCCATTTTCCCTGGGAAAGAAAACTCAGCAGTCCATGTTTTTGATGTCAGTTTGGAGAGCTCCCTTGGGTCTATCAGGGTAGCACAAGTTTGAGGTGGGGACAACTTCGGTGTGGGCTCCATCCTTCGATATAAGGATTTTTTGAAGTGAGGCCCCAGCCCAGGGCCAGGGGCCCCTGGGCACATCCTTTTTCCATTTTCCCTGGGAAAGAAAACTCAGCAGTCCAGGTTCCTGATGTCAGTTTGTAGGGCTCCCTTAGGTCTATCAGGGCAGCACAGGTTTGAGGTGGGGACAACTTCAGTGTGGGGTCCATCCTTCGATATAAGGATTTTTTGCAGTCAGGGCCAGGGGCCCCGGGCACATCCTTTTTCTATTTTCCCTGGGAAAGAAAACTCAGCAGTCCAGGTTCCTGATGTCAGTTTGTAGGGCTCCCTTAGGTCTATTAGGGCAGCACAGGTTTGAGGTGGGGACAACTTCAGTGTGGGGTCCATCCTTCGATATAAGGATTTTTTGCAGTCAGGGCCAGGGTCCCCTGGGCACAACCTTTGGCCATTTTACCTGGGAAAGAAAACTCAGCAGTCCAGGTTCCTGATGTCAGTTTGTAGGGCTCCCTTGGGTCTATCAGGGCAGCACAAGTTTGAGGTGGAGACAATTTCGGTGTGGGGTCCATCCTTCGATATAAGGATTTTTTGTAGTGAGTCCCCAGCCCAGGGCCAGGGGCCCCTGGGCACAACTTTTTTCCATTTTCCCTGGGAAAGAAAACTCAGCAGTCCAGGTTCCTGATGTCAGTTTGTAGGGCTCCCTTGGGTGTATGAGGGCAGCACAAGTTTGAGGTGGGGACAACTTCGGTGTGGGGTCCATCCTTCGATATAAGGATTTTTTGCAGTCAGGGCCAGTGGCCCCTGGGCACACCCTTTTTCCATTTTCCCTGGGAAAGAAAACTCAGCAGTCCAGGTTCCTGATGTCAGTTTGTAGGGCTCCCTTGGGTCTATCAGGGCAGCACAAGTTTGAGGTGGGGACAACTTCGGTGTGGGGTCCATCCTTCGATATAAGGATTCTTTGCAGTCAGGGCCAGGGGCCCCTGGGCACATCCTTTTTCCATTTTCCCTGGGAAAGAAAACTCAGCAGTCCAGGTTCCTGATGTCAGTTTGTAGGGCTCCCTTGGGTCTATCAGGGCAGCACAAGTTTGAGGTGGGGACAACTTCGGTGTGGGGTCCATCCTTCGATATAAGGATTTTTTGAAGTGAGATCCAGCCCAGGGCCAGGGGACACTGGGCACATCCTTTTTCCATTTTCCCTGGGAAAGAAAACTCAGCAGTCCAGGTTCCTGATGTCAGTTTGTAGGGCTCCCTTGGGTCTATCAGGGCAGCACAAGTTTGAGGTGGGGACAACTTCGGTGTGGGGTCCATCCTTCGATATAAGGATTCTTTGCAGTCAGGGCCAGGGGCCCCTGGGCACATCCTTTTTCCATTTTCCCTGGGAACGAAAACTCAGCAGTCCAGGTTCCTGATGTCAGTTTGTAGAGCTCCCTTGGGTCTATCAGGGTAGCACAAGTTTGAGGTGGGGACAACTTCGGTGTGGGCTCCATCCTTCGATATAAGGATTTTTTGAAGTGAGGCCCCAGCCCAGGGCCAGGGGCCCCTGGGCACATCCTTTTTCCATTTTCCCTGGGAAAGAAAACTCAGCAGTCCAGGTTCCTGATGTCAGTTTGTAGGGCTCCCTTGGGTCTATCAGGGCAGCACAAGTTTGAGGTGGGGACAACTTCGGTGTGGGGTCCATCCTTCGATATAAGGATTTTTTGCAGTTAGGGCCAGGGGCCCAGGGCCAGGGGCCCCTGGGCACATCCTTTTTCCATTTTCCCTGGGAAAGAAAACTCAGCAGTCCAGGTTCCTGATGTCAGTTTGTAGAGCTTCCTTGGGTCTATCAGGGTAGCACAAGTTTGAGGTGGGGACAACTTCGGTGTGGGCTCCATCCTTCGATATAAGGATTTTTTGAAGTGAGGCCCCAGCCCAGGGCCAGGGGCCCCTGGGCACATCCTTTTCCATTTTCCCTGGGAAAGAAAACTCAGCAGTCCAGGTTCCTGATGTCAGTTTGTAGGGCTCCCTTAGGTCTATTAGGGCAGCACAAGTTTGAGGTGGGGACAACTTTGGTGTGGGGTCCATCCTTCGATATAAGGATTTTTTGCAGTCAGGGCCAGGGGCCCCTGGGCACACCCTTTTTCCATTTTCCCTGGGAAAGAAAACTCAGCAGTCCAGGTTCCTGATGTCAGTTTGTAGGGCTCCCTTGGGTCTATCAGGGCAGCACAAGTTTGAGGTGGGGACAACTTCAGTGTGGGGTCCATCCTTTGATATAAGGATTTTTTGCAGTCAGGGCCAGGGGCCCCTGGGCACATCCTTTTTCCATTTTCCCTGGGAAAGAAAACTCAGCAGTCCAGGTTCCTGATGTCAGTTTGTAGGGCTCCCTTGGGTCTATCAGGGCAGCACAAGTTTGAGGTGGGGACAACTTCGGTGTGGGGTCCATCCTTCGATATAAGGATTTTTTGCAGTTAGGGCCAGGGGCCCAGGGCCAGGGGCCCCTGGGCACATCCTTTTTCCATTTTCCCTGGGAAAGAAAACTCAGCAGTCCAGCTTCCTGATGTCAGTTTGTAGGGCTCCCTTGGGTCTATCAGGGCAGCACAAGTTTGAGGTGGGGACAACTTCGGTGTGGGGTCCATCCTTCGATATAAGGATTTTTTGCAGTCAGGGCCAGGGGCCCCTGGGCACAACCTTTGGCCATTTTCCCTGGGAAAGAAAACTCAGCAGTCCAGGTTCCTGATGTCAGGTTGTAGGGCTCCCTTGGGTCTATCAGGGCAGCACAAGTTTGAGGTGGGGACAACTTCAGTGTGGGCTCCATCCTTCGATATAAGGATTTTTTGTAGTGAGGCCCCAGCCCAGGGCCAGGGGCCCCTGGGCACATCCTTTTTCCATTTTCCCTGGGAAAGAAAACTCAGCAGTCCAGGTTCCTGATGTCAGTTTGTAGGGCTCCCTTGGGTCTAACAGGGCAGCACAAGTTTGAGGTGGGGACAACTTCGGTGTGGGGTCCATCCTTCAATATAAGGATTTTTTCAGTCAGGGCCAGGGGCCCCTGGGCACAACCTTTTACCATATTCCCTGGGAAAGAAAACTCAGCAGTCCAGGTTCCTGATGTCAGTTTGTAGGGCTCCCTTAGGTCTATCAGGGCAGCACAAGTTTGAGGTGGGGACAACTTCGGTGTGGAGTCCATCCTTCGATATAAGGATTTTTTGCAGTCAGGGCCCGGGGCCCCTGGGCACAACCTTTGGCCATTTTCCCTGGGAAAGAAAACTCAGCAGTCCAGGTTCCTGATGTCAGTTTGTAGGGCTCCCTTGGGTCTATCAGGGCAGCACAAGTTTGAGGTGGGGATATCTTTGATGTGGGGTCCATCCTTCGATATAAGGATTCTTTGCAGAGAGGCCCAGCCCAGGGCCAGGGGACACTGGGCACATCCTTTTTCCATTTTCCCTGGGAAAGAAAACTCAGCAGTCCAGGTTCCTGATGTCAGTTTGTAGGGCTCCCTTGGGTCTATCAGGGCAGCACAATTTTGAGGTGGGGACAACTTCGGTGTGGGGTCCATCCTTCGATATAAGGATTCTTTGCAGTCAGGGCCAGGGGCCCCTGGGCACATCCTTTTTCCATTTTCCCTGGGAAAGAAAACTCAGCAGTCCAGGTTCCTGATGTCAGTTTGTAGAGCTGCCTTGGGTCTATCAGGGCAGCACAAGTTTGAGGTGGGGACAAATTTGGTGTGGGCTCCATCCTTCGATATAAGGATTCTTTGCAGTGAGGCCCCAGTCCAGGGCCAGGGGCCCCTGGGCACATCCTTTTTCCATTTTCCCTGGGAAAGAAAACTCAGCAGTCCAGGTTCCTGATGTCAGTTTGTAGGGTTCCCTTAGGTCTATCAGGGCAGCACAACTTTGAGGAGGGGACAACTTCGGTGTGGGCTCCATCTTTCGATATAAGGATTTTTGCAGTCAGGGCCAGGGGCCCCTGGGCACAACCTTTTACCATTTTCCCTGGGAAAGAAAACTCAGCAGTCCAGGTTCCTGATGTCAGTTTGTAGGGCTCCCTTAGGTCTATCAGGGCAGCACAAGTTTGAGGTGGGGACAACTTCGGTGTGGAGTCCATCCTTCGATATAAGGATTTTTTGGACTCAGGGCCCGGGGCCCCTGGGCACAACCTTTGGCCATTTTCCCTGGGAAAGAAGACTCAGCACTCCAGGTTCCTGATGTCAGTTTGTAGGGCTCCCTTGGGTCTATCAGGGCAGCACAAGTTTGAGGTGGGGACATCTTCGGTGTGGGGTCCATCCTTCGATATAAGGATTTTTTGAAGTGAGGCCCCAGCCCAGGGCCAGGGGCCCCTGGGCACATCCTTTTTCCATTTTCCCTGGGAAAGAAAACTCAGCAGTCCAGGTTCCTGATGTCAGTTTGTAGGGCTCCCTTGGGTCTATCAGGGCAGCACAAGTTTGAGGTGGGGACAACTTCGGTGTGGGGTCCATCCTTCGATATAAGGATTTTTTGTAGTGAGTCCCCAGCCCAGGGCCAGGGGCCCCTGGGCACAATCCTTTTTCCATTTTCCCTGGGAAAGAAAACTCAGCAGTCCAGGTTCCTGATGTCAGTTTGTAGGGCTCCCTTGGGTCTATCAGGGCAGCACAAGTTTGAGGTGGGGACAACTTCGGTGTGGGGTCCATCCTTCGATATAAGGATTTTTTGCAGTCAGGGCCAGGGGCCCCTGGGCACATCCTTTTTCCATTTTCCCTGGGAAAGAAAACTCAGCAGTCCAGGTTCCTGATGTCAGTTTGTAGAGCTCCCTTCGGTCTATCAGGGTAGCACAAGTTTGAGGTGGGGACAACTTCGGTGTGGGCTCCATCCTTCGATATAAGGATTTTTTGATGTGAGGCCCCAGCCCAGGGCCAGGGGCCCCTGGGCACATCCTTTTTCCATTTTCCCTGGGAAAGAAAACTCAGCAGTCCAGGTTCCTGATGTCAGTTTGTAGGGCTCCCTTGGGTCTATCAGGGCAGCACAAGTTTGAGGTGGGGACAACTTCAGTGTGGGGTCCATCCTTCGATATAAGGATTTTTTGCAGTCAGGGCCAGGGGCCCCTGGGCACAACCTTTGGCCATTTTACCTGGGAAAGAAAACAAAGCAGTCCAGGTTCCTGATGTCAGTTTGTAGGGCTCCCTTGGGTCTATCAGGGCAGCACAAGTTTGAGGTGGAGACAATTTCGGCGTGGGGTCCATCCTTCGATATAAGGATTTTTTGAAGTGAGGCCCCAGCCCAGGGCCAGGGGCCCCTGGGCACATCCTTTTTCCATTTTCCCTGGGAAAGAAAACTCAGCAGTCCAGGTTCCTGATGTCAGTTTGTAGGGCTCCCTTGGGTCTATCAGGGCAGCACAAGTTTGAGGTGGGGACAACTTCGGTGTGGGGTCCATCCTTCGATATAAGGATATTTTGCAGTCAGGGCCAGGGGCCCCTGGGCACATCCTTTTTCCATTTTCCCTGGGAAAGAAAACTCAGCAGTCCAGGTTCCTGATGTCAGTTTGTAGGGCTACCTTGGGTCTATCAGGGCAGCACAAGTTTGAGGTGGAGACAACTTCGGTGTGGGGTCCATCCTTCGATATAAGGATTTTTTGTAGTGAGGCCCAGCCCAGGGCCAGGGGCCCCTGGGCACATCCTTTTTCCATTTTCCCTGGGAAAGAAAACTCAGCAGTCCAGGTTCCTGATGTCAGTTTGTAGGGTTCCCTTGGGTCTAACAGGGCAGCACAAGTTTGACGTGGAGACAACTTCGGTGTGGGGTCCATCCTTCGATATAAGGATTTTTTGCAGTCAGGGCCAGGGGCCCCTGGGCACATCCTTTTTCCATTTTCCCTGGGAAAGAAAACTCAGCAGTCCAGGTTCCTGATGTCAGTTTGTAGGGCTCCCTTAGGTCTATCAGGGCAGCACAAGTTTGAGGTGGGGACAACTTCGGTGTGGGCTCCATCCTTCGATATAAGGATTTTTTGCAGTCAGGGCAAGGGCCCCCTGGGCACATCCTTTTTCCATTTTCCCTGGGAAAGAAAACTCAGCAGTCCAGGTTCCTGATGTCAGTTTGTAGGGCTCCCTTGGGTCTATCAGGGCAGCACAAGTTTGAGGTGGGGACATCTTTCGTGTGGGGTCCATCCTTCGATATAAGGATTCTTTGCAGAGAGGCCCAGCCCGGGGCCAGGGGACACTGGGCACATCCTTTTTCCATTTTCCCTGGGAAAGAAAACTCAGCAGTCCAGGTTCCTGATGTCAGTTTGTAGGGCTCCCTTGGGTCTATCAGGGCAGCACAAGTTTGAGGTGGGGACAACTTCGGTGTGGGCTCCATCCTTCGATATAAGGATTTTTTGCAGTCAGGGCCAGGGGCCCAGGGCCAGGGGCCCCTGGGCACATCCTTTTTCCATTTTCCCTGGGAAAGAAAACTCAGCAGTCCAGGTTCCTGATGTCAGTTTGTAGGGCTCCCTTGGGTCTATCAGGGCAGCACAAGTTTGAGGTGGGGACAACTTCGGTGTGGGGTCCATCCTTCGATATAAGGATATTTTGCAGTCAGGGCCAGGGGCCCCTGGGCACATCCTTTTTCCATTTTCCCTGGGAAAGAAAACTCAGCAGTCCAGGTTCCTGATGTCAGTTTGTAGGGCTACCTTGGGTCTATCAGGGCAGCACAAGTTTGAGGTGGAGACAACTTCGGTGTGGGGTCCATCCTTCGATATAAGGATTTTTTGTAGTGAGGCCCAGCCCAGGGCCAGGGGCCCCTGTGCACATCCTTTTTCCATTTTCCCTGGGAAAGAAAACTCAGCAGTCCAGGTTCCTGATGTCAGTTTGTAGGGCTCCCTTGGGTCTATCAGGGCAGCACAAGTTTGAGGTGGGGACAACTTCGGTGTGGGGTCCATCCTTCGATATAAGGATATTTTTCAGTCAGGGCCAGGGGCCCCTGGGCACATCCTTTTTCCATTTTCCCTGGGAAAGAAAACTCAGCAGTCCAGGTTCCTGATGTCAGTTTGTAGGGCTCCCTTGGGTCTATCAGGGCAGCACAAATTTTAGAAGCGGAACACTTCGCTGTGGGGTCCATCCTTCGATATAAGGATTTTTTGCAGTGAGTCCCCAGCCCAGGGCCAGGGGCCCCTGGGCACATCCGTTTTCCATTTTCCCTGGGAAAGAAAACTCAGCAGTCCAGGTTCCTGATGTCAGTTTGTAGGGCTCCCTTGGGTCTATCAGGGCAGCACAAGTTTGAGGTGGGGACAACTTCGGTGTGGGGTCCATCCTTCGATATAAGGATTTTTTGCAGTCAGGGCCAGGGGCCCCTGGGCACAACCTTTGGCCATTTTACCTGCGAAAGAAAACAAAGCAGTCCAGGTTCCTGATGTCAGTTTGTAGGGCTCCCTTAGGTCTATCAGGGTAGCACAAATTTGAGGTGGGGACAACATCGGTGTGGGGTCCATCCTTCAATATAAGGATTTTTTGCAGTCAGGGCCAGGGGCCCCTGGGCACATCCTTTTTCCATTTTCCCTGGGAAAGAAAACTCAGCAGTCCAGGTTCCTGATGTCAGTTTGTAGGGCTCCCTTGGGTCTATCAGGGCAGCACAAGTTTGAGGTGGGGACATCTTTGGTGTGGGGTCCATCCTTCGATATAAGGATTCTTTGCAGAGAGGCCCAGCCCAGGCCCAGGGGACACTGGGCACATCCTTTTTCCATTTTCCCTGGGAAAGAAAACTCAGCAGTCCAGGTTCCTGATGTCAGTTTGTAGGGCTCCCTTGGGTCTATCAGGGCAGCACAAGTTTGAGGTGGGGACAACTTCGGTGTGGGGTCCATCCTTCGATATAAGGATTTTTTGCAGTCAGGGCCAGGGGCCCAGGGCCAGGGGCCCCTGGGCACATCCTTTTTCCATTTTCCCTGGGAAAGAAAACTCAGCAGTCCAGGTTCCTGATGTCAGTTTGTAGGGCTCCCTTGGGTCTATCAGGGCAGCACAAGTTTGAGGTGGGGACAACTTCGGTGTGGGGTCCATCCTTCGATATAAGGATATTTTGCAGTCAGGGCCAGGGGCCCCTGGGCACATCCTTTTTCCATTTTCCCTGGGAAAGAAAACTCAGCAGTCCAGGTTCCTGATGTCAGTTTGTAGGGCTGCCTTGGGTCTATCAGGGCAGCACAAGTTTGAGGTGGGGACATCTTTGGTGTGGGGTCCATCCTTCGATATAAGGATTCTTTGCAGAGAGGCCCAGCCCAGGGCCAGGGGACACTGGGCACATCCTTTTTCCTTTTTCCCTGGGAAAGAAAACTCAGCAGTCCAGGTTCCTGATGTCAGTTTGTAGGGCTCCCTTGGGTCTATCAGGGCAGCACAAGTTTGAGGTGGGGACAACTTTGGTGTGGGGTCCATCCTTCGATATAAGGATTTTTTGCAGTCAGGGCCAGGGGCCCAGGGCCAGGGGCCCCTGGGCACATCCTTTTTCCATTTTCCCTGGGAAAGAAAACTCAGCAGTCCAGGTTCCTGATGTCAGTTTGTAGGGCTCCCTTGGGTCTATCAGGGCAGCACAAGTTTGAGGTGGGGACAACTTCGGTGTGGGGTCCATCCTTCGATATAAGGATATTTTGCAGTCAGGGCCAGGGGCCCCTGGGCACATCCTTTTTCCATTTTCCCTGGGAAAGAAAACTCAGCAGTCCAGGTTCCTGATGTCAGTTTGTAGGGCTACCTTGGGTCTATCAGGGCAGCACAAGTTTGAGGTGGAGAAAACTTCGGTGTGGGGTCCATCCTTCGATATAAGGATTTTTTGTAGTGAGGCCCAGCCCAGGGCCAGGGGCCCCTGGGCACATCCTTTTTCCATTTTCCCTGGGAAAGAAAACTCAGCAGTCCAGGTTCCTGATGTCAGTTTGTAGGGTTCCCTTGGGTCTAACAGGGCAGCACAAGTTTGAGGTGGGGACAACATCGGTGTGGGGTCCATCCTTCGATATAAGGATTTTTTGCAGTCAGGGCCAGGGGCCCCTGGGCACATCCTTTTTCCATTTTCCCTGGGAAAGAAAACTCAGCAGTCCAGGTTCCTGATGTCAGTTTGTAGGGTTCCCTTGGGTCTAACAGGGCAGCACAAGTTTGAGGTGGGGACAACTTCAGTGTGGGGTCCATCCTTCGATATAAGGATTTTTTGCAGTCAGGGCCAGGGGCCCCTGGGCACAACCTTTGGCCATTTTACCTGGGAAAGAAAACTCAGCAGTCCAGGTTCCTGATGTCAGTTTGTAGGGCTCCCTTGGGTCTATCAGGGCAGCACAAGTTTGAGGTGGGGACAACATCGGTGTGGGGTCCATCCTTCGATATAAGGATTTTTTGCAGTCAGGGCCAGGGGCCCCTGGGCACATCCTTTTTCCATTTTCCCTGGGAAAGAAAACTTAGCAGTCCAGGTTCCTGATGTCAGTTTGTAGGGCTCCCTTGGGTCTATCAGGGCAGCACAATTTTGAGGTGGGGACAACTTCGGTGTGGGGTCCATCCTTCGATATAAGGATTTTTTGCAGTCAGGGCCAGGGGCCCAGGGCCAGGGGCCCCATGGCACATCCTTTTTCCATTTTCCCTGGGAAAGAAAACTCAGCAGTCCAGGTTCCTGATGTCAGTTTGTAGGGCTCCCTTGGGTCTATCAGGGCAGCACAAGTTTGAGGTGGGGACAACTTCGGTGTGGGGTCCATCCTTCGATATAAGGATATTTTGCAGTCAGGGCCAGGGGCCCCTGGGCACATCCTTTTTCCATTTTCCCTGGGAAAGAAAACTCAGCAGTCCAGGTTCCTGATGTCAGTTTGTAGGGCTCCCTTGGGTCTATCAGGGCAGCACAAGTTTGAGGTGGGGACATCTTTGGTGTGGGGTCCATCCTTCGATATAAGGATTCTTTGCAGAGAGGCCCAGCCCAGGGCCAGGGGACATTTGGCACATCCTTTTTCCTTTTTCCCTGGGAAAGAAAACTCAGCAGTCCAGGTTCCTGATGTCAGTTTGTAGGGCTCCCTTGGGTCTATCAGGGCAGCACAAGTTTGAGGTGGGGACAACTTCGGTGTGGGCTCCATCCTTCGATATAAGGATTTTTTGCAGTCAGGGCCAGGGGCCCCTGGGCACATCCTTTTTCCATTTTCCCTGGGAAAGAAAACTCAGCAGTCCAGGTTCCTGATGTCAGTTTGTAGGGCTCCCTTGGGTCTATCAGGGCAGCACAAGTTTGAGGTGGGGACAACTTCGGTGTGGGGTCCATCCTTCGATATAAGGATATTTTGCAGTCAGGGCCAGGGGCCCCTGGGCACATCCTTTTTCCATTTTCCCTGGGAAAGAAAACTCAGCAGTCCAGGTTCCTGATGTCAGTTTGTAGGGCTACCTTGGGTCTATCAGGGCAGCACAAGTTTGAGGTGGAGACAACTTCGGTGTGGGGTCCATCCTTCGATATAAGGATTTTTTGTAGTGAGGCCCAGCCCAGGGCCAGGGGCCCCTGGGCACATCCTTTTTCCATTTTCCCTGGGAAAGAAAACTCAGCAGTCCAGGTTCCTGATGTCAGTTTGTAGGGTTCCCTTGGGTCTAACAGGGCAGCACAAGTTTGAGGTGGGGACAACATCGGTGTGGAGTCCATCCTTCGATATAAGGATTTTTTGCAGTCAGGGCCAGGGGCCCCTGGGCACATCCTTTTTCCATTTTCCCTGGGAAAGAAAACTCAGCAGTCCAGGTTCCTGATGTCAGTTTGTAGGGCTCCCTTGGGTCTATCAGGGCAGCACAAGTTTGAGGTGGGGACAACTTCAGTGTGGGGTCCATCCTTCGATATAAGGATTTTTTGCAGTCAGGGCCAGGGGCCCCTGGGCACAACCTTTGGCCATTTTACCTGGGAAAGAAAACTCAGCAGTCCAGGTTCCTGATGTCAGTTTGTAGGGCTCCCTTGGGTCTATCAGGGCAGCACAAGTTTGAGGTGGGGACAACATCGGTGTGGGGTCCATCCTTCGATATAAGGATTTTTTGCAGTCAGGGCCAGGGGCCCCTGGGCACATCCTTTTTCCATTTTCCCTGGGAAAGAAAACTCAGCAGTCCAGGTTCCTGATGTCAGTTTGAAGGGCTCCCTTGGGTCTATCAGGGCAGCAAAAGTTTGAGGTGGGGACAACTTCGGTGTGGGGTCCATCCTTCGATATAAGGATATTTTGCAGTCAGGGCCAGGGGCCCCTGGGCACATCCTTTTTCCATTTTCCCTGGGAAAGAAAACTCAGCAGTCCAGGTTCCTGATGTCAGTTTGTAGGGCTACCTTGGGTCTATCAGGGCAGCACAAGTTTGAGGTGGAGACAACTTCGGTGTGGGGTCCATCCTTCGATATAAGGATTTTTTGTAGTGAGGCCCAGCCCAGGGCCAGGGGCCCCTGGGCACATCCTTTTTCCATTTTCCCTGGGAAAGAAAACTCAGCAGTCCAGGTTCCTGATGTCAGTTTGTAGGGTTCCCTTGGGTCTAACAGGGCAGCACAAGTTTGAGGTGGGGACAACATCGGTGTGGGGTCCATCCTTCGATATAAGGATTTTTTGCAGTCAGGGCCAGGGGCCCCTGGGCACATCCTTTTTCCATTTTCCCTGGGAAAGAAAACTCAGCAGTCCAGGTTCCTGATGTCAGTTTGTAGGGCTCCCTTAGGTCTATTAGGGCAGCACAAGTTTGAGGTGGGGACAACTTCAGTGTGGGGTCCATCCTTCGATATAAGGATTTTTTGCAGTCAGGGCCAGGGGCCCCTGGGCACAACCTTTGGCCATTTTACCTGGGAAAGAAAACTCAGCAGTCCAGGTTCCTGATGTCAGTTTGTAGGGCTCCCTTGGGTCTATCAGGGCAGCACAAGTTTGAGGTGGAGACAATTTCGGTGTGGGGTCCATCCTTCGATATAAGGTTTTTTTGCAGTCAGGGCCAGGGGCCCCTGGGCACATCCTTTTTCCATTTTCCCTGGGAAAGAAAACTCAGCAGTCCAGGTTCCTGATGTCAGTTTGTAGGGCTCCCTTGGGTCTATCAGGGCAGCACAAGTTTGAGGTGGGGACATCTTTGGTGTGGGGTCCATCCTTCGATATAAGGATTCTTTGCAGAGAGGCCCAGCCGAGGGCCAGGGGACACTGGGCACATCCTTTTTCCATTTTCCCTGGGAAAGAAAACTCAGCAGTCCAGGTTCCTGATGTCAGTTTGTAGGGCTCCCTTGGGTCTATCAGGGCAGCACAAGTTTGATGTGGGGACAACTTCGGTGTGGGCTCCATCCTTCGATATAAGGATTTTTTGCAGTCAGGGCCAGGGGCCCAGGGCCAGGGGCCCCTGGGCACATCCGTTTTCCATTTTCCCTTGGAAAGAAAACTCAGCAGTCCAGGTTCCTGATGTCAGTTTGTAGGGCTCCCTTGGGTGTATCAGGGTAGCAGAGGTTTGAGGTGGGGACAACTTCGGTGTGGGGACCATCCTTCGATATAAGGATTTTTTGCAGTCAGGGCTAGGGGCCCCTGGGCACAACCTTTGGCCATTTTCCCTGGGAAAGAAAACTCAGCAGTCCAGGTTCCTGATGTCAGTTTGTAGGGCTCCCTTGGGTCTATCAAGGCAGCACAAGTTTGAGGTGGGGACAAATTCGGTGTGGGGTCCATCCTTCGATATAAGGATTTTTACATTCGGGTCCAGGGGCCCCTGGGCACATCCTTTTTCCATTTTCCCTGGGAAAGAAAACTCAGCAGTCCAGGTTCCTGATGTCAGTTTGTAGGGCTCCCTTGGGTCTATCAGGGCAGCACAAGTTTGAGGTGGGGACAACTTCGGTGTGGGGTCCATCCTTCGATATAAGGATTTTTTGCAGTCAGGGCCAGGGGCCCCTGGGCACATCCTTTTTCCATTTTCCCTGGGAAAGAAAACTCAGCAGTCCAGGTTCCTGATGTCAGTTTGTAGGGCTCCCTTGGGTCTATCAGGGCAGCACAAATTTTAGAAGCGGAACACTTCGCTGTGGGGTCCATCCTTTGATATAAGGATTTTTTGCAGTGAGGCCCCAGCCCAGGGCCAGGGGCCCCTGGGCACATCCTTTTTCCATTTTCCCTGGGAAAGAAAACTCAGCAGTCCAGGTTCCTGATGTCAGTTTGTAGGGCTCCCTTGGGTGTATCAGGGCAGCAGAGGTTTGAGGTGGGGACAACTTCGGTGTGGGGACCATCCTTCGATATAAGGATTTTTTGCAGTCAGGGCTAGGGGCCCCTGGGCACAACCTTTGGCCATTTTCCCTGGGAAAGAAAACTCAGCAGTCCAGGTTCCTGATGTCAGTTTGTAGAGCTCCCTTCGGTCTATCAGGGTAGCACAAGTTTGAGGTGGGGACAACTTCGGTGTGGGCTCCATCCTTCGATATAAGGATTTTTTGAAGTGAGGCCCCAGCCCAGGGCCAGGGGCCCCTGGGCACATCCTTTTTCCATTTTCCCTGGGAAAGAAAACTCAGCAGTCCAGGTTCCTGATGTCAGTTTGTAGGGCTCCCTTGGGTCTATCAGGGCAGCACAAGTTTGAGGTGGGGACATCTTTGGTGTGGGGTCCATCCTTCGATATAAGGATTCTTTGCAGAGAGGCCCAGCCGAGGGCAAGGGGACACTGGGCACATCCTTTTTCCATTTTCCCTGGGAAAGAAAACTCAGCAGTCCAGGTTCCTGATGTCAGTTTGTAGGGCTCCCTTGGGTCTATCAGGGCAGCACAAGTTTGATGTGGGGACAACTTCGGTGTGGGCTCCATCCTTCGATATAAGGATTTTTTGCAGTCAGGGCCAGGGGCCCAGGGCCAGGGGCCCCTGGGCACATCCGTTTTCCATTTTCCCTTGGAAAGAAAACTCAGCAGTCCAGGTTCCTGATGTCAGTTTGTAGGGCTCCCTTGGGTGTATCAGGGTAGCAGAGGTTTGAGGTGGGGACAACTTCGGTGTGGGGACCATCCTTCGATATAAGGATTTTTTGCAGTCAGGGCTAGGGGCCCCTGGGCACAACCTTTGGCCATTTTCCCTGGGAAAGAAAACTCAGCAGTCCAGGTTCCTGATGTCAGTTTGTAGGGCTCCCTTGGGTCTATCAAGGCAGCACAAGTTTGAGGTGGGGACAAATTCGGTGTGGGGTCCATCCTTCGATATAAGGATTTTTACATTCGGGTCCAGGGGCCCCTGGGCACATCCTTTTTCCATTTTCCCTGGGAAAGAAAACTCAGCAGTCCAGGTTCCTGATGTCAGTTTGTAGGGCTCCCTTGGGTCTATCAGGGCAGCACAAGTTTGAGGTGGGGACAACTTCGGTGTGGGGTCCATCCTTCGATATAAGGATTTTTTGCAGTCAGGGCCAGGGGCCCCTGGGCACATCCTTTTTCCATTTTCCCTGGGAAAGAAAACTCAGCAGTCCAGGTTCCTGATGTCAGTTTGTAGGGCTCCCTTGGGTCTATCAGGGCAGCACAAATTTTAGAAGCGGAACACTTCGCTGTGGGGTCCATCCTTTGATATAAGGATTTTTTGCAGTGAGGCCCCAGCCCAGGGCCAGGGGCCCCTGGGCACATCCTTTTTCAATTTTCCCTGGGAAAGAAAACTCAGCAGTCCAGGTTCCTGATGTCAGTTTGTAGGGCTCCCTTGGGTGTATCAGGGCAGCAGAGGTTTGAGGTGGGGACAACTTCGGTGTGGGGACCATCCTTCGATATAAGGATTTTTTGCAGTCAGGGCTAGGGGCCCCTGGGCACAACCTTTGGCCATTTTCCCTGGGAAAGAAAACTCAGCAGTCCAGGTTCCTGATGTCAGTTTGTAGGGCTCCCTTGGGTCTATCAGAGCAGCACAAGTTTGAGGTGGGGACAAATTTGGTGTGGGGTCCATCCTTCGATATAAGGATTTTTTGCAGTCGGGGCCAGGGGCCCCTGGGCACATCCTTTTTCCATTTTCCCTGGGAAAGAAAACTCAGCAGTCCAGGTTCCTGATGTCAGTTTGTAGGGCTCCCTTGGGTCTATCAGGGCAGCACAAGTTTGAGGTGGGGACAACTTCGGTGTGGGGTCCATCCTTCGATATAAGGATTTTTTGTAGTGAGGCCCCAGCCCAGGGCCAGGGGCCCCTGGGCACAATCCTTTTTCCATTTTCCCTGGGAAAGAAAACTCAGCAGTCCAGGTTCCTGATGTCAGTTTGTAGGGCTCCCTTGGGTCTATCAGGGCAGCACAAGTTTGAGGTGGGGACAACTTCGGTGTGGGGTCCATCCTTCGATATAAGGATTTTTTGCAGTCAGGGCCAGGGGCCCCTGGGCACATCCTTTTTCCATTTTCCCTGGGAAAGAAAACTCAGCAGTCCAGGTTCCTGATGTCAGTTTGTAGAGCTCCCTTCGGTCTATCAGGGTAGCACAAGTTTGAGGTGGGGACAACTTCGGTGTGGGCTCCATCCTTCGATATAAGGATTTTTTGAAGTGAGGCCCCAGCCCAGGGCCAGGGGCCCCTGGGCACATCCTTTTTCCATTTTCCCTGGGAAAGAAAACTCAGCAGTCCAGGTTCCTGATGTCAGTTTGTAGGGCTACCTTGGGTCTATCAGGGCAGCACAAGTTTGAGGTGGGGACAACTTCAGTGTGGGGTCCATCCTTCGATATAAGGATTTTTTGCAGTCAGGGCCAGGGGCCCCTGGGCACACCCTTTTTCCATTTTCCCTGGGAAAGAAAACTCAGCAGTCCAGGTTCCTGATGTCAGTTTGTAGGGCTCCCTTGGGTCTAACAGGGCAGCACAAGTTTGAGGTGGGGACAAATTTGGTGTGGGGTCCATCCTTCGATATAAGGATTTTTTGCAGTCAGGGCCAGGGGCCCCTGGGCACATCCTTTTTCCATTTTCCCTGGGAAAGAAAACTCAGCAGTCCAGGTTCCTGATGTCAGTTTGTAGGGCTACCTTGGGTCTATCAGGGCAGCACAAGTTTGAGGTGGAGACAACTTCGGTGTGGGGTCCATCCTTCGATATAAGGATTTTTTGTAGTGAGGCCCAGCCCAGGGCCAGGGGCCCCTGGGCACATCCTTTTTCCATTTTCCCTGGGAAAGAAAACTCAGCAGTCCAGGTTCCTGATGTCAGTTTGTAGGGTTCCCTTGGGTCTAACAGGGCAGCACAAGTTTGAGGTGGAGACAACTTCGGTGTGGGGTCCATCCTTCGATATAAGGATTTTTTGCAGTCAGGGCCAGGGGCCCCTGGGCACATCCTTTTTCCATTTTCCCTGGGAAAGAAAACTCAGCAGTCCAGGTTCCTGATGTCAGTTTGTAGGGCTCCCTTAGGTCTATCAGGGCAGCACAAGTTTGAGGTGGGGACAACTTCGGTGTGGGCTCCATCCTTCGATATAAGGATTTTTTGCAGTCAGGGCCAGGGGCCCCTGGGCACATCCTTTTTCCATTTTCCCTGGGAAAGAAAACTCAGCAGTCCAGGTTCCTGATGTCAGTTTGTAGGGCTCCCTTGGGTCTATCAGGGCAGCACAAGTTTGAGGTGGGGACATCTTTGGTGTGGGGTCCATCCTTCGATATAAGGATTCTTTGCAGAGAGGCCCAGCCCAGGGCCAGGGGACACTGGGCACATCCTTTTTCCATTTTCCCTGGGAAAGAAAACTCAGCAGTCCAGGTTCCTGATGTCAGTTTGTAGGGCTCCCTTGGGTCTATCAGGGCAGCACAAGTTTGAGGTGGGGACAACTTCGGTGTGGGGTCCATCCTTCGATATAAGGATTTTTTGCAGTCAGGGCCAGGGGCCCAGGGCCAGGGGCCCCTGGGCACATCCTTTTTCCATTTTCCCTGGGAAAGAAAACTCAGCAGTCCAGGTTCCTGATGTCAGTTTGTAGGGCTCCCTTGGGTCTATCAGGGCAGCACAAGTTTGAGGTGGGGACAACTTCGGTGTGGGGTCCATCCTTCGATATAAGGATATTTTGCAGTCAGGGCCAGGGGCCCCTGGGCACATCCTTTTTCCATTTTCCCTGGGAAAGAAAACTCAGCAGTCCAGGTTCCTGATGTCAGTTTGTAGGGCTCCCTTGGGTCTATCAGGGCAGCACAAGTTTGAGGTGGAGACAACTTCGGTGTGGGGTCCATCCTTCGATATAAGGATTTTTTGTAGTGAGGCCCAGCCCAGGGCCAGGGGCCCCTGGGCACATCCTTTTTCCATTTTCCCTGGGAAAGAAAACTCAGCAGTCCAGGTTCCTGATGTCAGTTTGTAGGGCTCCCTTGGGTCTATCAGGGCAGCACAAGTTTGAGGTGGGGACAACTTCGGTGTGGGGTCCATCCTTCGATATAAGGATATTTTGCAGTCAGGGCCAGGGGCCCCTGGGCACATCCTTTTTCCATTTTCCCTGGGAAAGAAAACTCAGCAGTCCAGGTTCCTGATGTCAGTTTGTAGGGCTCCCTTGGGTCTATCAGGGCAGCACAAATTTTAGAAGCGGAACACTTCACTGTGGGGTCCATCCTTCGATATAAGGATTTTTTGCAGTGAGTCCCCAGCCCAGGGCCAGGGGCCCCTGGGCACATCCGTTTTCCATTTTCCCTGGGAAAGAAAACTCAGCAGTCCAGGTTCCTGATATCAGTTTGTAGGGCTCCCTTGGGTCTATCAGGGCAGCACAAGTTTGAGGTGGGGACAACTTCGGTGTGGGGTCCATCCTTCGATATAAGGATTTTTTGCAGTCAGGGCCAGGGGCCCCTGGGCACATCCTTTTTCCATTTTCCCTGGGAAAGAAAACTCAGCAGTCCAGGTTCCTGATGTCAGTTTGTAGAGCTCCCTTCGGTCTATCAGGGTAGCACAAGTTTGAGGTGGGGACAACTTCGGTGTGGGCTCCATCCTTCGATATAAGGATTTTTTGAAGTGAGGCCCCAGCCCAGGGCCAGGTGCCCCTGGGCACATCCTTTTTCCATTTTCCCTGGGAAAGAAAACTCAGCAGTCCAGGTTCCTGATGTCAGTTTGTAGGGCTCCCTTGGGTCTATCAGGGCAGCACAAGTTTGAGGTGGGGACAACTTCAGTGTGGGGTCCATCCTTCGATATAAGGATTTTTTGCAGTCAGGGCCAGGGGCCCCTGGGCACACCCTTTTTCCATTTTCCCTGGGAAAGAAAACTCAGCAGTCCAGGTTCCTGATGTCAGTTTGTAGGGTTCCCTTGGGTCTATCAGGGCAGCACAAGTTTGAGGTGGAGACAATTTCGGTGTGGGGTCCATCCTTCGATATAAGGATTTTTTGAAGTGAGGCCCCAGCCCAGGGCCAGGGGCCCCTGGGCACATCCTTTTTCCATTTTCCCTGGGAAAGAAAACTCAGCAGTCCAGGTTCCTGATGTCAGTTTGTAGGGCTCCCTTGGGTCTATCAGGGCAGCACAAGTTTGAGGTGGGGACATCTTTGGTGTGGGGTCCATCCTTCGATATAAGGATTCTTTGCAGAGAGCCCCAGCCCAGGGCCAGGGGACACTGGGCACATCCTTTTTCCATTTTCCCTGGGAAAGAAAACTCAGCAGTCCAGGTTCCTGATGTCAGTTTGTAGGGCTCCCTTGGGTCTATCAGGGCAGCACAAGTTTGAGGTGGGGACAACTTCGGTGTGGGCTCCATCCTTCGATATAAGGATTTTTTGCAGTCAGGGCCAGGGGCCCAGGGCCAGGGGCCCCTGGGCACATCCTTTTTCCATTTTCCCTGGGAAAGAAAACTCAGCAGTCCAGGTTCCTGATGTCAGTTTGTAGGGCTCCCTTGGGTCTATCAGGGCAGCACAAGTTTGAGGTGGGGACAACTTCGGTGTGGGGTCCATCCTTCGATATAAGGATATTTTGCAGTCAGGGCCAGGGGCCCCTGGGCACATCCTTTTTCCATTTTCCCTGGGAAAGAAAACTCAGCAGTCCAGGTTCCTGATGTCAGTTTGTAGGGCTACCTTGGGTCTCTCAGGGCAGCACAAGTTTGAGGTGGAGACAACTTCGGTGTGGGGTCCATCCTTCGATATAAGGATTTTTTGTAGTGAGGCCCAGCCCAGGGCCAGGGGCCCCTGGGCACATCCTTTTTCCATTTTCCCTGGGAAAGAAAACTCAGCAGTCCAGGTTCCTGATGTCAGTTTGTAGGGTTCCCTTGGGTCTAACAGGGCAGCACAAGTTTGAGGTGGGGACAACTTCGGTGTGGGCTCCATCCTTCGATATAAGGATTTTTTGCAGTCAGGGCAAGGGCCCCCTGGGCACATCCTTTTTCCATTTTCCCTGGGAAAGAAAACTCAGCAGTCCAGGTTCCTGATGTCAGTTTGTAGGGCTCCCTTGGGTCTATCAGGGCAGCACAAGTTTGAGGTGGGGACATCTTTGGTGTGGGGTCCATCCTTCGATATAAGGATTCTTTGCAGAGAGGCCCAGCCCAGGGCCAGGGGACACTGGGCACATCCTTTTTCCATTTTCCCTGGGAAAGAAAACTCAGCAGTCCAGGTTCCTGATGTCAGTTTGTAGGGCTCCCTTGGGTCTATCAGGGCAGCACAAGTTTGAGGTGGGGACAACTTCGGTGTGGGGTCCATCCTTCGATATAAGGATTTTTTGCAGTCAGGGCCAGGGGCCCAGGGCCAGGGGCCCCTGGGCACATCCTTTTTCCATTTTCCCTGGGAAAGAAAACTCAGCAGTCCAGGTTCCTGATGTCAGTTTGTAGGGCTCCCTTGGGTCTATCAGGGCAGCACAAGTTTGAGGTGGGGACAACTTCGGTGTGGGGTCCATCCTTCGATATAAGGATATTTTGCAGTCAGGGCCAGGGGCCCCTGGGCACATCCTTTTTCCATTTTCCCTGGGAAAGAAAACTCAGCAGTCCAGGTTCCTGATGTCAGTTTGTAGGGCTACCTTGGGTCTATCAGGGCAGCACAAGTTTGAGGTGGAGACAACTTCGGTGTGGGGTCCATCCTTCGATATAAGGATTTTTTGTAGTGAGGCCCAGCCCAGGGCCAGGGGCCCCTGTGCAAATCCTTTTTCCATTTTCCCTGGGAAAGAAAACTCAGCAGTCCAGGTTCCTGATGTCAGTTTGTAGGGCTCCCTTGGGTCTATCAGGGCAGCACAAGTTTGAGGTGGGGACAACTTCGGTGTGGGGTCCATCCTTCGATATAAGGATATTTTGCAGTCAGGGCCAGGGGCCCCTGGGCACATCCTTTTTCCATTTTCCCTGGGAAAGAAAACTCAGCAGTCCAGGTTCCTGATGTCAGTTTGTAGGGCTCCCTTGGGTCTATCAGGGCAGCACAAATTTTAGAAGCGGAACACTTCGCTGTGGGGTCCATCCTTCGATATAAGGATTTTTTGCAGTGAGTCCCCAGCCCAGGGCCAGGGGCCCCAGGGCACATCCGTTTTCCATTTTCCCTGGGAAAGAAAACTCAGCAGTCCAGGTTCCTGATGTCAGTTTGTAGGGCTACCTTGGGTCTATCAGGGCAGCACAAGTTTGAGGTGGGGACAACTTCAGTGTGGGGTCCATCCTTCGATATAAGGATTTTTTGCAGTCAGGGCCAGGGGCCCCTGGGCACAACCTTTGGCCATTTTACCTTGGAAAGAAAACTCAGCAGTCCAGGTTCCTGATGTCAGTTTGTAGGGCTCCCTTGGGTCTATCAGGGCAGCACAAGTTTGAGGTGGGGACAACATCGGTGTGGGGTCCATCCTTCGATATAAGGATTTTTTGCAGGCAGGGCCAGGGGCCCCTGGGCACATCCTTTTTCCATTTTCCCTGGGAAAGAAAACTCAGCAGTCCAGGTTCCTGATGTCAGTTTGTAGGGCTCCCTTGGGTCTATCAGGGCAGCACAAGTTTGAGGTGGGGACAACTTCGGTGTGGGGTCCATCCTTCGATATAAGGATATTTTGCAGTCAGGGCCAGGGGCCCCTGGGCACATCCTTTTTCCATTTTCCCTGGGAAAGAAAACTCAGCAGTCCAGGTTCCTGATGTCAGTTTGTAGGGCTCCCTTGGGTCTATCAGGGCAGCACAAGTTTGAGGTGGGGACATCTTTGGTGTGGGGTCCATCCTTCGATATAAGGATTCTTTGCAGAGAGGCCCAGCCCAGGGCCAGGGGACACTGGGCACATCCTTTTTCCATTTTCCCTGGGAAAGAAAACTCAGCAGTCCAGGTTCCTGATGTCAGTTTGTAGGGCTCCCTTGGGTCTATCAGGGCAGCACAAGTTTGAGGTGGGGACAACTTCGGTGTGGGGTCCATCCTTCGATATAAGGATTTTTTGCAGTCAGGGCCAGG
This sequence comes from Lonchura striata, assembly GCF_050655825.1. Taxonomy (NCBI): domain Eukaryota; kingdom Metazoa; phylum Chordata; class Aves; order Passeriformes; family Estrildidae; genus Lonchura; species Lonchura striata. Next base: position 6,508,065 of record NC_140727.1, read on the forward strand.
GGCCCAGGGCCAGGGGCCCCTGGGCACATCCTTTTTCCATTTTCCCTGGGAAAGAAAACTCAGCAGTCCAGGTTCCTGATGTCAGTTTGTAGGGCTCCCTTGGGTCTATCAGGGCAGCACAAGTTTGAGGTGGGGACAACTTCGGTGTGGGGTCCATCCTTCGATATAAGGATATTTTGCAGTCAGGGCCAGGGGCCCCTGGGCACATCCTTTTTCCATTTTCCCTGGGAAAGAAAACTCAGCAGTCCAGGTTCCTGATGTCAGTTTGTAGGGCTACCTTGGGTCTATCAGGGCAGCACAAGTTTGAGGTGGAGACAACTTCGGTGTGGGGTCCATCCTTCGATATAAGGATTTTTTGTAGTGAGGCCCAGCCCAGGGCCAGGGGCCCCTGTGCAAATCCTTTTTCCATTTTCCCTGGGAAAGAAAACTCAGCAGTCCAGGTTCCTGAAGTCAGTTTGTAGGGCTCCCTTGGGTCTATCAGGGCAGCACAAGTTTGAGGTGGGGACAACTTCGGTGTGGGCTCCATCCTTCGATATAAGGATATTTTGCAGTCAGGGCCAGGGGCCCCTGGGCACATCCTTTTTCCATTTTCCCTGGGAAAGAAAACTCAGCAGTCCAGGTTCCTGATGTCAGTTTGTAGGGCTCCCTTGGGTCTATCAGGGCAGCACAAGTTTGAGGTGGGGACAACTTCGGTGTGGGGTCCATCCTTCGATATAAGGATTTTTTGCAGTCAGGGCCAGGGGCCCCTGGGCACATCCTTTTTCCATTTTCCCTGGGAAAGAAAACTCAGCAGTCCAGGTTCCTGATGTCAGTTTGTAGGGCTCCCTTGGGTCTATCAGGGCAGCACAAATTTTAGAAGCGGAACACTTCGCTGTGGGGTCCATCCTTTGATATAAGGATTTTTTGCAGTGAGGCCCCAGCCCAGGGCCAGGGGCCCCTGGGCACATCCTTTTTCCATTTTCCCTGGGAAAGAAAACTCAGCAGTCCAGGTTCCTGATGTCAGTTTGTAGGGCTCCCTTGGGTGTATCAGGGCAGCAGAGGTTTGAGGTGGGGACAACTTCGGTGTGGGGACCATCCTTCGATATAAGGATTTTTTGCAGTCAGGGCTAGGGGCCCCTGGGCACAACCTTTGGCCATTTTCCCTGGGAAAGAAAACTCAGCAGTCCAGGTTCCTGATGTCAGTTTGTAGGGCTCCCTTGGGTCTATCAGAGCAGCACAAGTTTGAGGTGGGGACAAATTTGGTGTGGGGTCCATCCTTCGATATAAGGATTTTTTGCAGTCGGGGCCAGGGGCCCCTGGGCACATCCTTTTTCCATTTTCCCTGGGAAAGAAAACTCAGCAGTCCAGGTTCCTGATGTCAGTTTGTAGGGCTCCCTTGGGTCTATCAGGGCAGCACAAGTTTGAGGTGGGGACAACTTCGGTGTGGGGTCCATCCTTCGATATAAGGATTTTTTGTAGTGAGGCCCCAGCCCAGGGCCAGGGGCCCCTGGGCACAATCCTTTTTCCATTTTCCCTGGGAAAGAAAACTCAGCAGTCCAGGTTCCTGATGTCAGTTTGTAGGGCTCCCTTGGGTCTATCAGGGCAGCACAAGTTTGAGGTGGGGACAACTTCGGTGTGGGGTCCATCCTTCGATATAAGGATTTTTTGCAGTCAGGGCCAGGGGCCCCTGGGCACATCCTTTTTCCATTTTCCCTGGGAAAGAAAACTCAGCAGTCCAGGTTCCTGATGTCAGTTTGTAGAGCTCCCTTCGGTCTATCAGGGTAGCACAAGTTTGAGGTGGGGACAACTTCGGTGTGGGCTCCATCCTTCGATATAAGGATTTTTTGAAGTGAGGCCCCAGCCCAGGGCCAGGGGCCCCTGGGCACATCCTTTTTCCATTTTCCCTGGGAAAGAAAACTCAGCAGTCCAGGTTCCTGATGTCAGTTTGTAGGGCTACCTTGGGTCTATCAGGGCAGCACAAGTTTGAGGTGGGGACAACTTCAGTGTGGGGTCCATCCTTCGATATAAGGATTTTTTGCAGTCAGGGCCAGGGGCCCCTGGGCACACCCTTTTTCCATTTTCCCTGGGAAAGAAAACTCAGCAGTCCAGGTTCCTGATGTCAGTTTGTAGGGCTCCCTTGGGTCTATCAGGGCAGCACAAGTTTGAGGTGGGGACAAATTTGGTGTGGGGTCCATCCTTCGATATAAGGATTTTTTGCAGTCAGGGCCAGGGGCCCCTGGGCACATCCTTTTTCCATTTTCCCTGGGAAAGAAAACTCAGCAGTCCAGGTTCCTGATGTCAGTTTGTAGGGCTACCTTGGGTCTATCAGGGCAGCACAAGTTTGAGGTGGAGACAACTTCGGTGTGGGGTCCATCCTTCGATATAAGGATTTTTTGTAGTGAGGCCCAGCCCAGGGCCAGGGGCCCCTGGGCACATCCTTTTTCCATTTTCCCTGGGAAAGAAAACTCAGCAGTCCAGGTTCCTGATGTCAGTTTGTAGGGTTCCCTTGGGTCTAACAGGGCAGCACAAGTTTGAGGTGGAGACAACTTCGGTGTGGGGTCCATCCTTCGATATAAGGATTTTTTGCAGTCAGGGCCAGGGGCCCCTGGGCACATCCTTTTTCCATTTTCCCTGGGAAAGAAAACTCAGCAGTCCAGGTTCCTGATGTCAGTTTGTAGGGCTCCCTTAGGTCTATCAGGGCAGCACAAGTTTGAGGTGGGGACAACTTCGGTGTGGGCTCCATCCTTCGATATAAGGATTTTTTGCAGTCAGGGCCAGGGGCCCCTGGGCACATCCTTTTTCCATTTTCCCTGGGAAAGAAAACTCAGCAGTCCAGGTTCCTGATGTCAGTTTGTAGGGCTCCCTTGGGTCTATCAGGGCAGCACAAGTTTGAGGTGGGGACATCTTTGGTGTGGGGTCCATCCTTCGATATAAGGATTCTTTGCAGAGAGGCCCAGCCCAGGGCCAGGGGACACTGGGCACATCCTTTTTCCATTTTCCCTGGGAAAGAAAACTCAGCAGTCCAGGTTCCTGATGTCAGTTTGTAGGGCTCCCTTGGGTCTATCAGGGCAGCACAAGTTTGAGGTGGGGACAACTTCGGTGTGGGGTCCATCCTTCGATATAAGGATTTTTTGCAGTCAGGGCCAGGGGCCCAGGGCCAGGGGCCCCTGGGCACATCCTTTTTCCATTTTCCCTGGGAAAGAAAACTCAGCAGTCCAGGTTCCTGATGTCAGTTTGTAGGGCTCCCTTGGGTCTATCAGGGCAGCACAAGTTTGAGGTGGGGACAACTTCGGTGTGGGGTCCATCCTTCGATATAAGGATATTTTGCAGTCAGGGCCAGGGGCCCCTGGGCACATCCTTTTTCCATTTTCCCTGGGAAAGAAAACTCAGCAGTCCAGGTTCCTGATGTCAGTTTGTAGGGCTCCCTTGGGTCTATCAGGGCAGCACAAGTTTGAGGTGGAGACAACTTCGGTGTGGGGTCCATCCTTCGATATAAGGATTTTTTGTAGTGAGGCCCAGCCCAGGGCCAGGGGCCCCTGGGCACATCCTTTTTCCATTTTCCCTGGGAAAGAAAACTCAGCAGTCCAGGTTCCTGATGTCAGTTTGTAGGGCTCCCTTGGGTCTATCAGGGCAGCACAAGTTTGAGGTGGGGACAACTTCGGTGTGGGGTCCATCCTTCGATATAAGGATATTTTGCAGTCAGGGCCAGGGGCCCCTGGGCACATCCTTTTTCCATTTTCCCTGGGAAAGAAAACTCAGCAGTCCAGGTTCCTGATGTCAGTTTGTAGGGCTCCCTTGGGTCTATCAGGGCAGCACAAATTTTAGAAGCGGAACACTTCACTGTGGGGTCCATCCTTCGATATAAGGATTTTTTGCAGTGAGTCCCCAGCCCAGGGCCAGGGGCCCCTGGGCACATCCGTTTTCCATTTTCCCTGGGAAAGAAAACTCAGCAGTCCAGGTTCCTGATATCAGTTTGTAGGGCTCCCTTGGGTCTATCAGGGCAGCACAAGTTTGAGGTGGGGACAACTTCGGTGTGGGGTCCATCCTTCGATATAAGGATTTTTTGCAGTCAGGGCCAGGGGCCCCTGGGCACATCCTTTTTCCATTTTCCCTGGGAAAGAAAACTCAGCAGTCCAGGTTCCTGATGTCAGTTTGTAGAGCTCCCTTCGGTCTATCAGGGTAGCACAAGTTTGAGGTGGGGACAACTTCGGTGTGGGCTCCATCCTTCGATATAAGGATTTTTTGAAGTGAGGCCCCAGCCCAGGGCCAGGTGCCCCTGGGCACATCCTTTTTCCATTTTCCCTGGGAAAGAAAACTCAGCAGTCCAGGTTCCTGATGTCAGTTTGTAGGGCTCCCTTGGGTCTATCAGGGCAGCACAAGTTTGAGGTGGGGACAACTTCAGTGTGGGGTCCATCCTTCGATATAAGGATTTTTTGCAGTCAGGGCCAGGGGCCCCTGGGCACACCCTTTTTCCATTTTCCCTGGGAAAGAAAACTCAGCAGTCCAGGTTCCTGATGTCAGTTTGTAGGGTTCCCTTGGGTCTATCAGGGCAGCACAAGTTTGAGGTGGAGACAATTTCGGTGTGGGGTCCATCCTTCGATATAAGGATTTTTTGAAGTGAGGCCCCAGCCCAGGGCCAGGGGCCCCTGGGCACATCCTTTTTCCATTTTCCCTGGGAAAGAAAACTCAGCAGTCCAGGTTCCTGATGTCAGTTTGTAGGGCTCCCTTGGGTCTATCAGGGCAGCACAAGTTTGAGGTGGGGACATCTTTGGTGTGGGGTCCATCCTTCGATATAAGGATTCTTTGCAGAGAGCCCCAGCCCAGGGCCAGGGGACACTGGGCACATCCTTTTTCCATTTTCCCTGGGAAAGAAAACTCAGCAGTCCAGGTTCCTGATGTCAGTTTGTAGGGCTCCCTTGGGTCTATCAGGGCAGCACAAGTTTGAGGTGGGGACAACTTCGGTGTGGGCTCCATCCTTCGATATAAGGATTTTTTGCAGTCAGGGCCAGGGGCCCAGGGCCAGGGGCCCCTGGGCACATCCTTTTTCCATTTTCCCTGGGAAAGAAAACTCAGCAGTCCAGGTTCCTGATGTCAGTTTGTAGGGCTCCCTTGGGTCTATCAGGGCAGCACAAGTTTGAGGTGGGGACAACTTCGGTGTGGGGTCCATCCTTCGATATAAGGATATTTTGCAGTCAGGGCCAGGGGCCCCTGGGCACATCCTTTTTCCATTTTCCCTGGGAAAGAAAACTCAGCAGTCCAGGTTCCTGATGTCAGTTTGTAGGGCTACCTTGGGTCTCTCAGGGCAGCACAAGTTTGAGGTGGAGACAACTTCGGTGTGGGGTCCATCCTTCGATATAAGGATTTTTTGTAGTGAGGCCCAGCCCAGGGCCAGGGGCCCCTGGGCACATCCTTTTTCCATTTTCCCTGGGAAAGAAAACTCAGCAGTCCAGGTTCCTGATGTCAGTTTGTAGGGTTCCCTTGGGTCTAACAGGGCAGCACAAGTTTGAGGTGGGGACAACTTCGGTGTGGGCTCCATCCTTCGATATAAGGATTTTTTGCAGTCAGGCAAGGGCCCCCTGGGCACATCCTTTTTCCATTTTCCCTGGGAAAGAAAACTCAGCAGTCCAGGTTCCTGATGTCAGTTTGTAGGGCTCCCTTGGGTCTATCAGGGCAGCACAAGTTTGAGGTGGGGACATCTTTGGTGTGGGGTCCATCCTTCGATATAAGGATTCTTTGCAGAGAGGCCCAGCCCAGGGCCAGGGGACACTGGGCACATCCTTTTTCCATTTTCCCTGGGAAAGAAAACTCAGCAGTCCAGGTTCCTGATGTCAGTTTGTAGGGCTCCCTTGGGTCTATCAGGGCAGCACAAGTTTGAGGTGGGGACAACTTCGGTGTGGGGTCCATCCTTCGATATAAGGATTTTTTGCAGTCAGGGCCAGGGGCCCAGGGCCAGGGGCCCCTGGGCACATCCTTTTTCCATTTTCCCTGGGAAAGAAAACTCAGCAGTCCAGGTTCCTGATGTCAGTTTGTAGGGCTCCCTTGGGTCTATCAGGGCAGCACAAGTTTGAGGTGGGGACAACTTCGGTGTGGGGTCCATCCTTCGATATAAGGATATTTTGCAGTCAGGGCCAGGGGCCCCTGGGCACATCCTTTTTCCATTTTCCCTGGGAAAGAAAACTCAGCAGTCCAGGTTCCTGATGTCAGTTTGTAGGGCTACCTTGGGTCTATCAGGGCAGCACAAGTTTGAGGTGGAGACAACTTCGGTGTGGGGTCCATCCTTCGATATAAGGATTTTTTGTAGTGAGGCCCAGCCCAGGGCCAGGGGCCCCTGTGCAAATCCTTTTTCCATTTTCCCTGGGAAAGAAAACTCAGCAGTCCAGGTTCCTGATGTCAGTTTGTAGGGCTCCCTTGGGTCTATCAGGGCAGCAAAAGTTTGAGGTGGGGACAACTTCGGTGTGGGGTCCATCCTTCGATATAAGGATATTTTGCAGTCAGGGCCAGGGGCCCCTGGGCACATCCTTTTTCCATTTTCCCTGGGAAAGAAAACTCAGCAGTCCAGGTTCCTGATGTCAGTTTGTAGGGCTCCCTTGGGTCTATCAGGGCAGCACAAATTTTAGAAGCGGAACACTTCGCTGTGGGGTCCATCCTTCGATATAAGGATTTTTTGCAGTGAGTCCCCAGCCCAGGGCCAGGGGCCCCAGGGCACATCCGTTTTCCATTTTCCCTGGGAAAGAAAACTCAGCAGTCCAGGTTCCTGATGTCAGTTTGTAGGGCTCCCTTGGGTCTATCAGGGCAGCACAAGTTTGAGGTGGGGACAACTTCGGTGTGGGGTCCATCCTTCGATATAAGGATTTTTTGCAGTCAGGGCCAGGGGCCCCTGGGCACAACCTTTGGCCATTTCACCTGGGAAAGAAAACAAAGAAGTCCAGGTTCCTGATGTCAGTTTGTAGGGCTCCCTTGGGTCTATCAGTGTAGCACAAATTTGAGGTGGGGACAACATCGGTGTGGGGTCCATCCTTCAATATAAGGTTTTTTTGCAGTCAGGGCCAGGGGCCCCTGGGCACATCCTTTTTCCATTTTCCCTGGGAAAGAAAACTCAGCAGTCCAGGTTCCTGATGTCAGTTTGTAGGGCTCCCTTGGGTCTATCAGGGCAGCACAAGTTTGAGGTGGGGACAATTTCGGTGTGGGGTCCATCCTTCGATATAAGGATTCTTTGCAGAGAGGCCGAGCCCAGGGCCAGGGGACACTGGGCACATCCTTTTTCCATTTTCCCTGGGAAAGAAAACTCAGCAGTCCAGGTTCCTGATGTCAGTTTGTAGGGCTCCCTTGGGTCTATCAGGGCAGCACAAGTTTGAGGTGGGGACAACTTCGGTGTGGGGTCCATCCTTCGATATAAGGATTTTTTGCAGTCAGGGCCAGGGGCCCAGGGCCAGGGGCCCCTGGGCACATCCTTTTTCCATTTTCCCTGGGAAAGAAAACTCAGCAGTCCAGGTTCCTGATGTCAGTTTGTAGGACTCCCTTGGGTCTATCAGGGCAGCACAAGTTTGAGGTGGGGACAACTTCGGTGTGGGGTCCATCCTTCGATATAAGGATATTTTGCAGTCTGGGCCAGGGGCCCTTGGGCACATCCTTTTTCCATTTTCCCTGGGAAAGAAAACTCAGCAGTCCAGGTTCCAGATGTCAGTTTGTAGGGCTCCCTTGGGTCTATCAGGGCAGCACAAGTTTGAGGTGGGGACATCTTTGGTGTGGGGTCCATCCTTCGATATAAGGATTCTTTGCAGAGAGGCCCAGCCCAGGGCCAGGGGACACTGGGCACATCCTTTTTCCTTTTTCCCTGGGAAAGAAAACTCAGCAGTCCAGGTTCCTGATGTCAGTTTGTAGGGCTCCCTTGGGTCTATCAGGGCAGCACAAGTTTGAGGTGGGGACAACTTCGGTGTGGGGTCCATCCTTCGATATAAGGATTTTTTGAAGTCAGGGCCAGGGGCCCAGGGCCAGGGGCCCCTGGGCACATCCTTTTTCCATTTTCCCTGGGAAAGAAAACTCAGCAGTCCAGGTTCCTGATGTCAGTTTGTAGGGCTCCCTTGGGTCTATCAGGGCAGCACAAGTTTGATGTGGGGACAACTTCGGTGTGGGGTCCATCCTTCGATATAAGGATATTTTGCAGTCAGGGCCAGGGGCCCCTGGGCACAACCTTTTTCCATTTTCCCTGGGAAAGAAAACTCAGCAGTCCAGGTTCCTGATGTCAGTTTGTAGGGCTCCCTTGGGTCTATCAGGGCAGCACAAGTTTGAGGTGGGGACATCTTTGGTGTGGGGTCCATCCTTCGATATAAGGATTCTTTGCAGAGAGGCCCAGCCCAGGGCCAGGGGACACTGGGCACATCCTTTTTCCTTTTTCCCTGGGAAAGAAAACTCAGCAGTCCAGGTTCCTGATATCAGTTTGTAGGGCTCCCTTGGGTCTATCAGGGCAGCACAAGTTTGAGGTGGGGACAACTTCGGTGTGGGGTCCATCCTTCGATATAAGGATTTTTTGCAGTCAGGGCCAGGGGCCCCTGGGCACATCCTTTTTCCATTTTCCCTGGGAAAGAAAACTCAGCAGTCCAGGTTCCTGATGTCAGTTTGTAGAGCTCCCTTCGGTCTATCAGGGTAGCACAAGTTTGAGGTGGGGACAACTTCGGTGTGGGCTCCATCCTTCGATATAAGGATTTTTTGAAGTGAGGCCCCAGCCCAGGGCCAGGTGCCCCTGGGCACATCCTTTTTCCATTTTCCCTGGGAAAGAAAACTCAGCAGTCCAGGTTCCTGATGTCTGTTTGTAGGGCTCCCTTGGGTCTATCAGGGCAGCACAAGTTTGAGGTGGGGACAACTTCAGTGTGGGGTCCATCCTTCGATATAAGGATTTTTTGCAGTCAGGGCCAGGGGCCCCTGGGCACACCCTTTTTCCATTTTCCCTGGGAAAGAAAACTCAGCAGTCCAGGTTCCTGATGTCAGTTTGTAGGGTTCCCTTGGGTCTATCAGGGCAGCACAAGTTTGAGGTGGAGACAATTTCGGTGTGGGGTCCATCCTTCGATATAAGGATTTTTTGAAGTGAGGCCCCAGCCCAGGGCCAGGGGCCCCTGGGCACATCCTTTTTCCATTTTCCCTGGGAAAGAAAACTCAGCAGTCCAGGTTCCTGATGTCAGTTTGTAGGGCTCCCTTGGGTCTATCAGGGCAGCACAAGTTTGAGGTGGGGACATCTTTGGTGTGGGGTCCATCCTTCGATATAAGGATTCTTTGCAGAGAGCCCCAGCCCAGGGCCAGGGGACACTGGGCACATCCTTTTTCCATTTTCCCTGGGAAAGAAAACTCAGCAGTCCAGGTTCCTGATGTCAGTTTGTAGGGCTCCCTTGGGTCTATCAGGGCAGCACAAGTTTGAGGTGGGGACAACTTCGGTGTGGGCTCCATCCTTCGATATAAGGATTTTTTGCAGTCAGGGCCAGGGGCCCAGGGCCAGGGGCCCCTGGGCACATCCTTTTTCCATTTTCCCTGGGAAAGAAAACTCAGCAGTCCAGGTTCCTGATGTCAGTTTGTAGGGCTCCCTTGGGTCTATCAGGGCAGCACAAGTTTGAGGTGGGGACAACTTCGGTGTGGGGTCCATCCTTCGATATAAGGATATTTTGCAGTCAGGGCCAGGGGCCCCTGGGCACATCCTTTTTCCATTTTCCCTGGGAAAGAAAACTCAGCAGTCCAGGTTCCTGATGTCAGTTTGTAGGGCTACCTTGGGTCTCTCAGGGCAGCACAAGTTTGAGGTGGAGACAACTTCGGTGTGGGGTCCATCCTTCGATATAAGGATTTTTTGTAGTGAGGCCCAGCCCAGGGCCAGGGGCCCCTGGGCACATCCTTTTTCCATTTTCCCTGGGAAAGAAAACTCAGCAGTCCAGGTTCCTGATGTCAGTTTGTAGGGTTCCCTTGGGTCTAACAGGGCAGCACAAGTTTGAGGTGGGGACAACTTCGGTGTGGGCTCCATCCTTCGATATAAGGATTTTTTGCAGTCAGGCAAGGGCCCCCTGGGCACATCCTTTTTCCATTTTCCCTGGGAAAGAAAACTCAGCAGTCCAGGTTCCTGATGTCAGTTTGTAGGGCTCCCTTGGGTCTATCAGGGCAGCACAAGTTTGAGGTGGGGACATCTTTGGTGTGGGGTCCATCCTTCGATATAAGGATTCTTTGCAGAGAGGCCCAGCCCAGGGCCAGGGGACACTGGGCACATCCTTTTTCCATTTTCCCTGGGAAAGAAAACTCAGCAGTCCAGGTTCCTGATGTCAGTTTGTAGGGCTCCCTTGGGTCTATCAGGGCAGCACAAGTTTGAGGTGGGGACAACTTCGGTGTGGGGTCCATCCTTCGATATAAGGATTTTTTGCAGTCAGGGCCAGGGGCCCAGGGCCAGGGGCCCCTGGGCACATCCTTTTTCCATTTTCCCTGGGAAAGAAAACTCAGCAGTCCAGGTTCCTGATGTCAGTTTGTAGGGCTCCCTTGGGTCTATCAGGGCAGCACAAGTTTGAGGTGGGGACAACTTCGGTGTGGGGTCCATCCTTCGATATAAGGATATTTTGCAGTCAGGGCCAGGGGCCCCTGGGCACATCCTTTTTCCATTTTCCCTGGGAAAGAAAACTCAGCAGTCCAGGTTCCTGATGTCAGTTTGTAGGGCTACCTTGGGTCTATCAGGGCAGCACAAGTTTGAGGTGGAGACAACTTCGGTGTGGGGTCCATCCTTCGATATAAGGATTTTTTGTAGTGAGGCCCAGCCCAGGGCCAGGGGCCCCTGTGCAAATCCTTTTTCCATTTTCCCTGGGAAAGAAAACTCAGCAGTCCAGGTTCCTGATGTCAGTTTGTAGGGCTCCCTTGGGTCTATCAGGGCAGCAAAAGTTTGAGGTGGGGACAACTTCGGTGTGGGGTCCATCCTTCGATATAAGGATATTTTGCAGTCAGGGCCAGGGGCCCCTGGGCACATCCTTTTTCCATTTTCCCTGGGAAAGAAAACTCAGCAGTCCAGGTTCCTGATGTCAGTTTGTAGGGCTCCCTTGGGTCTATCAGGGCAGCACAAATTTTAGAAGCGGAACACTTCGCTGTGGGGTCCATCCTTCGATATAAGGATTTTTTGCAGTGAGTCCCCAGCCCAGGGCCAGGGGCCCCAGGGCACATCCGTTTTCCATTTTCCCTGGGAAAGAAAACTCAGCAGTCCAGGTTCCTGATGTCAGTTTGTAGGGCTCCCTTGGGTCTATCAGGGCAGCACAAGTTTGAGGTGGGGACAACTTCGGTGTGGGGTCCATCCTTCGATATAAGGATTTTTTGCAGTCAGGGCCAGGGGCCCCTGGGCACAACCTTTGGCCATTTCACCTGGGAAAGAAAACAAAGAAGTCCAGGTTCCTGATGTCAGTTTGTAGGGCTCCCTTGGGTCTATCAGTGTAGCACAAATTTGAGGTGGGGACAACATCGGTGTGGGGTCCATCCTTCAATATAAGGTTTTTTTGCAGTCAGGGCCAGGGGCCCCTGGGCACATCCTTTTTCCATTTTCCCTGGGAAAGAAAACTCAGCAGTCCAGGTTCCTGATGTCAGTTTGTAGGGCTCCCTTGGGTCTATCAGGGCAGCACAAGTTTGAGGTGGGGACAATTTCGGTGTGGGGTCCATCCTTCGATATAAGGATTTTTTGCAGAGAGGCCGAGCCCAGGGCCAGGGGACACTGGGCACATCCTTTTTCCATTTTCCCTGGGAAAGAAAACTCAGCAGTCCAGGTTCCTGATGTCAGTTTGTAGGGCTCCCTTGGGTCTATCAGGGCAGCACAAGTTTGAGGTGGGGACAACTTCGGTGTGGGGTCCATCCTTCGATATAAGGATTTTTTGCAGTCAGGGCCAGGGGCCCAGGGCCAGGGGCCCCTGGGCACATCCTTTTTCCATTTTCCCTGGGAAAGAAAACTCAGCAGTCCAGGTTCCTGATGTCAGTTTGTAGGACTCCCTTGGGTCTATCAGGGCAGCACAAGTTTGAGGTGGGGACAACTTCGGTGTGGGGTCCATCCTTCGATATAAGGATATTTTGCAGTCTGGGCCAGGGGCCCTTGGGCACATCCTTTTTCCATTTTCCCTGGGAAAGAAAACTCAGCAGTCCAGGTTCCTGATGTCAGTTTGTAGGGCTCCCTTGGGTCTATCAGGGCAGCACAAGTTTGAGGTGGGGACATCTTTGGTGTGGGGTCCATCCTTCGATATAAGGATTCTTTGCAGAGAGGCCCAGCCCAGGGCCAGGGGACACTGGGCACATCCTTTTTCCTTTTTCCCTGGGAAAGAAAACTCAGCAGTCCAGGTTCCTGATGTCAGTTTGTAGGGCTCCCTTGGGTCTATCAGGGCAGCACAAGTTTGAGGTGGGGACAACTTCGGTGTGGGGTCCATCCTTCGATATAAGGATTTTTTGAAGTCAGGGCCAGGGGCCCAGGGCCAGGGGCCCCTGGGCACATCCTTTTTCCATTTTCCCTGGGAAAGAAAACTCAGCAGTCCAGGTTCCTGATGTCAGTTTGTAGGGCTCCCTTGGGTCTATCAGGGCAGCACAAGTTTGATGTGGGGACAACTTCGGTGTGGGGTCCATCCTTCGATATAAGGATATTTTGCAGTCAGGGCCAGGGGCCCCTGGGCACAACCTTTTTCCATTTTCCCTGGGAAAGAAAACTCAGCAGTCCAGGTTCCTGATGTCAGTTTGTAGGGCTCCCTTGGGTCTATCAGGGCAGCACAAGTTTGAGGTGGGGACATCTTTGGTGTGGGGTCCATCCTTCGATATAAGGATTCTTTGCAGAGAGGCCCAGCCCAGGGCCAGGGGACACTGGGCACATCCTTTTTCCTTTTTCCCTGGGAAAGAAAACTCAGCAGTCCAGGTTCCTGATGTCAGTTTGTAGGGCTCCCTTGGGTCTATCAGGGCAGCACAAGTTTGAGGTGGGGACAACTTCGGTGTGGGGTCCATCCTTCGATATAAGGATTTTTTGCAGTCAGGGCCAGGGGCCCAGGGCCAGGGGCCCCTGGGCACATCCTTTTTCCATTTTCCCTGGGAAAGAAAACTCAGCAGTCCAGGTTCCTGATGTCAGTTTGTAGGGCTCCCTTGGGTCTATCAGGGCAGCACAAGTTTGAGGTGGGGACAACTTCGGTGTGGGGTCCATCCTTCGATATAAGGATATTTTGCAGTCAGGGCCAGGGGCCCCTGGGCACATCCTTTTTCCATTTTCCCTGGGAAAGAAAACTCAGCAGTCCAGGTTCCTGATGTCAGTTTGTAGGGCTCCCTTGGGTCTATCAGGGCAGCACAAGTTTGAGGTGGAGACAACTTCGGTGTGGGGTCCATCCTTCGATATAAGGATTTTTTGTAGTGAGGCCCAGCCCAGGGCCAGGGGCCCCTGGGCACATCCTTTTTCCATTTTCCCTGGGAAAGAAAACTCAGTAGTCCAGGTTCCTGATGTCAGTTTGTAGGGTTCCCTTGGGTCTAACAGGGCAGCACAAGTTTGAGGTGGGGACAACATCTGTGTGGGGTCCATCCTTCGATATAAGGATTTTTTGCAGTCAGGGCCAGGGGCCCCTGGGCACATCCTTTTTCCATTTTCCCTGGGAAAGAAAACTCAGCAGTCCAGGTTCCTGATGTCAGTTTGTAGGGCTCCCTTGGGTCTATCAGGGCAGCACAAGTTTGAGGTGGGGACAACTTCAGTGTGGGGTCCATCCTTCGATATAAGGATTTTTTGCAGTCAGGGCCAGGGGCCCCTGGGCACAACCTTTGGCCATTTTACCTTGGAAAGAAAACTCAGCAGTCCAGGTTCCTGATGTCAGTTTGTAGGGCTCCCTTGGGTCTATCAGGGCAGCACAAGTTTGAGGTGGGGACAACATCGGTGTGGGGTCCATCCTTCGATATAAGGATTTTTTGCAGTCAGGGCCAGGGGCCCCTGGGCACATCCTTTTTCCATTTTCCCTGGGAAAGAAAACTCAGCAGTCCAGGTTCCTGATGTCAGTTTGTAGGGCTCCCTTGGGTCTATCAGGGCAGCACAAGTTTGAGGTGGGGACAACTTCGGTGTGGGGTCCATCCTTCGATATAAGGATATTTTGCAGTCAGGGCCAGGGGCCCCTGGGCACATCCTTTTTCCATTTTCCCTGGGAAAGAAAACTCAGCAGTCCAGGTTCCTGATGTCAGTTTGTAGGGCTACCTTGGGTCTATCAGGGCAGCACAAGTTTGAGGTGGGGACATCTTTGGTGTGGGGTCCATCCTTCGATATAAGGATTCTTTGCAGAGAGGCCCAGCCCAGGGCCAGGGGACACTGGGCACATCCTTTTTCCATTTTCCCTGGGAAAGAAAACTCAGCAGTCCAGGTTCCTGATGTCAGTTTGTAGGGCTCCCTTGGGTCTATCAGGGCAGCACAAGTTTGAGGTGGGGACAACTTCGGTGTGGGGTCCATCCTTCGATATAAGGATTTTTTGCAGTCAGGGCCAGGGGCCCAGGGCCAGGGGCCCCTGGGCACATCCTTTTTCCATTTTCCCTGGGAAAGAAAACTCAGCAGTCCAGGTTCCTGATGTCAGTTTGTAGGGCTCCCTTGGGTCTATCAGGGCAGCACAAGTTTGAGGTGGGGACAACTTCGGTGTGGGGTCCATCCTTCGATATAAGGATATTTTGCAGTCAGGGCCAGGGGCCCCTGGGCACATCCTTTTTCCATTTTCCCTGGGAAAGAAAACTCAGCAGTCCAGGTTCCTGATGTCAGTTTGTAGGGCTACCTTGGGTCTATCAGGGCAGCACAAGTTTGAGGTGGAGACAACTTCGGTGTGGGGTCCATCCTTCGATATAAGGATTTTTTGTAGTGAGGCCCAGCCCAGGGCCAGGGGCCCCTGTGCAAATCCTTTTTCCATTTTCCCTGGGAAAGAAAACTCAGCAGTCCAGGTTCCTGAAGTCAGTTTGTAGGGCTCCCTTGGGTCTATCAGGGCAGCACAAGTTTGAGGTGGGGACAACTTCGGTGTGGGCTCCATCCTTCGATATAAGGATATTTTGCAGTCAGGGCCAGGGGCCCCTGGGCACATCCTTTTTCCATTTTCCCTGGGAAAGAAAACTCAGCAGTCCAGGTTCCTGATGTCAGTTTGTAGGGCTCCCTTGGGTCTATCAGGGCAGCACAAATTTTAGAAGCGGAACACTTCGCTGTGGGGTCCATCCTTCGATATAAGGATTTTTTGCAGTGAGTCCCCAGCCCAGGGCCAGGGGCCCCAGGGCACATCCGTTTTCCATTTTCCCTGGGAAAGAAAACTCAGCAGTCCAGGTTCCTGATGTCAGTTTGTAGGGCTCCCTTGGGTCTATCAGGGCAGCACAAGTTTGAGGTGGGGACAACTTCGGTGTGGGGTCCATCCTTCGATATAAGGATTTTTTGCAGTCAGGGCCAGGGGCCCCTGGGCACAACCTTTGGCCATTTCACCTGGGAAAGAAAACAAAGAAGTCCAGGTTCCTGATGTCAGTTTGTAGGGCTCCCTTGGGTCTATCAGTGTAGCACAAATTTGAGGTGGGGACAACATCGGTGTGGGGTCCATCCTTCAATATAAGGTTTTTTTGCAGTCAGGGCCAGGGGCCCCTGGGCACATCCTTTTTCCATTTTCCCTGGGAAAGAAAACTCAGCAGTCCAGGTTCCTGATGTCAGTTTGTAGGGCTCCCTTGGGTCTATCAGGGCAGCACAAGTTTGAGGTGGGGACAATTTCGGTGTGGGGTCCATCCTTCGATATAAGGATTCTTTGCAGAGAGGCCCAGCCCAGGGCCAGGGGACACTGGGCACAGCCTTTTTCCATTTTCCCTGGGAAAGAAAACTCAGCAGTCCAGGTTCCTGATGTCAGTTTGTAGGGCTCCCTTGGGTCTATCAGGGCAGCACAAGTTTGAGGTGGGGACAACTTCGGTGTGGGGTCCATCCTTCGATATAAGGATTTTTTGCAGTCAGGGCCAGGGGCCCAGGGCCAGGGGCCCCTGGGCACATCCTTTTTCCATTTTCCCTGGGAAAGAAAACTCAGCAGTCCAGGTTCCTGATGTCAGTTTGTAGGACTCCCTTGGGTCTATCAGGGCAGCACAAGTTTGAGGTGGGGACAACTTCGGTGTGGGGTCCATCCTTCGATATAAGGATATTTTGCAGTCTGGGCCAGGGGCCCTTGGGCACATCCTTTTTCCATTTTCCCTGGGAAAGAAAACTCAGCAGTCCAGGTTCCTGATGTCAGTTTGTAGGGCTCCCTTGGGTCTATCAGGGCAGCACAAGTTTGAGGTGGGGACATCTTTGGTGTGGGGTCCATCCTTCGATATAAGGATTCTTTGCAGAGAGGCCCAGCCCAGGGCCAGGGGACACTGGGCACATCCTTTTTCCTTTTTCCCTGGGAAAGAAAACTCAGCAGTCCAGGTTCCTGATGTCAGTTTGTAGGGCTCCCTTGGGTCTATCAGGGCAGCACAAGTTTGAGGTGGGGACAACTTCGGTGTGGGGTCCATCCTTCGATATAAGGATTTTTTGAAGTCAGGGCCAGGGGCCCAGGGCCAGGGGCCCCTGGGCACATCCTTTTTCCATTTTCCCTGGGAAAGAAAACTCAGCAGTCCAGGTTCCTGATGTCAGTTTGTAGGGCTCCCTTGGGTCTATCAGGGCAGCACAAGTTTGAGGTGGGGACAACTTCGGTGTGGGGTCCATCCTTCGATATAAGGATATTTTGCAGTCAGGGCCAGGGGCCCCTGGGCACAACCTTTTTCCATTTTCCCTGGGAAAGAAAACTCAGCAGTCCAGGTTCCTGATGTCAGTTTGTAGGGCTCCCTTGGGTCTATCAGGGCAGCACAAGTTTGAGGTGGGGACATCTTTGGTGTGGGGTCCATCCTTCGATATAAGGATTCTTTGCAGAGAGGCCCAGCCCAGGGCCAGGGGACACTGGGCACATCCTTTTTCCTTTTTCCCTGGGAAAGAAAACTCAGCAGTCCAGGTTCCTGATGTCAGTTTGTAGGGCTCCCTTGGGTCTATCAGGGCAGCACAAGTTTGAGGTGGGGACAACTTCGGTGTGGGGTCCATCCTTCGATATAAGGATTTTTTGCAGTCAGGGCCAGGGGCCCAGGGCCAGGGGCCCCTGGGCACATCCTTTTTCCATTTTCCCTGGGAAAGAAAACTCAGCAGTCCAGGTTCCTGATGTCAGTTTGTAGGGCTCCCTTGGGTCTATCAGGGCAGCACAAGTTTGAGGTGGGGACAACTTCGGTGTGGGGTCCATCCTTCGATATAAGGATATTTTGCAGTCAGGGCCAGGGGCCCCTGGGCACATCCTTTTTCCATTTTCCCTGGGAAAGAAAACTCAGCAGTCCAGGTTCCTGATGTCAGTTTGTAGGGCTACCTTGGGTCTATCAGGGCAGCACAAGTTTGAGGTGGAGACAACTTCGGTGTGGGGTCCATCCTTCGATATAAGGATTTTTTGTAGTGAGGCTCAGCCCAGGGCCAGGGGCCCCTGGGCACATCCTTTTTCCATTTTCCCTGGGAAAGAAAACTCAGTAGTCCAGGTTCCTGATGTCAGTTTGTAGGGTTCCCTTGGGTCTAACAGGGCAGCACAAGTTTGAGGTGGGGACAACATCTGTGTGGGGTCCATCCTTCGATATAAGGATTTTTTGCAGTCAGGGCCAGGGGCCCCTGGGCACATCCTTTTTCCATTTTCCCTGGGAAAGAAAACTCAGCAGTCCAGGTTCCTGATGTCAGTTTGTAGGGCTCCCTTGGGTCTATCAGTGTAGCACAAATTTGAGGTGGGGACAACATCGGTGTGGGGTCCATCCTTCAATATAAGGTTTTTTTGCAGTCAGGGCCAGGGGCCCCTGGGCACATCCTTTTTCCATTTTCCCTGGGAAAGAAAACTCAGCAGTCCAGGTTCCTGATGTCAGTTTGTAGGGCTCCCTTGGGTCTATCAGGGCAGCACAAGTTTGAGGTGGGGACATCTTTGGTGTGGGGTCCATCCTTCGATATAAGGATTCTTTGCAGAGAGGCCCAGCCCAGGGCCAGGGGACACTGGGCACATCCTTTTTCCTTTTTCCCTGGGAAAGAAAACTCAGCAGTCCAGGTTCCTGATGTCAGTTTGTAGGGCTCCCTTGGGTCTATCAGGGCAGCACAAGTTTGAGGTGGGGACAACTTCGGTGTGGGGTCCATCCTTCGATATAAGGATTTTTTGAAGTCAGGGCCAGGGGCCCAGGGCCAGGGGCCCCTGGGCACATCCTTTTTCCATTTTCCCTGGGAAAGAAAACTCAGCAGTCCAGGTTCCTGATGTCAGTTTGTAGGGCTCCCTTGGGTCTATCAGGGCAGCACAAGTTTGAGGTGGGGACAACTTCGGTGTGGGGTCCATCCTTCGATATAAGGATATTTTGCAGTCAGGGCCAGGGGCCCCTGGGCACAACCTTTTTCCATTTTCCCTGGGAAAGAAAACTCAGCAGTCCAGGTTCCTGATGTCAGTTTGTAGGGCTCCCTTGGGTCTATCAGGGCAGCACAAGTTTGAGGTGGGGACAACTTCGGTGTGGGGTCCATCCTTCGATATAAGGATTCTTTGCAGAGAGGCCCAGCCCAGGGCCAGGGGACACTGGGCACATCCTTTTTCCTTTTTCCCTGGGAAAGAAAACTCAGCAGTCCAGGTTCCTGATGTCAGTTTGTAGGGCTCCCTTGGGTCTATCAGGGCAGCACAAGTTTGAGGTGGGGACAACTTCGGTGTGGGGTCCATCCTTCGATATAAGGATTTTTTGCAGTCAGGGCCAGGGGCCCAGGGCCAGGGGCCCCTGGGCACATCCTTTTTCCATTTTCCCTGGGAAAGAAAACTCAGCAGTCCAGGTTCCTGATGTCAGTTTGTAGGGCTCCCTTGGGTCTATCAGGGCAGCACAAGTTTGAGGTGGGGACAACTTCGGTGTGGGGTCCATCCTTCGATATAAGGATATTTTGCAGTCAGGGCCAGGGGCCCCTGGGCACATCCTTTTTCCATTTTCCCTGGGAAAGAAAACTCAGCAGTCCAGGTTCCTGATGTCAGTTTGTAGGGCTACCTTGGGTCTATCAGGGCAGCACAAGTTTGAGGTGGAGACAACTTCGGTGTGGGGTCCATCCTTCGATATAAGGATTTTTTGTAGTGAGGCTCAGCCCAGGGCCAGGGGCCCCTGGGCACATCCTTTTTCCATTTTCCCTGGGAAAGAAAACTCAGTAGTCCAGGTTCCTGATGTCAGTTTGTAGGGTTCCCTTGGGTCTAACAGGGCAGCACAAGTTTGAGGTGGGGACAACATCTGTGTGGGGTCCATCCTTCGATATAAGGATTTTTTGCAGTCAGGGCCAGGGGCCCCTGGGCACATCCTTTTTCCATTTTCCCTGGGAAAGAAAACTCAGCAGTCCAGGTTCCTGATGTCAGTTTGTAGGGCTCCCTTGGGTCTATCAGTGTAGCACAAATTTGAGGTGGGGACAACATCGGTGTGGGGTCCATCCTTCAATATAAGGTTTTTTTGCAGTCAGGGCCAGGGGCCCCTGGGCACATCCTTTTTCCATTTTCCCTGGGAAAGAAAACTCAGCAGTCCAGGTTCCTGATGTCAGTTTGTAGGGCTCCCTTGGGTCTATCAGGGCAGCACAAGTTTGAGGTGGGGACAACTTCGGTGTGGGGTCCATCCTTCGATATAAGGATTTTTTGCAGTCAGGGCCAGGGGCCCAGGGCCAGGGGCCCCTGGGCACATCCTTTTTCCATTTTCCCTGGGAAAGAAAACTCAGCAGTCCAGGTTCCTGATGTCAGTTTGTAGGACTCCCTTGGGTCTATCAGGGCAGCACAAGTTTGAGGTGGGGACAACTTCGGTGTGGGGTCCATCCTTCGATATAAGGATATTTTGCAGTCTGGGCCAGGGGCCCTTGGGCACATCCTTTTTCCATTTTCCCTGGGAAAGAAAACTCAGCAGTCCAGGTTCCTGATGTCAGTTTGTAGGGCTCCCTTGGGTCTATCAGGGCAGCACAAGTTTGAGGTGGGGACATCTTTGGTGTGGGGTCCATCCTTCGATATAAGGATTCTTTGCAGAGAGGCCCAGCCCAGGGCCAGGGGACACTGGGCACATCCTTTTTCCTTTTTCCCTGGGAAAGAAAACTCAGCAGTCCAGGTTCCTGATGTCAGTTTGTAGGGCTCCCTTGGGTCTATCAGGGCAGCACAAGTTTGAGGTGGGGACAACTTCGGTGTGGGGTCCATCCTTCGATATAAGGATTTTTTGAAGTCAGGGCCAGGGGCCCAGGGCCAGGGGCCCCTGGGCACATCCTTTTTCCATTTTCCCTGGGAAAGAAAACTCAGCAGTCCAGGTTCCTGATGTCAGTTTGTAGGGCTCCCTTGGGTCTATCAGGGCAGCACAAGTTTGAGGTGGGGACAACTTCGGTGTGGGGTCCATCCTTCGATATAAGGATATTTTGCAGTCAGGGCCAGGGGCCCCTGGGCACAACCTTTTTCCATTTTCCCTGGGAAAGAAAACTCAGCAGTCCAGGTTCCTGATGTCAGTTTGTAGGGCTCCCTTGGGTCTATCAGGGCAGCACAAGTTTGAGGTGGGGACATCTTTGGTGTGGGGTCCATCCTTCGATATAAGGATTCTTTGCAGAGAGGCCCAGCCCAGGGCCAGGGGACACTGGGCACATCCTTTTTCCTTTTTCCCTGGGAAAGAAAACTCAGCAGTCCAGGTTCCTGATGTCAGTTTGTAGGGCTCCCTTGGGTCTATCAGGGCAGCACAAGTTTGAGGTGGGGACAACTTCGGTGTGGGGTCCATCCTTCGATATAAGGATTTTTTGCAGTCAGGGCCAGGGGCCCAGGGCCAGGGGCCCCTGGGCACATCCTTTTTCCATTTTCCCTGGGAAAGAAAACTCAGCAGTCCAGGTTCCTGATGTCAGTTTGTAGGGCTCCCTTGGGTCTATCAGGGCAGCACAAGTTTGAGGTGGGGACAACTTCGGTGTGGGGTCCATCCTTCGATATAAGGATATTTTGCAGTCAGGGCCAGGGGCCCCTGGGCACATCCTTTTTCCATTTTCCCTGGGAAAGAAAACTCAGCAGTCCAGGTTCCTGATGTCAGTTTGTAGGGCTACCTTGGGTCTATCAGGGCAGCACAAGTTTGAGGTGGAGACAACTTCGGTGTGGGGTCCATCCTTCGATATAAGGATTTTTTGTAGTGAGGCTCAGCCCAGGGCCAGGGGCCCCTGGGCACATCCTTTTTCCATTTTCCCTGGGAAAGAAAACTCAGTAGTCCAGGTTCCTGATGTCAGTTTGTAGGGTTCCCTTGGGTCTAACAGGGCAGCACAAGTTTGAGGTGGGGACAACATCTGTGTGGGGTCCATCCTTCGATATAAGGATTTTTTGCAGTCAGGGCCAGGGGCCCCTGGGCACATCCTTTTTCCATTTTCCCTGGGAAAGAAAACTCAGCAGTCCAGGTTCCTGATGTCAGTTTGTAGGGCTCCCTTGGGTCTATCAGGGCAGCACAAGTTTGAGGTGGGGACAACTTCAGTGTGGGGTCCATCCTTCGATATAAGGATTTTTTGCAGTCAGGGCCAGGGGCCCCTGGGCACAACCTTTGGCCATTTTACCTGGGAAAGAAAACTCAGCAGTCCAGGTTCCTGATGTCAGTTTGTAGGGCTCCCTTGGGTCTATCAGGGCAGCACAAGTTTGAGGTGGGGACAACATCGGTGTGGGGTCCATCCTTCGATATAAGGATTTTTTGCAGTCAGGGCCAGGGGCCCCTGGGCACATCCTTTTTCCATTTTCCCTGGGAAAGAAAACTCAGCAGTCCAGGTTCCTGATGTCAGTTTGTAGGGCTCCCTTGGGTCTATCAGGGCAGCACAAGTTTGAGGTGGGGACAACTTCGGTGTGGGGTCCATCCTTCGATATAAGGATATTTTGCAGTCAGGGCCAGGGGCCCCTGGGCACATCCTTTTTCCATTTTCCCTGGGAAAGAAAACTCAGCAGTCCAGGTTCCTGATGTCAGTTTGTAGGGCTACCTTGGGTCTATCAGGGCAGCACAAGTTTGAGGTGGAGACAACTTCGGTGTGGGGTCCATCCTTCGATATAAGGATTTTTTGTAGTGAGGCCCAGCCCAGGGCCAGGGGCCCCTGGGCACATCCTTTTTCCATTTTCCCTGGGAAAGAAAACTCAGCAGTCCAGGTTCCTGATGTCAGTTTGTAGGGTTCCCTTGGGTCTATCAGGGCAGCACAAGTTTGAGGTGGGGACAACATCGGTGTGGGGTCCATCCTTCGATATAAGGATTTTTTGCAGTCAGGGCCAGGGGCCCCTGGGCACATCCTTTTTCCATTTTCCCTGGGAAAGAAAACTCAGCAGTCCAGGTTCCTGATGTCAGTTTGTAGGGCTCCCTTGGGTCTATCAGGGCAGCACAAGTTTGAGGTGGAGACAACTTCGGTGTGGGGTCTATCCTTCTATATAAGGATTTTTTGTAGTGAGGCCCAGCCCAGGGCCAGGGGCCCCTGGGCACATCCTTTTTCCATTTTCCCTGGGAAAGAAAACTCAGTAGTCCAGGTTCCTGATGTCAGTTTGTAGGGTTCCCTTGGGTCTAACAGGGCAGCACAAGTTTGAGGTGGGGACAACATCGGTGTGGGGTCCATCCTTCGATATAAGGATTTTTTGCAGTCAGGGCCAGGGGCCCCTGGGCACATCCTTTTTCCATTTTCCCTGGGAAAGAAAACTCAGCAGTCCAGGTTCCTGATGTCAGTTTGTAGGGCTCCCTTGGGTCTATCAGGGCAGCACAAGTTTGAGGTGGGGACAACTTCAGTGTGGGGTCCATCCTTCGATATAAGGATTTTTTGCAGTCAGGGCCAGGGGCCCCTGGGCACAACCTTTGGCCATTTTACCTGGGAAAGAAAACTCAGCAGTCCAGGTTCCTGATGTCAGTTTGTAGGGCTCCCTTGGGTCTATCAGGGCAGCACAAGTTTGAGGTGGGGACAACATCGGTGTGGGGTCCATCCTTCGATATAAGGATTTTTTGCAGTCAGGGCCAGGGGCCCCTGGGCACATCCTTTTTCCATTTTCCCTGGGAAAGAAAACTCAGCAGTCCAGGTTCCTGATGTCAGTTTGTAGGGCTCCCTTGGGTCTATCAGGGCAGCACAAGTTTGAGGTGGGGACAACTTCGGTGTGGGGTCCATCCTTCGATATAAGGATATTTTGCAGTCAGGGCCAGGGGCCCCTGGGCACATCCTTTTTCCATTTTCCCTGGGAAAGAAAACTCAGCAGTCCAGGTTCCTGATGTCAGTTTGTAGGGCTACCTTGGGTCTATCAGGGCAGCACAAGTTTGAGGTGGAGACAACTTCGGTGTGGGGTCCATCCTTCGATATAAGGATTTTTTGTAGTGAGGCCCAGCCCAGGGCCAGGGGCCCCTGGCACATCCTTTTTCCATTTTCCCTGGGAAAGAAAACTCAGCAGTCCAGGTTCCTGATATCAGTTTGTAGGGTTCCCTTGGGTCTATCAGGGCAGCACAAGTTTGAGGTGGGGACAACATCGGTGTGGGGTCCATCCTTCGATATAAGGATTTTTTGCAGTCAGGGCCAGGGGCCCCTGGGCACAACCTTTTTCCATTTTCCCTGGGAAAGAAAACTCAGCAGTCCAGGTTCCTGATGTCAGTTTGTAGGGTTCCCTTGGGTCTATCAGGGCAGCACAAGTTTGAGGTGGGGACAACATCGGTGTGGGGTCCATCCTTCGATATAAGGATTTTTTGCAGTCAGGGCCAGGGGCCCCTGGGCACATCCTTTTTCCATTTTCCCTGGGAAAGAAAACTCAGCAGTCCAGGTTCCTGATGTCAGTTTGTAGGGCTCCCTTGGGTCTATCAGGGCAGCACAAGTTTGAGGTGGGGACAACTTCGGTGTGGGGTCCATCCTTCGATATAAGGATATTTTGCAGTCAGGGCCAGGGGCCCCTGGGCACATCCTTTTTCCATTTTCCCTGGGAAAGAAAACTCAGCAGTCCAGGTTCCTGATGTCAGTTTGTAGGGCTACCTTGGGTCTATCAGGGCAGCACAAGTTTGAGGTGGAGACAACTTCGGTGTGGGGTCCATCCTTCGATATAAGGATTTTTTGTAGTGAGGCCCAGCCCAGGGCCAGGGGCCCCTGGGCACATCCTTTTTCCATTTTCCCTGGGAAAGAAAACTCAGCAGTCCAGGTTCCTGATGTCAGTTTGTAGGGTTCCCTTGGGTCTAACAGGGCAGCACAAGTTTGAGGTGGGGACAACATCGGTGTGGGGTCCATCCTTCGATATAAGGATTTTTTGCAGTCAGGGCCAGGGGCCCCTGGGCACATCCTTTTTCCATTTTCCCTGGGAAAGAAAACTCAGCAGTCCAGGTTCCTGATGTCAGTTTGTAGGGCTCCCTTAGGTCTATTAGGGCAGCACAAGTTTGAGGTGGGGACAACTTCAGTGTGGGGTCCATCCTTCGATATAAGGATTTTTTGCAGTCAGGGCCAGGGGCCCCTGGGCACAACCTTTGGCCATTTTACCTGGGAAAGAAAACTCAGCAGTCCAGGTTCCTGATGTCAGTTTGTAGGGCTCCCTTGGGTCTATCAGGGCAGCACAAGTTTGAGGTGGAGACAATTTCGGTGTGGGGTCCATCCTTCGATATAAGGTTTTTTTGCAGTCAGGGCCATTGGCCCCTGGGCACATCCTTTTTCCATTTTCCCTGGGAAAGAAAACTCAGCAGTCCAGGTTCCTGATGTCAGTTTGTAGGGCTCCCTTGGGTCTATCAGGGCAGCACAAGTTTGAGGTGGGGACATCTTTGGTGTGGGGTCCATCCTTCGATATAAGGATTCTTTGCAGAGAGGCCCAGCCGAGGGCCAGGGGACACTGGGCACATCCTTTTTCCATTTTCCCTGGGAAAGAAAACTCAGCAGTCCAGGTTCCTGATGTCAGTTTGTAGGGCTCCCTTGGGTCTATCAGGGCAGCACAAGTTTGATGTGGGGACAACTTCGGTGTGGGCTCCATCCTTCGATATAAGGATTTTTTGCAGTCAGGGCCAGGGGCCCAGGGCCAGGGGCCCCTGGGCACATCCTTTTTCCATTTTCCCTGGGAAAGAAAACTCAGCAGTCCAGGTTCCTGATGTCAGTTTGTAGGGCTCCCTTGGGTGTATCAGGGTAGCAGAGGTTTGAGGTGGGGACAACTTCGGTGTGGGGACCATCCTTCGATATAAGGATTTATTGCAGTCAGGGCTAGGGGCCCCTGGGCACAACCTTTGGCCATTTTCCCTGGGAAAGAAAACTCAGCAGTCCAGGTTCCTGATGTCAGTTTGTAGGGCTCCCTTGGGTCTATCAAGGCAGCAAAAGTTTGAGGTGGGGACAAATTCGGTGTGGGGTCCATCCTTCGATATAAGGATTTTTACATTCGGGGCCAGGGGCCCCTGGGCACATCCTTTTTCCATTTTCCCTGGGAAAGAAAACTCAGCAGTCCAGGTTCCTGATGTCAGTTTGTAGGGCTCCCTTGGGTCTATCAGGGCAGCACAAGTTTGAGGTGGGGACAACTTCGGTGTGGGGTCCATCCTTCGATATAAGGATATTTTGCAGTCAGGGCCAGGGGCCCCTGGGCACATCCTTTTTCCATTTTCCCTGGGAAAGAAAACTCAGCAGTCCAGGTTCCTGATGTCAGTTTGTAGGGCTCCCTTGGGTCTATCAGGGCAGCACAAATTTTAGAAGCGGAACACTTCGCTGTGGGGTCCATCCTTTGATATAAGGATTTTTTGCCGTGAGGCCCCAGCCCAGGGCCAGGGGCCCCTGGGCACATCCTTTTTCCATTTTCCCTGGGAAAGAAAACTCAGCAGTCCAGGTTCCTGATGTCAGTTTGTAGGGCTCCCTTGGGTGTATCAGGGCAGCAGAGGTTTGAGGTGGGGACAACTTCGGTGTGGGGACCATCCTTCGATATAAGGATTTTTTGCAGTCAGGGCTAGGGGCCCCTGGGCACAACCTTTGGCCATTTTCCCTGGGAAAGAAAACTCAGCAGTCCAGGTTCCTGATGTCAGTTTGTAGGGCTCCCTTGGGTCTATCAGAGCAGCACAAGTTTGAGGTGGGGACAAATTTGGTGTGGGGTCCATCCTTCGATATAAGGATTTTTTGCAGTCGGGGCCAGGGGCCCCTGGGCACATCCTTTTTCCATTTTCCCTGGGAAAGAAAACTCAGCAGTCCAGGTTCCTGATGTCAGTTTGTAGGGCTCCCTTGGGTCTATCAGGGCAGCACAAGTTTGAGGTGGGGACAATTTCGGTGTGGGGTCCATCCTTCGATATAAGGATTTTTTGTAGTGAGGCCCCAGCCCAGGGCCAGGGGCCCCTGGGCACAATCCTTTTTCCATTTTCCCTGGGAAAGAAAACTCAGCAGTCCAGGTTCCTGATGTCAGTTTGTAGGGCTCCCTTGGGTCTATCAGGGCAGCACAAGTTTGAGGTGGGGACAACTTCGGTGTGGGTTCCATCCTTCGATATAAGGATTTTTTGCAGTCAGGGCCAGGGGCCCCTGGGCACATCCTTTTTCCATTTTCCCTGGGAAAGAAAACTCAGCAGTCCAGGTTCCTGATGTCAGTTTGTAGAGCTCCCTTCGGTCTATCAGGGTAGCACAAGTTTGAGGTGGGGACAACTTCGGTGTGGGGTCCATCCTTCGATATAAGGATTTTTTGAAGTGAGGCCCCAGCCCAGGGCCAGGGGCCCCTGGGCACATCCTTTTTCCATTTTCCCTGGGAAAGAAAACTCAGCAGTCCAGGTTCCTGATGTCAGTTTGTAGGGCTCCCTTGGGTCTATCAGGGCAGCACAAGTTTGAGGTGGGGACAACTTCAGTGTGGGGTCCATCCTTCGATATAAGGATTTTTTGCAGTCAGGGCCAGGGGCCCCTGGGCACACCCTTTTTCCATTTTCCCTGGGAAAGAAAACTCAGCAGTCCAGGTTCCTGATGTCAGTTTGTAGGGCTCCCTTGGGTCTATCAGGGCAGCACAAGTTTGAGGTGGGGACAACTTCGGTGTGGGGTCCATCCTTCGATATAAGGATATTTTGCAGTCAGGGCCAGGGGCCCCTGGGCACATCCTTTTTCCATTTTCCCTGGGAAAGAAAACTCAGCAGTCCAGGTTCCTGATGTCAGTTTGTAGGGTTCCCTTGGGTCTAACAGGGCAGCACAAATTTGAGGTGGAGACAACTTCGCTGTGGGGTCCATCCTTCGATATAAGGATTTTTTGCAGTCAGGGCCAGGGGCCCCTGGGCACATCCTTTTTCCATTTTCCCTGGGAAAGAAAACTCAGCAGTCCAGGTTCCTGATGTCAGTTTGTAGGGCTCCCTTAGGTCTATCAGGGCAGCACAAGTTTGAGGTGGGGACAACTTCGGTGTGGGCTCCATCCTTCGATATAAGGATTTTTTGCAGTCAGGGCAAGGGCCCCCTGGGCACATCCTTTTTCCATTTTCCCTGGGAAAGAAAACTCAGCAGTCCAGGTTCCTGATGTCAGTTTGTAGGGCTCCCTTGGGTCTATCAGGGCAGCACAAGTTTGAGGTGGGGACATCTTTGGTGTGGGGTCCATCCTTCGATATAAGGATTCTTTGCAGAGATGCCCAGCCCAGGGCCAGGGGACACTGGGCACATCCTTTTTCCATTTTCCCTGGGAAAGAAAACTCAGCAGTCCAGGTTCCTGATGTCAGTTTGTAGGGCTCCCTTGGGTCTATCAGGGCAGCACAAGTTTGAGGTGGGGACAACTTCGGTGTGGGGTCCATCCTTCGATATAAGGATTTTTTGCCGTCAGGGCCAGGGGCCCAGGGCCAGGGGCCCCTGGGCACATCCTTTTTCCATTTTCCCTGGGAAAGAAAACTCAGCAGTCCAGGTTCCTGATGTCAGTTTGTAGGGCTCCCTTGGGTCTATCAGGGCAGCACAAGTTTGAGGTGGGGACAACTTCGGTGTGGGGTCCATCCTTCGATATAAGGATATTTTGCAGTCAGGGCCAGGGGCCCCTGGGCACATCCTTTTTCCATTTTCCCTGGGAAAGAAAACTCAGCAGTCCAGGTTCCTGATGTCAGTTTGTAGGGCTACCTTGGGTCTATCAGGGCAGCACAAGTTTGAGGTGGAGACAACTTCGGTGTGGGCTCCATCCTTCGATATAAGGATTTTTTGTAGTGAGGCCCAGCCCAGGGCCAGGGGCCCCTGTGCACATCCTTTTTCCATTTTCCCTGGGAAAGAAAACTCAGCAGTCCAGGTTCCTGATGTCAGTTTGTAGGGCTCCCTTGGGTCTATCAGGGCAGCACAAGTTTGAGGTGGGGACAACTTCGGTGTGGGGTCCATCCTTCGATATAAGGATATTTTGCAGTCAGGGCCAGGGGCCCCTGGGCACATCCTTTTTCCATTTTCCCTGGGAAAGAAAACTCAGCAGTCCAGGTTCCTGATGTCAGTTTGTAGGGCTCCCTTGGGTCTATCAGGGCAGCACAAATTTTAGAAGCGGAACACTTCACTGTGGGGTCCATCCTTCGATATAAGGATTTTTTGCAGTGAGTCCCCAGCCCAGGGCCAGGGGCCCCTGGGCACATCCGTTTTCCATTTTCCCTGGGAAAGAAAACTCAGCAGTCCAGGTTCCTGATATCAGTTTGTAGGGCTCCCTTGGGTCTATCAGGGCAGCACAAGTTTGAGGTGGGGACAACTTCGGTGTGGGGTCCATCCTTCGATATAAGGATTTTTTGCAGTCAGGGCCAGGGGCCCCTGGGCACATCCTTTTTCCATTTTCCCTGGGAAAGAAAACTCAGCAGTCCAGGTTCCTGATGTCAGTTTGTAGAGCTCCCTTCGGTCTATCAGGGTAGCACAAGTTTGAGGTGGGGACAACTTCGGTGTGGGCTCCATCCTTCGATATAAGGATTTTTTGAAGTGAGGCCCCAGCCCAGGGCCAGGTGCCCCTGGGCACATCCTTTTTCCATTTTCCCTGGGAAAGAAAACTCAGCAGTCCAGGTTCCTGATGTCAGTTTGTAGGGCTCCCTTGGGTCTATCAGGGCAGCACAAGTTTGAGGTGGGGACAACTTCAGTGTGGGGTCCATCCTTCGATATAAGGATTTTTTGCAGTCAGGGCCAGGGGCCCCTGGGCACACCCTTTTTCCATTTTCCCTGGGAAAGAAAACTCAGCAGTCCAGGTTCCTGATGTCAGTTTGTAGGGTTCCCTTGGGTCTATCAGGGCAGCACAAGTTTGAGGTGGAGACAATTTCGGTGTGGGGTCCATCCTTCGATATAAGGATTTTTTGAAGTGAGGCCCCAGCCCAGGGCCAGGGGCCCCTGGGCACATCCTTTTTCCATTTTCCCTGGGAAAGAAAACTCAGCAGTCCAGGTTCCTGATGTCAGTTTGTAGGGCTCCCTTGGGTCTATCAGGGCAGCACAAGTTTGAGGTGGGGACAACTTCGGTGTGGGGTCCATCCTTCGATATAAGCTTTTTTTGCAGTCAGGGCCAGTGGCCCCTGGGCACAACCTTTTTCCATTTTCCCTGGGAAAGAAAACTCAGCAGTCCAGGTTCCTGATGTCAGTTTGTAGGGCTCCCTTGGGTCTATCAGGGCAGCACAAGTTTGAGGTGGGGACATCTTTGGTGTGGGGTCCATCCTTCGATATAAGGATTCTTTGCAGAGAGCCCCAGCCCAGGGCCAGGGGACACTGGGCACATCCTTTTTCCATTTTCCCTGGGAAAGAAAACTCAGCAGTCCAGGTTCCTGATGTCAGTTTGTAGGGCTCCCTTGGGTCTATCAGGGCAGCACAAGTTTGAGGTGGGGACAACTTCGGTGTGGGGTCCATCCTTCGATATAAGGATTTTTTGCAGTCAGGGCCAGGGGCCCAGGGCCAGGGGCCCCTGGGCACATCCTTTTTCCATTTTCCCTGGGAAAGAAAACTCAGCAGTCCAGGTTCCTGATGTCAGTTTGTAGGGCTCCCTTGGGTCTATCAGGGCAGCACAAGTTTGAGGTGGGGACAACTTCGGTGTGGGGTCCATCCTTCGATATAAGGATATTTTGCAGTCAGGGCCAGGGGCCCCTGGGCACATCCTTTTTCCATTTTCCCTGGGAAAGAAAACTCAGCAGTCCAGGTTCCTGATGTCAGTTTGTAGGGCTACCTTGGGTCTATCAGGGCAGCACAAGTTTGAGGTGGAGACAACTTCGGTGTGGGGTCCATCCTTCGATATAAGGATTTTTTGTAGTGAGGCCCAGCCCAGGGCCAGGGGCCCCTGGGCACATCCTTTTTCCATTTTCCCTGGGAAAGAAAACTCAGCAGTCCAGGTTCCTGATGTCAGTTTGTAGGGTTCCCTTGGGTCTAACAGGGCAGCACAAGTTTGAGGTGGAGACAACTTCGGTGTGGGGTCCATCCTTCGATATAAGGATTTTTTGCAGTCAGGGCCAGGGGCCCCTGGGCACATCCTTTTTCCATTTTCCCTGGGAAAGAAAACTCAGCAGTCCAGGTTCCTGATGTCAGTTTGTAGGGCTCCCTTAGGTCTATCAGGGCAGCACAAGTTTGAGGTGGGGACAACTTCGGTGTGGGCTCCATCCTTCGATATAAGGATTTTTGCAGTCAGGGCAAGGGCCCCTGGGCACATCCTTTTTCCATTTTCCCTGGGAAAGAAAACTCAGCAGTCCAGGTTCCAGATGTCAGTTTGTAGGGCTCCCTTGGGTCTATCAGGGCAGCACAAGTTTGAGGTGGGGACATCTTTGGTGTGGGGTCCATCCTTCGATATAAGGATTCTTTGCAGAGAGGCCCAGCCCAGGGCCAGGGGACACTGGGCACATCCTTTTTCCATTTTCCCTGGGAAAGAAAACTCAGCAGTCCAGGTTCCTGATGTCAGTTTGTAGGGCTCCCTTGGGTCTATCAGGGCAGCACAAGTTTGAGGTGGGGACAACTTCGGTGTGGGGTCCATCCTTCGATATAAGGATTTTTTGCAGTCAGGGCCAGGGGCCCAGGGCCAGGGGCCCCTGGGCACATCCTTTTTCCATTTTCCCTGGGAAAGAAAACTCAGCAGTCCAGGTTCCTGATGTCAGTTTGTAGGGCTCCCTTGGGTCTATCAGGGCAGCACAAGTTTGAGGTGGGGACAACTTCGGTGTGGGGTCCATCCTTCGATATAAGGATATTTTGCAGTCAGGGCCAGGGGCCCCTGGGCACATCCTTTTTCCATTTTCCCTGGGAAAGAAAACTCAGCAGTCCAGGTTCCTGATGTCAGTTTGTAGGGCTACCTTGGGTCTATCAGGGCAGCACAAGTTTGAGGTGGAGACAACTTCGGTGTGGGGTCCATCCTTCGATATAAGGATTTTTTGAAGTCAGGGCCCAGCCCAGGGCCAGGGGCCCCTGTGCAAATCCTTTTTCCATTTTCCCTGGGAAAGAAAACTCAGCAGTCCAGGTTCCTGAAGTCAGTTTGTAGGGCTCCCTTGGGTCTATCAGGGCAGCACAAGTTTGAGGTGGGGACAACTTCGGTGTGGGGTCCATCCTTCGATATAAGGATATTTTGCAGTCAGGGCCAGGGGCCCCTGGGCACATCCTTTTTCCATTTTCCCTGGGAAAGAAAACTCAGTAGTCCAGGTTCCTGATGTCAGTTTGTAGGGCTCCCTTGGGTCTATCAGGGCAGCACAAATTTTAGAAGCGGAACACTTCGCTGTGGGGTCCATCCTTCGATATAAGGATTTTTTGCAGTGAGTCCCCAGCCCAGGGCCAGGGGCCCCAGGGCACATCCGTTTTCCATTTTCCCTGGGAAAGAAAACTCAGCAGTCCAGGTTCCTGATGTCAGTTTGTAGGGCTCCCTTGGGTCTATCAGGGCAGCACAAGTTTGAGGTGGGGACAACTTCGGTGTGGGGTCCATCCTTCGATATAAGGATTTTTTGCAGTCAGGGCCAGGGGCCCCTGGGCACAACCTTTGGCCATTTCACCTGGGAAAGAAAACAAAGAAGTCCAGGTTCCTGATGTCAGTTTGTAGGGCTCCCTTGGGTCTATCAGTGTAGGACAAATTTGAGGTGGGGACAACATCGGTGTGGGGTCCATCCTTCAATATAAGGTTTTTTTGCAGTCAGGGCCAGGGGCCCCTGGGCACATCCTTTTTCCATTTTCCCTGGGAAAGAAAACTCAGCAGTCCAGGTTCCTGATGTCAGTTTGTAGGGCTCCCTTGGGTCTATCAGGGCAGCACAAGTTTGAGGTGGGGACAATTTCGGTGTGGGGTCCATCCTTCGATATAAGGATTCTTTGCAGAGAGGCCCAGCCCAGGGCCAGGGGACACTGGGCACATCCTTTTTCCATTTTCCCTGGGAAAGAAAACTCAGCAGTCCAGGTTCCTGATGTCAGTTTGTAGGGCTCCCTTGGGTCTATCAGGGCAGCACAAGTTTGAGGTGGGGACAACTTCGGTGTGGGGTCCATCCTTCGATATAAGGATTTTTTGCAGTCAGGGCCAGGGGCCCAGGGCCAGGGGCCCCTGGGCACATCCTTTTTCCATTTTCCCTGGGAAAGAAAACTCAGCAGTCCAGGTTCCTGATGTCAGTTTGTAGGACTCCCTTGGGTCTATCAGGGCAGCACAAGTTTGAGGTGGGGACAACTTCGGTGTGGGGTCCATCCTTCGATATAAGGATATTTTGCAGTCTGGGCCAGGGGCCCTTGGGCACATCCTTTTTCCATTTTCCCTGGGAAAGAAAACTCAGCAGTCCAGGTTCCTGATGTCAGTTTGTAGGGCTCCCTTGGGTCTATCAGGGCAGCACAAGTTTGAGGTGGGGACATCTTTGGTGTGGGGTCCATCCTTCGATATAAGGATTCTTTGCAGAGAGGCCCAGCCCAGGGCCAGGGGACACTGGGCACATCCTTTTTCCTTTTTCCCTGGGAAAGAAAACTCAGCAGTCCAGGTTCCTGATGTCAGTTTGTAGGGCTCCCTTGGGTCTATCAGGGCAGCACAAGTTTGAGGTGGGGACAACTTCGGTGTGGGGTCCATCCTTCGATATAAGGATTTTTTGAAGTCAGGGCCAGGGGCCCAGGGCCAGGGGCCCCTGGGCACATCCTTTTTCCATTTTCCCTGGGAAAGAAAACTCAGCAGTCCAGGTTCCTGATGTCAGTTTGTAGGGCTCCCTTGGGTCTATCAGGGCAGCACAAGTTTGAGGTGGGGACAACTTCGGTGTGGGGTCCATCCTTCGATATAAGGATATTTTGCAGTCAGGGCCAGGGGCCCCTGGGCACAACCTTTTTCCATTTTCCCTGGGAAAGAAAACTCAGCAGTCCAGGTTCCTGATGTCAGTTTGTAGGGCTCCCTTGGGTCTATCAGGGCAGCACAAGTTTGAGGTGGGGACATCTTTGGTGTGGGGTCCATCCTTCGATATAAGGATTCTTTGCAGAGAGGCCCAGCCCAGGGCCAGGGGACACTGGGCACATCCTTTTTCCTTTTTCCCTGGGAAAGAAAACTCAGCAGTCCAGGTTCCTGATGTCAGTTTGTAGGGCTCCCTTGGGTCTATCAGGGCAGCACAAGTTTGAGGTGGGGACAACTTCGGTGTGGGGTCCATCCTTCGATATAAGGATTTTTTGCAGTCAGGGCCAGGGGCCCAGGGCCAGGGGCCCCTGGGCACATCCTTTTTCCATTTTCCCTGGGAAAGAAAACTCAGCAGTCCAGGTTCCTGATGTCAGTTTGTAGGGCTCCCTTGGGTCTATCAGGGCAGCACAAGTTTGAGGTGGGGACAACTTCGGTGTGGGGTCCATCCTTCGATATAAGGATTTTTTGTAGTGAGGCCCAGCCCAGGGCCAGGGGCCCCTGGGCACATCCTTTTTCCATTTTCCCTGGGAAAGAAAACTCAGCAGTCCAGGTTCCTGATGTCAGTTTGTAGGGTTCCCTTGGGTCTATCAGGGCAGCACAAGTTTGAGGTGGGGACAACATCGGTGTGGGGTCCATCCTTCGATATAAGGATTTTTTGCAGTCAGGGCCAGGGGCCCCTGGGCACATCCTTTTTCCATTTTCCCTGGGAAAGAAAACTCAGCAGTCCAGGTTCCTGATGTCAGTTTGTAGGGCTCCCTTGGGTCTATCAGGGCAGCACAAGTTTGAGGTGGAGACAACTTCGGTGTGGGGTCCATCCTTCTATATAAGGATTTTTTGTAGTGAGGCCCAGCCCAGGGCCAGGGGCCCCTGGGCACATCCTTTTTCCATTTTCCCTGGGAAAGAAAACTCAGTAGTCCAGGTTCCTGATGTCAGTTTGTAGGGTTCCCTTGGGTCTAACAGGGCAGCACAAGTTTGAGGTGGGGACAACATCGGTGTGGGGTCCATCCTTCGATATAAGGATTTTTTGCAGTCAGGGCCAGGGGCCCCTGGGCACATCCTTTTTCCATTTTCCCTGGGAAAGAAAACTCAGCAGTCCAGGTTCCTGATGTCAGTTTGTAGGGCTCCCTTGGGTCTATCAGGGCAGCACAAGTTTGAGGTGGGGACAACTTCAGTGTGGGGTCCATCCTTCGATATAAGGATTTTTTGCAGTCAGGGCCAGGGGCCCCTGGGCACAACCTTTGGCCATTTTACCTGGGAAAGAAAACTCAGCAGTCCAGGTTCCTGATGTCAGTTTGTAGGGCTCCCTTGGGTCTATCAGGGCAGCACAAGTTTGAGGTGGGGACAACATCGGTGTGGGGTCCATCCTTCGATATAAGGATTTTTGCAGTCAGGGCCAGGGGCCCCTGGGCACATCCTTTTTCCATTTTCCCTGGGAAAGAAAACTCAGCAGTCCAGGTTCCTGATGTCAGTTTGTAGGGCTCCCTTGGGTCTATCAGGGCAGCACAAGTTTGAGGTGGGGACAACTTCGGTGTGGGGTCCATCCTTCGATATAAGGATATTTTGCAGTCAGGGCCAGGGGCCCCTGGGCACATCCTTTTTCCATTTTCCCTGGGAAAGAAAACTCAGCAGTCCAGGTTCCTGATGTCAGTTTGTAGGGCTACCTTGGGTCTATCAGGGCAGCACAAGTTTGAGGTGGAGACAACTTCGGTGTGGGGTCCATCCTTCGATATAAGGATTTTTTGTAGTGAGGCCCAGCCCAGGGCCAGGGGCCCCTGGCACATCCTTTTTCCATTTTCCCTGGGAAAGAAAACTCAGCAGTCCAGGTTCCTGATGTCAGTTTGTAGGGTTCCCTTGGGTCTATCAGGGCAGCACAAGTTTGAGGTGGGGACAACATCGGTGTGGGGTCCATCCTTCGATATAAGGATTTTTTGCAGTCAGGGCCAGGGGCCCCTGGGCACATCCTTTTTCCATTTTCCCTGGGAAAGAAAACTCAGCAGTCCAGGTTCCTGATGTCAGTTTTTAGGGTTCCCTTGGGTCTATCAGGGCAGCACAAGTTTGAGGTGGGGACAACATCGGTGTGGGGTCCATCCTTCGATATAAGATTTTTTGCAGTCAGGGCCAGGGGCCCCTGGGCACATCCTTTTTCCATTTTCCCTGGGAAAGAAAACTCAGCAGTCCAGGTTCCTGATGTCAGTTTGTAGGGCTCCCTTGGGTCTATCAGGGCAGCACAAGTTTGAGGTGGGGACAACTTCGGTGTGGGGTCCATCCTTCGATATAAGGATATTTTGCAGTCAGGGCCAGGGGCCCCTGGGCACATCCTTTTTCCATTTTCCCTGGGAAAGAAAACTCAGCAGTCCAGGTTCCTGATGTCAGTTTGTAGGGCTACCTTGGGTCTATCAGGGCAGCACAAGTTTGAGGTGGAGACAACTTCGGTGTGGGGTCCATCCTTCGATATAAGGATTTTTTGTAGTGAGGCCCAGCCCAGGGCCAGGGGCCCCTGGGCACATCCTTTTTCCATTTTCCCTGGGAAAGAAAACTCAGCAGTCCAGGTTCCTGATGTCAGTTTGTAGGGCTCCCTTAGGTCTATTAGGGCAGCACAAGTTTGAGGTGGGGACAACTTCAGTGTGGGGTCCATCCTTCGATATAAGGATTTTTTGCAGTCAGGGCCAGGGGCCCCTGGGCACATCCTTTTTCCATTTTCCCTGGGAAAGAAAACTCAGCAGTCCAGGTTCCTGATGTCAGTTTGTAGGGCTCCCTTGGGTCTATCAGGGCAGCACAAATTTTAGAAGCGGAACACTTCGGTGTGGGGTCCATCCTTCGATATAAGGATTTTTTGCAGTCAGGGCCAGGGGCCCAGGGCCAGGGGCCCCTGGGCACATCCTTTTTCCATTTTCCCTGGGAAAGAAAACTCAGCAGTCCAGGTTCCTGATGTCAGTTTGTAGGGCTCCCTTGGGTCTATCAGGGCAGCACAAGTTTGAGGTGGGGACAACTTCGGTGTGGGGTCCATCCTTCGATATAAGGATATTTTGCAGTCAGGGCCAGGGGCCCCTGGGCACATCCTTTTTCCATTTTCCCTGGGAAAGAAAACTCAGCAGTCCAGGTTCCTGATGTCAGTTTGTAGGGCTCCCTTGGGTCTATCAGGGCAGCACAAATTTTAGAAGCGGAACACTTCGCTGTGGGGTCCATCCTTCGATATAAGGATTTTTTGCAGTGAGTCCCCAGCCCAGGGCCAGGGGCCCCTGGGCACATCCGTTTTCCATTTTCCCTGGGAAAGAAAACTCAGCAGTCCAGGTTCCTGATGTCAGTTTGTAGGGCTCCCTTGGGTGTATCAGGGCAGCACAAGTTTGATGTGGGGACAACTTCAGTGTGGGGTCCATCCTTCGATATAAGGATTTTTTGCAGTCAGGGCCAGGGGCCCCTGGGCACAACCTTTGGCCATTTTACCTGGGAAAGAAAACAAAGCAGTCCAGGTTCCTGATGTCAGTTTGTAGGGCTCCCTTGGGTCTATCAGGGCAGCACAAGTTTGAGGTGGAGACAATTTCGGTGTGGGGTCCATCCTTCGATATAAGGATTTTTTGTAGTGAGGCCCCAGCCCAGGGCCAGGGGCCCCTGGGCACATCCTTTTTCCATTTTCCCTGGGAAAGAAAACTCAGCAGTCCAGGTTCCTGATGTCAGTTTGTAGGGCTCCCTTGGGTGTATCAGGGCAGCACAAGTTTGAGGTGGGGACAACTTCGGTGTGGGGTCCATCCTTCGATATAAGCTTTTTTTGCAGTCAGGGCCAGTGGCCCCTGGGCACAACCTTTTTCCATTTTCCCTGGGAAAGAAAACTCAGCAGTCCAGGTTCCTGATGTCAGTTTGTAGGGCTCCCTTGGGTCTATCAGGGCAGCACAAGTTTGAGGTGGGGACATCTTTGGTGTGGGGTCCATCCTTCGATATAAGGATTCTTTGCAGAGAGGCCCAGCCCAGGGCCAGGGGACACTGGGCACATCCTTTTTCCATTTTCCCTGGGAAAGAAAACTCAGCAGTCCAGGTTCCTGATGTCAGTTTGTAGGGCTCCCTGGGGTCTATCAGGGCAGCACAAGTTTGAGGTGGGGACAACTTCGGTGTGGGGTCCATCCTTCGATATAAGGATTTTTTGTAGTGAGGCCCAGCCCAGGGCCAGGGGCCCCTGGGCACACCCTTTTTCCATTTTCCCTGGGAAAGAAAACTCAGCAGTCCAGGTTCCTGATGTCAGTTTGTAGGGTTCCCTTGGGTCTAACAGGGCAGCACAAGTTTGAGGTGGGGACAACTTCGGTGTGGGGTCCATCCTTCGATATAAGGATTTTTTGCAGTCAGGGCCAGGGGCCCCTGGGCACATCCTTTTTCCATTTTCCCTGGGAAAGAAAACTCAGCAGTCCAGGTTCCTGATGTCAGTTTGTAGGACTCCCTTGGGTCTATCAGGGCAGCACAAGTTTGAGGTGGGGACAACTTCGGTGTGGGGTCCATCCTTCGATATAAGGATATTTTGCAGTCTGGGCCAGGGGCCCTTGGGCACATCCTTTTTCCATTTTCCCTGGGAAAGAAAACTCAGCAGTCCAGGTTCCTGATGTCAGTTTGTAGGGCTCCCTTGGGTCTATCAGGGCAGCACAAGTTTGAGGTGGGGACATCTTTGGTGTGGGGTCCATCCTTCGATATAAGGATTCTTTGCAGAGAGGCCCAGCCCAGGGCCAGGGGACACTGGGCACATCCTTTTTCCTTTTTCCCTGGGAAAGAAAACTCAGCAGTCCAGGTTCCTGATGTCAGTTTGTAGGGCTCCCTTGGGTCTATCAGGGCAGCACAAGTTTGAGGTGGGGACAACTTCGGTGTGGGGTCCATCCTTCGATATAAGGATTTTTTGAAGTCAGGGCCAGGGGCCCAGGGCCAGGGGCCCCTGGGCACATCCTTTTTCCATTTTCCCTGGGAAAGAAAACTCAGCAGTCCAGGTTCCTGATGTCAGTTTGTAGGGCTCCCTTGGGTCTATCAGGGCAGCACAAGTTTGAGGTGGGGACAACTTCGGTGTGGGGTCCATCCTTCGATATAAGGATATTTTGCAGTCAGGGCCAGGGGCCCCTGGGCACAACCTTTTTCCATTTTCCCTGGGAAAGAAAACTCAGCAGTCCAGGTTCCTGATGTCAGTTTGTAGGGCTCCCTTGGGTCTATCAGGGCAGCACAAGTTTGAGGTGGGGACATCTTTGGTGTGGGGTCCATCCTTCGATATAAGGATTCTTTGCAGAGAGGCCCAGCCCAGGGCCAGGGGACACTGGGCACATCCTTTTTCCTTTTTCCCTGGGAAAGAAAACTCAGCAGTCCAGGTTCCTGATGTCAGTTTGTAGGGCTCCCTTGGGTCTATCAGGGCAGCACAAGTTTGAGGTGGGGACAACTTCGGTGTGGGGTCCATCCTTCGATATAAGGATTTTTTGCAGTCAGGGCCAGGGGCCCAGGGCCAGGGGCCCCTGGGCACATCCTTTTTCCATTTTCCCTGGGAAAGAAAACTCAGCAGTCCAGGTTCCTGATGTCAGTTTGTAGAGCTCCCTTGGGTCTATCAGGGCAGCACAAGTTTGAGGTGGGGACAACTTCGGTGTGGGGTCCATCCTTCGATATAAGGATATTTTGCAGTCAGGGCCAGGGGCCCCTGGGCACATCCTTTTTCCATTTTCCCTGGGAAAGAAAACTCAGCAGTCCAGGTTCCTG
The DNA here is from genome assembly GCF_050655825.1 of Lonchura striata. Taxonomy (NCBI): domain Eukaryota; kingdom Metazoa; phylum Chordata; class Aves; order Passeriformes; family Estrildidae; genus Lonchura; species Lonchura striata. The sequence goes on from NC_140727.1 coordinate 6,546,956, forward strand.
ATGTCAGTTTGTAGGGCTCCCTTGGGTCTATCAGGGCAGCACAAGTTTGAGGTGGAGACAACTTCGGTGTGGGGTCCATCCTTCGATATAAGGATTTTTTGTAGTGAGGCCCAGCCCAGGGCCAGGGGCCCCTGGGCACATCCTTTTTCCATTTTCCCTGGGAAAGAAAACTCAGCAGTCCAGGTTCCTGATGTCAGTTTGTAGGGTTCCCTTGGGTCTAACAGGGCAGCAAAAGTTTGAGGTGGGGACAACATCGGTGTGGGGTCCATCCTTCGATATAAGGATTTTTTGCAGTCAGGGCCAGGGGCCCCTGGGCACATCCTTTTTCCATTTTCCCTGGGAAAGAAAACTCAGCAGTCCAGGTTCCTGATGTCAGTTTGTAGGGCTCCCTTGGGTCTATCAGGGCAGCACAAGTTTGAGGTGGGGACAACTTCAGTGTGGGGTCCATCCTTCGATATAAGGATTTTTTGCAGTCAGGGCCAGGGGCCCCTGGGCACAACCTTTGGCCATTTTACCTGGGAAAGAAAACTCAGCAGTCCAGGTTCCTGATGTCAGTTTGTAGGGCTCCCTTGGGTCTATCAGGGCAGCACAAGTTTGAGGTGGGGACAACATCGGTGTGGGGTCCATCCTTCGATATAAGGATTTTTTGCAGCCAGGGCCAGGGGCCCCTGGGCACATCCTTTTTCCATTTTCCCTGGGAAAGAAAACTCAGCAGTCCAGGTTCCTGATGTCAGTTTGTAGGGCTACCTTGGGTCTATCAGGGCAGCACAAGTTTGAGGTGGAGACAACTTCGGTGTGGGGTCCATCCTTCGATATAAGGATTTTTTGTAGTGAGGCCCAGCCCAGGGCCAGGGGCCCCTGGGCACATCCTTTTTCCATTTTCCCTGGGAAAGAAAACTCAGCAGTCCAGGTTCCTGATGTCAGTTTGTAGGGTTCCCTTGGGTCTATCAGGGCAGCACAAGTTTGAGGTGGGGACAACATCGGTGTGGGGTCCATCCTTCGATATAAGGATTTTTTGCAGTCAGGGCCAGGGGCCCCTGGGCACATCCTTTTTCCATTTTCCCTGGGAAAGAAAACTCAGCAGTCCAGGTTCCTGATGTCAGTTTGTAGGGCTCCCTTGGGTCTATCAGGGCAGCACAAGTTTGAGGTGGAGACAACTTCGGTGTGGGGTCCATCCTTCTATATAAGGATTTTTTGTAGTGAGGCCCAGCCCAGGGCCAGGGGCCCCTGGGCACATCCTTTTTCCATTTTCCCTGGGAAAGAAAACTCAGTAGTCCAGGTTCCTGATGTCAGTTTGTAGGGTTCCCTTGGGTCTAACAGGGCAGCACAAGTTTGAGGTGGGGACAACATCGGTGTGGGGTCCATCCTTCGATATAAGGATTTTTTGCAGTCAGGGCCAGGGGCCCCTGGGCACATCCTTTTTCCATTTTCCCTGGGAAAGAAAACTCAGCAGTCCAGGTTCCTGATGTCAGTTTGTAGGGCTCCCTTGGGTCTATCAGGGCAGCACAAGTTTGAGGTGGGGACAACTTCAGTGTGGGGTCCATCCTTCGATATAAGGATTTTTTGCAGTCAGGGCCAGGGGCCCCTGGGCACAACCTTTGGCCATTTTACCTGGGAAAGAAAACTCAGCAGTCCAGGTTCCTGATGTCAGTTTGTAGGGCTTTCTTGGGTCTATCAGGGCAGCACAAGTTTGAGGTGGGGACAACATCGGTGTGGGGTCCATCCTTCGATATAAGGATTTTTGCAGTCAGGGCCAGGGGCCCCTGGGCACATCCTTTTTCCATTTTCCCTGGGAAAGAAAACTCAGCAGTCCAGGTTCCTGATGTCAGTTTGTAGGGCTCCCTTGGGTCTATCAGGGCAGCACAAGTTTGAGGTGGGGACAACTTCGGTGTGGGGTCCATCCTTCGATATAAGGATATTTTGCAGTCAGGGCCAGGGGCCCCTGGGCACATCCTTTTTCCATTTTCCCTGGGAAAGAAAACTCAGCAGTCCAGGTTCCTGATGTCAGTTTGTAGGGCTACCTTGGGTCTATCAGGGCAGCACAAGTTTGAGGTGGAGACAACTTCGGTGTGGGGTCCATCCTTCGATATAAGGATTTTTTGTAGTGAGGCCCAGCCCAGGGCCAGGGGCCCCTGGCACATCCTTTTTCCATTTTCCCTGGGAAAGAAAACTCAGCAGTCCAGGTTCCTGATGTCAGTTTGTAGGGTTCCCTTGGGTCTATCAGGGCAGCACAAGTTTGAGGTGGGGACAACTTCGGTGTGGGGTCCATCCTTCGATATAAGGATTTTTTGCAGTCAGGGCCAGGGGCCCCTGGGCACATCCTTTTTCCATTTTCCCTGGGAAAGAAAACTCAGCAGTCCAGGTTCCTGATGTCAGTTTTTAGGGTTCCCTTGGGTCTATCAGGGCAGCACAAGTTTGAGGTGGGGACAACATCGGTGTGGGGTCCATCCTTCGATATAAGGATTTTTTGCAGTCAGGGCCAGGGGCCCCTGGGCACATCCTTTTTCCATTTTCCCTGGGAAAGAAAACTCAGCAGTCCAGGTTCCTGATGTCAGTTTGTAGGGCTCCCTTGGGTCTATCAGGGCAGCACAAGTTTGAGGTGGGGACAACTTCGGTGTGGGGTCCATCGTTCGATATAAGGATATTTTGCAGTCAGGGCCAGGGGCCCCTGGGCACATCCTTTTTCCATTTTCCCTGGGAAAGAAAACTCAGCAGTCCAGGTTCCTGATGTCAGTTTGTAGGGCTACCTTGGGTCTATCAGGGCAGCACAAGTTTGAGGTGGAGACAACTTCGGTGTGGGGTCCATCCTTCGATATAAGGATTTTTTGTAGTGAGGCCCAGCCCAGGGCCAGGGGCCCCTGGGCACATCCTTTTTCCATTTTCCCTGGGAAAGAAAACTCAGCAGTCCAGGTTCCTGATGTCAGTTTGTAGGGCTCCCTTAGGTCTATTAGGGCAGCACAAGTTTGAGGTGGGGACAACTTCAGTGTGGGGTCCATCCTTCGATATAAGGATTTTTTGCAGTCAGGGCCAGGGGCCCCTGGGCACATCCTTTTTCCATTTTCCCTGGGAAAGAAAACTCAGCAGTCCAGGTTCCTGATGTCAGTTTGTAGGGCTCCCTTGGGTCTATCAGGGCAGCACAAATTTTAGAAGCGGAACACTTCGGTGTGGGGTCCATCCTTCGATATAAGGATTTTTTGCAGTCAGGGCCAGGGGCCCAGGGCCAGGGGCCCCTGGGCACATCCTTTTTCCATTTTCCCTGGGAAAGAAAACTCAGCAGTCCAGGTTCCTGATGTCAGTTTGTAGGGCTCCCTTGGGTCTATCAGGGCAGCACAAGTTTGAGGTGGGGACAACTTCGGTGTGGGGTCCATCCTTCGATATAAGGATATTTTGCAGTCAGGGCCAGGGGCCCCTGGGCACATCCTTTTTCCATTTTCCCTGGGAAAGAAAACTCAGCAGTCCAGGTTCCTGATGTCAGTTTGTAGGGCTCCCTTGGGTCTATCAGGGCAGCACAAATTTTAGAAGCGGAACACTTCGCTGTGGGGTCCATCCTTCGATATAAGGATTTTTTGCAGTGAGTCCCCAGCCCAGGGCCAGGGGCCCCTGGGCACATCCGTTTTCCATTTTCCCTGGGAAAGAAAACTCAGCAGTCCAGGTTCCTGATGTCAGTTTGTAGGGCTCCCTTGGGTGTATCAGGGCAGCACAAGTTTGAGGTGGGGACAACTTCAGTGTGGGGTCCATCCTTCGATATAAGGATTTTTTGCAGTCAGGGCCAGGGGCCCCTGGGCACAACCTTTGGCCATTTTACCTGGGAAAGAAAACAAAGCAGTCCAGGTTCCTGATGTCAGTTTGTAGGGCTCCCTTGGGTCTATCAGGGCAGCACAAGTTTGAGGTGGAGACAATTTCGGTGTGGGGTCCATCCTTCGATATAAGGATTTTTTGTAGTGAGGCCCCAGCCCAGGGCCAGGGGCCCCTGGGCACATCCTTTTTCCATTTTCCCTGGGAAAGAAAACTCAGCAGTCCAGGTTCCTGATGTCAGTTTGTAGGGCTCCCTTGGGTGTATCAGGGCAGCACAAGTTTGAGGTGGGGACAACTTCGGTGTGGGGTCCATCCTTCGATATAAGCTTTTTTTGCAGTCAGGGCCAGTGGCCCCTGGGCACAACCTTTTTCCATTTTCCCTGGGAAAGAAAACTCAGCAGTCCAGGTTCCTGATGTCAGTTTGTAGGGCTCCCTTGGGTCTATCAGGGCAGCACAAGTTTGAGGTGGGGACATCTTTGGTGTGGGGTCCATCCTTCGATATAAGGATTCTTTGCAGAGAGTCCCAGCCCAGGGCCAGGGGACACTGGGCACATCCTTTTTCCATTTTCCCTGGGAAAGAAAACTCAGCAGTCCAGGTTCCTGATGTCAGTTTGTAGGGCTCCCTGGGGTCTATCAGGGCAGCACAAGTTTGAGGTGGGGACAACTTCGGTGTGGGGTCCATCCTTCGATATAAGGATTTTTTGTAGTGAGGCCCAGCCCAGGGCCAGGGGCCCCTGGGCACACCCTTTTTCCATTTTCCCTGGGAAAGAAAACTCAGCAGTCCAGGTTCCTGATGTCAGTTTGTAGGGTTCCCTTGGGTCTAACAGGGCAGCACAAGTTTGAGGTGGGGACAACTTCGGTGTGGGGTCCATCCTTCGATATAAGGATTTTTTGCAGTCAGGGCCAGGGGCCCCTGGGCACATCCTTTTTCCATTTTCCCTGGGAAAGAAAACTCAGCAGTCCAGGTTCCTGATGTCAGTTTGTAGGACTCCCTTGGGTCTATCAGGGCAGCACAAGTTTGAGGTGGGGACAACTTCGGTGTGGGGTCCATCCTTCGATATAAGGATATTTTGCAGTCTGGGCCAGGGGCCCTTGGGCACATCCTTTTTCCATTTTCCCTGGGAAAGAAAACTCAGCAGTCCAGGTTCCTGATGTCAGTTTGTAGGGCTCCCTTGGGTCTATCAGGGCAGCACAAGTTTGAGGTGGGGACATCTTTGGTGTGGGGTCCATCCTTCGATATAAGGATTCTTTGCAGAGAGGCCCAGCCCAGGGCCAGGGGACACTGGGCACATCCTTTTTCCTTTTTCCCTGGGAAAGAAAACTCAGCAGTCCAGGTTCCTGATGTCAGTTTGTAGGGCTCCCTTGGGTCTATCAGGGCAGCACAAGTTTGAGGTGGAGACAACTTCGGTGTGGGGTCCATCCTTCGATATAAGGATTTTTTGAAGTCAGGGCCAGGGGCCCAGGGCCAGGGGCCCCTGGGCACATCCTTTTTCCATTTTCCCTGGGAAAGAAAACTCAGCAGTCCAGGTTCCTGATGTCAGTTTGTAGGGCTCCCTTGGGTCTATCAGGGCAGCACAAGTTTGAGGTGGGGACAACTTCGGTGTGGGGTCCATCCTTCGATATAAGGATATTTTGCAGTCAGGGCCAGGGGCCCCTGGGCACAACCTTTTTCCATTTTCCCTGGGAAAGAAAACTCAGCAGTCCAGGTTCCTGATGTCAGTTTGTAGGGCTCCCTTGGGTCTATCAGGGCAGCACAAGTTTGAGGTGGGGACATCTTTGGTGTGGGGTCCATCCTTCGATATAAGGATTCTTTGCAGAGAGGCCCAGCCCAGGGCCAGGGGACACTGGGCACATCCTTTTTCCTTTTTCCCTGGGAAAGAAAACTCAGCAGTCCAGGTTCCTGATGTCAGTTTGTAGGGCTCCCTTGGGTCTATCAGGGCAGCACAAGTTTGAGGTGGGGACAACTTCGGTGTGGGGTCCATCCTTCGATATAAGGATTTTTTGCAGTCAGGGCCAGGGGCCCAGGGCCAGGGGCCCCTGGGCACATCCTTTTTCCATTTTCCCTGGGAAAGAAAACTCAGCAGTCCAGGTTCCTGATGTCAGTTTGTAGAGCTCCCTTGGGTCTATCAGGGCAGCACAAGTTTGAGGTGGGGACAACTTCGGTGTGGGGTCCATCCTTCGATATAAGGATATTTTGCAGTCAGGGCCAGGGGCCCCTGGGCACATCCTTTTTCCATTTTCCCTGGGAAAGAAAACTCAGCAGTCCAGGTTCCTGATGTCAGTTTGTAGGGCTACCTTGGGTCTATCAGGGCAGCACAAGTTTGAGGTGGAGACAACTTCGGTGTGGGGTCCATCCTTCGATATAAGGATTTTTTGTAGTGAGGCCCAGCCCAGGGCCAGGGGCCCCTGGGCACATCCTTTTTCCATTTTCCCTGGGAAAGAAAACTCAGTAGTCCAGGTTCCTGATGTCAGTTTGTAGGGTTCCCTTGGGTCTAACAGGGCAGCAAAAGTTTGAGGTGGGGACAACATCGGTGTGGGGTCCATCCTTCGATATAAGGATTTTTTGCAGTCAGGGCCAGGGGCCCCTGGGCACATCCTTTTTCCATTTTCCCTGGGAAAGAAAACTCAGCAGTCCAGGTTCCTGATGTCAGTTTGTAGGGCTCCCTTGGGTCTATCAGGGCAGCACAAGTTTGAGGTGGGGACAACTTCAGTGTGGGGTCCATCCTTCGATATAAGGATTTTTTGCAGTCAGGGCCAGGGGCCCCTGGGCACAACCTTTGGCCATTTTACCTGGGAAAGAAAACTCAGCAGTCCAGGTTCCTGATGTCAGTTTGTAGGGCTCCCTTGGGTCTATCAGGGCAGCACAAGTTTGAGGTGGGGACAACATCGGTGTGGGGTCCATCCTTCGATATAAGGATTTTTTGCAGCCAGGGCCAGGGGCCCCTGGGCACATCCTTTTTCCATTTTCCCTGGGAAAGAAAACTCAGCAGTCCAGGTTCCTGATGTCAGTTTGTAGGGCTCCCTTGGGTCTATCAGGGCAGCACAAGTTTGAGGTGGGGACAACTTCGGTGTGGGGTCCATCCTTCGATATAAGGATATTTTGCAGTCAGGGCCAGGGGCCCCTGGGCACATCCTTTTTCCATTTTCCCTGGGAAAGAAAACTCAGCAGTCCAGGTTCCTGATGTCAGTTTGTAGGGCTACCTTGGGTCTATCAGGGCAGCACAAGTTTGAGGTGGAGACAACTTCGGTGTGGGGTCCATCCTTCGATATAAGGATTTTTTGTAGTGAGGCCCAGCCCAGGGCCAGGGGCCCCTGGGCACATCCTTTTTCCATTTTCCCTGGGAAAGAAAACTCAGCAGTCCAGGTTCCTGATGTCAGTTTGTAGGGTTACCTTGGGTCTATCAGGGCAGCACAAGTTTGAGGTGGGGACAACATCGGTGTGGGGTCCATCCTTCGATATAAGGATTTTTTGCAGTCAGGGCCAGGGGCCCCTGGGCACATCCTTTTTCCATTTTCCCTGGGAAAGAAAACTCAGCAGTCCAGGTTCCTGATGTCAGTTTGTAGGGCTCCCTTGGGTCTATCAGGGCAGCACAAATTTGAGGTGGAGACAACTTCGGTGTGGGGTCCATCCTTCTATATAAGGATTTTTTGTAGTGAGGCCCAGCCCAGGGCCAGGGGCCCCTGGGCACATCCTTTTTCCATTTTCCCTGGGAAAGAAAACTCAGCAGTCCAGGTTCCTGATGTCAGTTTGTAGGGCTCCCTTAGGTCTATTAGGGCAGCACAAGTTTGAGGTGGGGACAACTTCAGTGTGGGGTCCATCCTTCGATATAAGGATTTTTTGCAGTCAGGGCCAGGGGCCCCTGGGCACATCCTTTTTCCATTTTCCCTGGGAAAGAAAACTCAGCAGTCCAGGTTCCTGATGTCAGTTTGTAGGGCTCCCTTGGGTCTATCAGGGCAGCACAAATTTTAGAAGCGGAACACTTCGGTGTGGGGTCCATCCTTCGATATAAGGATTTTTTGCAGTCAGGGCCAGGGGCCCAGGGCCAGGGGCCCCTGGGCACATCCTTTTTCCATTTTCCCTGGGAAAGAAAACTCAGCAGTCCAGGTTCCTGATGTCAGTTTGTAGGGCTCCCTTGGGTCTATCAGGGCAGCACAAGTTTGAGGTGGGGACAACTTCGGTGTGGGGTCCATCCTTCGATATAAGGATATTTTGCAGTCAGGGCCAGGGGCCCCTGGGCACATCCTTTTTCCATTTTCCCTGGGAAAGAAAACTCAGCAGTCCAGGTTCCTGATGTCAGTTTGTAGGGCTCCCTTGGGTCTATCAGGGCAGCACAAATTTTAGAAGCGGAACACTTCGCTGTGGGGTCCATCCTTCGATATAAGGATTTTTTGCAGTGAGTCCCCAGCCCAGGGCCAGGGGCCCCTGGGCACATCCGTTTTCCATTTTCCCTGGGAAAGAAAACTCAGCAGTCCAGGTTCCTGATGTCAGTTTGTAGGGCTCCCTTGGGTGTATCAGGGCAGCACAAGTTTGAGGTGGGGACAACTTCAGTGTGGGGTCCATCCTTCGATATAAGGATTTTTTGCAGTCAGGGCCAGGGGCCCCTGGGCACAACCTTTGGCCATTTTACCTGGGAAAGAAAACAAAGCAGTCCAGGTTCCTGATGTCAGTTTGTAGGGCTCCCTTGGGTCTATCAGGGCAGCACAAGTTTGAGGTGGAGACAATTTCGGTGTGGGGTCCATCCTTCGATATAAGGATTTTTTGTAGTGAGGCCCCAGCCCAGGGCCAGGGGCCCCTGGGCACATCCTTTTTCCATTTTCCCTGGGAAAGAAAACTCAGCAGTCCAGGTTCCTGATGTCAGTTTGTAGGGCTCCCTTGGGTGTATCAGGGCAGCACAAGTTTCAGGTGGGGACAACTTCGGTGTGGGGTCCATCCTTCGATATAAGCTTTTTTTGCAGTCAGGGCCAGGGGCCCCTGGGCACATCCTTTTTCCATTTTCCCTGGGAAAGAAAACTCAGCAGTCCAGGTTCCTGATGTCAGTTTGTAGGGCTCCCTTAGGTCTATCAGGGCAGCACAAGTTTGAGGTGGAGACAACTTCGGTGTGGGGTCCATCCTTCGATATAAGGATTTTTTGCAGTCAGGGCCAGGGGCCCCTGGGCACAACCTTTGGCCATTTTCCCTGGGAAAGAAAACTCAGCAGTCCAGGTTCCTGATGTCAGTTTGTAGGGCTCCCTTGGGTGTATCAGGGCAGCACAAGTTTGAGGTGGGGACATCTTCGGTGTGGGGACCATCCTTCGATATAAGGATTTTTTGAAGTCAGGGCTAGGAGCTCCTGGGCACAACCTTTGGCCATTTTCCCTGGGAAAGAAAACTCAGCAGTCCAGGTTCCTGATGTCAGTTTGTAGGGCTCCCTTGGGTCTATCAGGGCAGCACAAGTTTGAGGTGGGGACAACTTCGGTGTGGGGTCCATCCTTCGATATAAGGATTTTTTGCAGTCAGGGCCAGGGGCCCCTGGGCACACCCTTTTTCCATTTTCCCTGGGAAAGAAAACTCAGCAGTCCAGGTTCCTGATGTCAGTTTGTAGGGCTGCCTTGGGTCTATCAGGGCAGCACAAGTTTGAGGTGGGGACAACTTCGGTGTGGGGTCCATCCTTCGATATAAGCTTTTTTTGCAGTCAGGGCCAGTAGACCCTGGGCACAACCTTTTTCCATTTTCCCTGGGAAAGAAAACTCAGCATTCCAGGTTCCTGATGTCAGTTTGTAGGGCTCCCTTGGGTCTATCAGGGCAGCACAAGTTTGAGGTGGGGACATCTTTGGTGTGGGGTCCATCCTTCGATATAAGGATTCTTTGCAGAGAGCCCCAGCCCAGGGCCAGGGGACACTGGGCACATCCTTTTTCCATTTTCCCTGGGAAAGAAAACTCAGCAGTCCAGGTTCCTGATGTCAGTTTGTAGGGCTCCCTTGGGTCTATCAGGGCAGCACAAGTTTGAGGTGGGGACAACTTCGGTGTGGGGTCCATCCTTCGATATAAGGATTTTTTGCAGTCAGGGCCAGGGGCCCAGGGCCAGGGGCCCCTGGGCACATCCTTTTTCCATTTTCCCTGGGAAAGAAAACTCAGCAGTCCAGGTTCCTGATGTCAGTTTGTAGGGCTCCCTTGGGTCTATCAGGGCAGCACAAGTTTGAGGTGGGGACAACTTCGGTGTGGGCTCCATCCTTCGATATAAGGATATTTTGCAGTCAGGGCCAGGGGCCCCTGGGCACATCCTTTTTCCATTTTCCCTGGGAAAGAAAACTCAGCAGTCCAGGTTCCTGATGTCAGTTTGTAGGGCTACCTTGGGTCTATCAGGGCAGCACAAGTTTGAGGTGGAGACAACTTCGGTGTGGGGTCCATCCTTCGATATAAGGATTTTTTGTAGTGAGGCCCAGCCCAGGGCCAGGGGCCCCTGGGCACACCCTTTTTCCATTTTCCCTGGGAAAGAAAACTCAGCAGTCCAGGTTCCTGATGTCAGTTTGTAGGGTTCCCTTGGGTCTATCAGGGCAGCACAAGTTTGAGGTGGGGACATCTTCGGTGTGGGGACCATCCTTCGATATAAGGATTTTTTGCAGTCAGGGCTAGGAGCCCCTGGGCACAACCTTTGGCCATTTTCCCTGGGAAAGAAAACTCAGCAGTCCAGGTTCCTGATGTCAGTTTGTAGGGCTCCCTTGGGTCTATCAGGGCAGCACAAGTTTGAGGTGGGGACAACTTCGGTGTGGGGTCCATCCTTCGATATAAGGATTTTTTGCAGTCAGGGCCAGGGGCCCCTGGGCACACCCTTTTTCCATTTTCCCTGGGAAAGAAAACTCAGCAGTCCAGGTTCCTGATGTCAGTTTGTAGGGCTCCCTTGGGTCTATCAGGGCAGCACAAGTTTGAGGTGGGGACAACTTCGGTGTGGGCTCCATCCTTCGATATAAGGATTTTTTGAAGTGAGGCCCCAGCCCAGGGCCAGGGGCCCCTGGGCACATCCTTTTTCCATTTTCCCTGGGAAAGAAAACTCAGCAGTCCAGGTTCCTGATGTCAGTTTGTAGGGCTCCCTTGGGTGTATCAGGGCAGCACAAGTTTGAGGTGGGGACAACTTCGTTGTGGGGTCCATCCTTCGATATAAGGTTTTTTTGCAATCAGGGCCAGGGGCCCCTGGGCACACCCTTTTTCCATTTTCCCTGGGAAAGAAAACTCAGCAGTCCAGGTTCCTGATGTCAGTTCGTAGGGCTCCCTTGGGTCTATCAGGGCAGCACAAGTTTGAGGTTGGGACATCTTTGGTGTGGGGTCCATCCTTCGATATAAGGATTCTTTGCAGAGAGCCCCAGCCCAGGGCCAGGGGCCCCTGGGCACATCCTTTTTCCATTTTCCCTGGGAAAGAAAACTCAGCAGTCCAGGTTCCTGATGTCAGTTCGTAGGGCTCCCTTGGGTCTATCAGGGCAGCACAAGTTTGAGGTGGGGACATCTTTGGTGTGGGGTCCATCGTTCGATATAAGGATTCTTTGCAGAGAGCCCCAGCCCAGGGCCAGGGGCCCCTGGGCACATCCTTTTTCCATTTTCCCTGGGAAAGAAAACTCAGCAGTCCAGGTTCCTGATGTCAGTTCGTAGGGCTCCCTTGGGTCTATCAGTGCAGCACAAGTTTGAGGTGGGGACAACTTCGTTGTGGGGTCCATCCTTCGATATAAGGTTTTTTTGCAATCAGGGCCAGTGGCCCCTGGGCACACCCTTTTTCCATTTTCCCTGGGAAAGAAAACTCAGCAGTCCAGGTTCCTGATGTCAGTTTGTAGGGCTCCCTTGGGTCTATCAGGGCAGCACAAGTTTGAGGTGGGGACAACTTCGGTGTGGGGTCCATCCTTCGATATATCGATTTTTTGCAGTCAGGGCCAGGGGCCCAGGGCCAGGGGCCCCTGGGCACATCCTTTTTCCATTTTCCCTGGGAAAGAAAACTCAGCAGTCCAGGTTCCTGATGTCAGTTTGTAGGGCTCCCTTGGGTCTATCAGGGCAGCACAAGTTTGAGGTGGGGACAACTTCGGTGTGGGGTCCATCCTTCGATATAAGGATATTTTGCAGTCAGGGCCAGGGGCCCCTGGGCACATCCTTTTTCCATTTTCCCTGGGAAAGAAAACTCAGCAGTCCAGGTTCCTGATGTCAGTTTGTAGGGCTCCCTTGGGTCTATCAGGGCAGCACAAATTTTAGAAGCGGAACAGTTCGCTGTGGGGTCCATCCTTCGATATAAGGATTTTTTGCAGTGAGTCCCCAGCCCAGGGCCAGGGGCCCCTGGGCACAACCTTTGGCCATTTTCCCTGGGAAAGAAAACTCAGCAGTCCAGGTTCCTGATGTCAGTTTGTAGGGCTCCCTTGGGTCTATCAGGGCAGCACAAGTTTGAGGTGGGGACAACTTCGGTGTGGGGTCCATCCTTCGATATAAGGATTTTTTGCAGTCAGGGCCAGGGGCCCCTGGGCACAACCTTTGGCCATTTTACCTGGGAAAGAAAAGAAAGCAGTCCAGGTTCCTGATGTCAGTTTGTAGGGCTCCCTTGGGTCTATCAGGGCAGCACAAGTTTGAGGTGGAGACAATTTCGGTGTGGGGTCCATCCTTCGATATAAGGATTTTTTGTAGTGAGGCCCCAGCCCAGGGCCAGGGGCCCCTGGGCACATCCTTTTTCCATTTTCCCTGGGAAAGAAAACTCAGCAGTCCAGGTTCCTGATGTCAGTTTGTAGGGCTCCCTTGGGTCTATCAGGGCAGCACAAGTTTGAGGTGGGGACAACTTCGGTGTGGGGTCCATCCTTCGATATAAGCTTTTTTTGCAGTCAGGGCCAGTGGCCCCTGGGCACAACCTTTTTCCATTTTCCCTGGGAAAGAAAACTCAGCAGTCCAGGTTCCTGATGTCAGTTTGTAGGGCACCCTTGGGTCTATCAGGGCAGCACAAGTTTGAGGTGGGGACATCTTTGGTGTGGGGTCCATCCTTCGATATAAGGATTCTTTGCAGAGAGCCCCAGCCCAGGGCCAGGGGACACTGGGCACATCCTTTTTCCATTTTCCCTGGGAAAGAAAACTCAGCAGTCCAGGTTCCTGATGTCAGTTTGTAGGGCTCCCTTGGGTCTATCAGGGCAGCACAAGTTTGAGGTGGGGACAACTTCGGTGTGGGGTCCATCCTTCGATATAAGGATTTTTTGTAGTGAGGCCCAGCCCAGGGCCAGGGGCCCCTGGGCACACCCTTTTTCCATTTTCCCTGGGAAAGAAAACTCAGCAGTCCAGGTTCCTGATGTCAGTTTGTAGGGCTCCCTTAGGTCTATCAGGGCAGCACAAGTTTGAGGTGGAGACAACTTCGGTGTGGGGTCCATCCTTCGATATAAGGATTTTTTGCAGTCAGGGCCAGGGGCCCCTGGGCACATCCTTTTTCCATTTTCCCTGGGAAAGAAAACTCAGCAGTCCAGGTTCCTGATGTCAGTTTGTAGGGCTCCCTTGGGTCTATCAGGGCAGCACAAGTTTGAGGTGGGGACAACTTCGGTGTGGGGTCCATCCTTCGATATAAGGATTTTTTGCAGTCAGGGCCAGGGGCCCAGGGCCAGGGGCCCCTGGGCACATCCTTTTTCCATTTTCCCTGGGAAAGAAAACTCAGCAGTCCAGGTTCCTGATGTCAGTTTGTAGGGCTCCCTTGGGTCTATCAGGGCAGCACAAGTTTGAGGTGGGGACAACTTCGGTGTGGGGTCCATCCTTCGATATAAGGATATTTTGCAGTCAGGGCCAGGGGCCCCTGGGCACATCCTTTTTCCATTTTCCCTGGGAAAGAAAACTCAGCAGTCCAGGTTCCTGATGTCAGTTTGTAGGGCTACCTTGGGTCTATCAGGGCAGCACAAGTTTGAGGTGGAGACAACTTCGGTGTGGGGTCCATCCTTCGATATAAGGATTTTTTGTAGTGAGGCCCAGCCCAGGGCCAGGGGCCCCTGGGCACACCCTTTTTCCATTTTCCCTGGGAAAGAAAACTCAGCAGTCCAGGTTCCTGATGTCAGTTTGTAGGGTTCCCTTGGGTCTAACAGGGCAGCACAAGTTTGAGGTGGGGACAACTTCGGTGTGGGGTCCATCCTTCGATATAAGGATTTTTTGCAGTCAGGGCCAGGGGCCCCTGGGCACATCCTTTTTCCATTTTCCCTGGGAAAGAAAACTCAGCAGTCCAGGTTCCTGATGTCAGTTTGTAGGGCTCCCTTAGGTCTATCAGGGCAGCACAAGTTTGAGGTGGAGACAACTTCGGTGTGGGGTCCATCCTTCGATATAAGGATTTTTTGCAGTCAGGGCCAGGGGCCCCTGGGCACAACCTTTGGCCATTTTCCCTGGGAAAGAAAACTCAGCAGTCCAGGTTCCTGATGTCAGTTTGTAGGGCTCCCTTTGGTGTATCAGGGCAGCACAAGTTTGAGGTGGGGACATCTTCGGTGTGGGGACCATCCTTCGATATAAGGATTTTTTGAAGTCAGGGCTAGGAGCCCCTGGGCACAACCTTTTTCCATTTTCCCTGGGAAAGAAAACTCAGCAGTCCAGGTTCCTGATGTCAGTTTGTAGGGCTCCCTTAGGTCTATCAGGGCAGCACAAGTTTGAGGTGGAGACAACTTCGGTGTGGGGTCCATCCTTCGATATAAGGATTTTTTGCAGTCAGGGCCCGGGGTCCCTGGGCACAACCTTTGGCCATTTTCCCTGGGAAAGAAAACTCAGCAGTCCAGGTTCCTGATGTCAGTTTGTAGGGCTCCCTTTGGTGTATCAGGGCAGCACAAGTTTGAGGTGGGGACATCTTCGGTGTGGGGACCATCCTTCGATATAAGGATTTTTTGCAGTCAGGGCTAGGAGCCCCTGGGCACAACCTTTGGCCATTTTCCCTGGGAAAGAAAACTCAGCAGTCCAGGTTCCTGATGTCAGTTTGTAGGGCTCCCTTGGGTCTATCAGGGCAGCACAAGTTTGAGGTGGGGACAACTTCGGTGTGGGGTCCATCCTTCGATATAAGGATTTTTTGCAGTCAGGGCCAGGGGCCCCTGGGCACACCCTTTTTCCATTTTCCCTGGGAAAGAAAACTCAGCAGTCCAGGTTCCTGATGTCAGTTTGTAGGGCTCCCTTGGGTCTATCAGGGCAGCACAAGTTTGAGGTGGGGACAACTTCGGTGTGGGCTCCATCCTTCGATATAAGGATTTTTTGAAGTGAGGCCCCAGCCCAGGGCCAGGGGCCCCTGGGCACATCCTTTTTCCATTTTCCCTGGGAAAGAAAACTCAGCAGTCCAGGTTCCTGATGTCAGTTTGTAGGGCTCCCTTGGGTGTATCAGGGCAGCACAAGTTTGAGGTGGGGACAACTTCGTTGTGGGGTCCATCCTTCGATATAAGGTTTTTTTGCAATCAGGGCCAGGGGCCCCTGGGCACACCCTTTTTCCATTTTCCCTGGGAAAGAAAACTCAGCAGTCCAGGTTCCTGATGTCAGTTCGTAGGGCTCCCTTGGGTCTATCAGGGCAGCACAAGTTTGAGGTTGGGACATCTTTGGTGTGGGGTCCATCCTTCGATATAAGGATTCTTTGCAGAGAGCCCCAGCCCAGGGCCAGGGGCCCCTGGGCACATCCTTTTTCCATTTTCCCTGGGAAAGAAAACTCAGCAGTCCAGGTTCCTGATGTCAGTTCGTAGGGCTCCCTTGGGTCTATCAGTGCAGCACAAGTTTGAGGTGGGGACAACTTCGTTGTGGGGTCCATCCTTCGATATAAGGTTTTTTTGCAATCAGGGCCAGTGGCCCCTGGGCACACCCTTTTTCCATTTTCCCTGGGAAAGAAAACTCAGCAGTCCAGGTTCCTGATGTCAGTTTGTAGGGCTCCCTTGGGTCTATCAGGGCAGCACAAGTTTGAGGTGGGGACAACTTCGGTGTGGGGTCCATCCTTCGATATAAGGATTTTTTGCAGTCAGGGCCAGGGGCCCAGGGCCAGGGGCCCCTGGGCACATCCTTTTTCCATTTTCCCTGGGAAAGAAAACTCAGCAGTCCAGGTTCCTGATGTCAGTTTGTAGGGCTCCCTTAGGTCTATCAGGGCAGCACAAGTTTGAGGTGGAGACAACTTCGGTGTGGGGTCCATCCTTCGATATAAGGATTTTTTGCACTCAGGGCCCGGGGTCCCTGGGCACAACCTTTGGCCATTTTCCCTGGGAAAGAAAACTCAGCAGTCCAGGTTCCTGATGTCAGTTTGTAGGGCTCCCTTTGGTGTATCAGGGCAGCACAAGTTTGAGGTGGGGACATCTTCGGTGTGGGGACCATCCTTCGATATAAGGATTTTTTGCAGTCAGGGCTAGGAGCCCCTGGGCACAACCTTTGGCCATTTTCCCTGGGAAAGAAAACTCAGCAGTCCAGGTTCCTGATGTCAGTTTGTAGGGCTCCCTTGGGTCTATCAGGGCAGCACAAGTTTGAGGTGGGGACAACTTCGGTGTGGGGTCCATCCTTCGATATAAGGATTTTTTGCAGTCAGGGCCAGGGGCCCCTGGGCACACCCTTTTTCCATTTTCCCTGGGAAAGAAAACTCAGCAGTCCAGGTTCCTGATGTCAGTTTGTAGGGCTCCCTTGGGTCTATCAGGGCAGCACAAGTTTGAGGTGGGGACAACTTCGGTGTGGGCTCCATCCTTCGATATAAGGATTTTTTGAAGTGAGGCCCCAGCCCAGGGCCAGGGGCCCCTGGGCACATCCTTTTTCCATTTTCCCTGGGAAAGAAAACTCAGCAGTCCAGGTTCCTGATGTCAGTTTGTAGGGCTCCCTTGGGTGTATCAGGGCAGCACAAGTTTGAGGTGGGGACAACTTCGTTGTGGGGTCCATCCTTCGATATAAGGATTTTTTGCAATCAGGGCCAGGGGCCCCTGGGCACACCCTTTTTCCATTTTCCCTGGGAAAGAAAACTCAGCAGTCCAGGTTCCTGATGTCAGTTCGTAGGGCTCCCTTGGGTCTATCAGGGCAGCACAAGTTTGAGGTTGGGACATCTTTGGTGTGGGGTCCATCCTTCGATATAAGGATTCTTTGCAGAGAGCCCCAGCCCAGGGCCAGGGGCCCCTGGGCACATCCTTTTTCCATTTTCCCTGGGAAAGAAAACTCAGCAGTCCAGGTTCCTGATGTCAGTTCGTAGGGCTCCCTTGGGTCTATCAGTGCAGCACAAGTTTGAGGTGGGGACAACTTCGTTGTGGGGTCCATCCTTCGATATAAGGTTTTTTTGCAATCAGGGCCAGTGGCCCCTGGGCACACCCTTTTTCCATTTTCCCTGGGAAAGAAAACTCAGCAGTCCAGGTTCCTGATGTCAGTTTGTAGGGCTCCCTTGGGTCTATCAGGGCAGCACAAGTTTGAGGTGGGGACAACTTCGGTGTGGGGTCCATCCTTCGATATAAGGATTTTTTGCAGTCAGGGCCAGGGGCCCAGGGCCAGGGGCCCCTGGGCACATCCTTTTTCCATTTTCCCTGGGAAAGAAAACTCAGCAGTCCAGGTTCCTGATGTCAGTTTGTAGGGCTCCCTTGGGTCTATCAGGGCAGCACAAGTTTGAGGTGGGGACAACTTCGGTGTGGGGTCCATCCTTCGATATAAGGATATTTTGCAGTCAGGGCCAGGGGCCCCTGGGCACATCCTTTTTCCATTTTCCCTGGGAAAGAAAACTCAGCAGTCCAGGTTCCTGATGTCAGTTTGTAGGGCTCCCTTGGGTCTATCAGGGCAGCACAAATTTTAGAAGCGGAACAGTTCGCTGTGGGGTCCATCCTTCGATATAAGGATTTTTTGCAGTGAGTCCCCAGCCCAGGGCCAGGGGCCCCTGGGCACATCCGTTTTCCATTTTCCCTGGGAAAGAAAACTCAGCAGTCCAGGTTCCTGATGTCAGTTTGTAGGGCTCCCTTGGGTCTATCAGGGCAGCACAAGTTTGAGGTGGGGACAACTTCAGTGTGGGGTCCATCCTTCGATATAAGGATTTTTTGCAGTCAGGGCCAGGGGCCCCTGGGCACAACCTTTGGCCATTTTACCTGGGAAAGAAAACAAAGCAGTCCAGGTTCCTGATGTCAGTTTGTAGGGCTCCCTTGGGTCTATCAGGGCAGCACAAGTTTGAGGTGGAGACAATTTCGGTGTGGGGTCCATCCTTCGATATAAGGATTTTTTGTAGTGAGGCCCCAGCCCAGGGCCAGGGGCCCCTGGGCACATCCTTTTTCCATTTTCCCTGGGAAAGAAAACTCAGCAGTCCAGGTTCCTGATGTCAGTTTGTAGGGCTCCCTTGGGTGTATCAGGGCAGCACAAGTTTGAGGTGGGGACAACTTCGGTGTGGGGTCCATCCTTCGATATAAGCTTTTTTTGCAGTCAGGGCCAGTGGCCCCTGGGCACAACCTTTTTCCATTTTCCCTGGGAAAGAAAACTCAGCAGTCCAGGTTCCTGATGTCAGTTTGTAGGGCACCCTTGGGTCTATCAGGGTAGCACAAGTTTGAGGTGGGGACATCTTTGGTGTGGGGTCCATCCTTCGATATAAGGATTCTTTGCAGAGAGCCCCAGCCCAGGGCCAGGGGACACTGGGCACATCCTTTTTCCATTTTCCCTGGGAAAGAAAACTCAGCAGTCCAGGTTCCTGATGTCAGTTTGTAGGGCTCCCTTGGGTCTATCAGGGCAGCACAAGTTTGAGGTGGGGACAACTTCGGTGTGGGGTCCAT
This sequence comes from Lonchura striata, assembly GCF_050655825.1. Lineage (NCBI taxonomy): Eukaryota > Metazoa > Chordata > Aves > Passeriformes > Estrildidae > Lonchura > Lonchura striata. The sequence continues at coordinate 6,565,433 of NC_140727.1, forward strand.
CCTTCGATATAAGGATTTTTTGTAGTGAGGCCCAGCCCAGGGCCAGGGGCCCCTGGGCACACCCTTTTTCCATTTTCCCTGGGAAAGAAAACTCAGCAGTCCAGGTTCCTGATGTCAGTTTGTAGGGTTCCCTTGGGTCTAACAGGGCAGCACAAGTTTGAGGTGGGGACAACTTCGGTGTGGGGTCCATCCTTCGATATAAGGATTTTTTGCAGTCAGGGCCAGGGGCCCCTGGGCACAACCTTTTTCCATTTTCCCTGGGAAAGAAAACTCAGCAGTCCAGGTTCCTGATGTCAGTTTGTAGGGCTCCCTTAGGTCTATCAGGGCAGCACAAGTTTGAGGTGGAGACAACTTCGGTGTGGGGTCCATCCTTCGATATAAGGATTTTTTGCAGTCAGGGCCAGGGGCCCCTGGGCACATCCTTTTTCCATTTTCCCTGGGAAAGAAAACTCAGCAGTCCAGGTTCCTGATGTCAGTTTGTAGGGCTCCCTTGGGTCTATCAGGGCAGCACAAGTTTGAGGTGGAGACAACTTCGGTGTGGGGTCCATCCTTCGATATAAGGATTTTTTGCAGTCAGGGCCAGGGGCCCAGGGCCAGGGGCCCCTGGGCACATCCTTTTTCCATTTTCCCTGGGAAAGAAAACTCAGCAGTCCAGGTTCCTGATGTCAGTTTGTAGGGCTCCCTTGGGTCTATCAGGGCAGCACAAGTTTGAGGTGGGGACAACTTCGGTGTGGGGTCCATCCTTCGATATAAGGATATTTTGCAGTCAGGGCCAGGGGCCCCTGGGCACATCCTTTTTCCATTTCCCCTGGGAAAGAAAACTCAGCAGTCCAGGTTCCTGATGTCAGTTTGTAGGGCTCCCTTGGGTCTATCAGGGCAGCACAAGTTTGAGGTGGAGACAACTTCGGTGTGGGGTCCATCCTTCGATATAAGGATTTTTTGTAGTGAGGCCCAGCCCAGGGCCAGGGGCCCCTGGGCACACCCTTTTTCCATTTTCCCTGGGAAAGAAAACTCAGCAGTCCAGGTTCCTGATGTCAGTTTGTAGGGTTCCCTTGGGTCTAACAGGGCAGCACAAGTTTGAGGTGGGGACAACTTCGGTGTGGGGTCCATCCTTCGATATAAGGATTTTTTGCAGTCAGGGCCAGGGGCCCCTGGGCACATCCTTTTTCCATTTTCCCTGGGAAAGAAAACTCAGCAGTCCAGGTTCCTGATGTCAGTTTGTAGGGCTCCCTTAGGTCTATCAGGGCAGCACAAGTTTGAGGTGGAGACAACTTCGGTGTGGGGTCCATCCTTCGATATAAGGATTTTTTGCAGTCAGGGCCAGGGGCCCCTGGGCACAACCTTTGGCCATTTTCCCTGGGAAAGAAAACTCAGCAGTCCAGGTTCCTGATGTCAGTTTGTAGGGCTCCCTTTGGTGTATCAGGGCAGCACAAGTTTGAGGTGGGGACATCTTCGGTGTGGGGACCATCCTTCGATATAAGGATTTTTTGAAGTCAGGGCTAGGAGCCCCTGGGCACAACCTTTTTCCATTTTCCCTGGGAAAGAAAACTCAGCAGTCCAGGTTCCTGATGTCAGTTTGTAGGGCTCCCTTAGGTCTATCAGGGCAGCACAAGTTTGAGGTGGAGACAACTTCGGTGTGGGGTCCATCCTTCGATATAAGGATTTTTTGCAGTCAGGGCCCGGGGTCCCTGGGCACAACCTTTGGCCATTTTCCCTGGGAAAGAAAACTCAGCAGTCCAGGTTCCTGATGTCAGTTTGTAGGGCTCCCTTTGGTGTATCAGGGCAGCACAAGTTTGAGGTGGGGACATCTTCGGTGTGGGGACCATCCTTCGATATAAGGATTTTTTGCAGTCAGGGCTAGGAGCCCCTGGGCACAACCTTTGGCCATTTTCCCTGGGAAAGAAAACTCAGCAGTCCAGGTTCCTGATGTCAGTTTGTAGGGCTCCCTTGGGTCTATCAGGGCAGCACAAGTTTGAGGTGGGGACAACTTCGGTGTGGGGTCCATCCTTCGATATAAGGATTTTTTGCAGTCAGGGCCAGGGGCCCCTGGGCACACCCTTTTTCCATTTTCCCTGGGAAAGAAAACTCAGCAGTCCAGGTTCCTGATGTCAGTTTGTAGGGCTCCCTTGGGTCTATCAGGGCAGCACAAGTTTGAGGTGGGGACAACTTCAGTGTGGGCTCCATCCTTCGATATAAGGATTTTTTGAAGTGAGGCCCCAGCCCAGGGCCAGGGGCCCCTGGGCACATCCTTTTTCCATTTTCCCTGGGAAAGAAAACTCAGCAGTCCAGGTTCCTGATGTCAGTTTGTAGGGCTCCCTTGGGTGTATCAGGGCAGCACAAGTTTGAGGTGGGGACAACTTCGTTGTGGGGTCCATCCTTCGATATAAGGTTTTTTTGCAATCAGGGCCAGGGGCCCCTGGGCACACCCTTTTTCCATTTTCCCTGGGAAAGAAAACTCAGCAGTCCAGGTTCCTGATGTCAGTTCGTAGGGCTCCCTTGGGTCTATCAGGGCAGCACAAGTTTGAGGTTGGGACATCTTTGGTGTGGGGTCCATCCTTCGATATAAGGATTCTTTGCAGAGAGCCCCAGCCCAGGGCCAGGGGCCCCTGGGCACATCCTTTTTCCATTTTCCCTGGGAAAGAAAACTCAGCAGTCCAGGTTCCTGATGTCAGTTCGTAGGGCTCCCTTGGGTCTATCAGGGCAGCACAAGTTTGAGGTGGGGACATCTTTGGTGTGGGGTCCATCCTTCGATATAAGGATTCTTTGCAGAGAGCCCCAGCCCAGGGCCAGGGGCCCCTGGGCACATCCTTTTTCCATTTTCCCTGGGAAAGAAAACTCAGCAGTCCAGGTTCCTGATGTCAGTTCGTAGGGCTCCCTTGGGTCTATCAGTGCAGCACAAGTTTGAGGTGGGGACAACTTCGTTGTGGGGTCCATCCTTCGATATAAGGTTTTTTTGCAATCAGGGCCAGTGGCCCCTGGGCACACCCTTTTTCCATTTTCCCTGGGAAAGAAAACTCAGCAGTCCAGGTTCCTGATGTCAGTTTGTAGGGCTCCCTTGGGTCTATCAGGGCAGCACAAGTTTGAGGTGGGGACAACTTCGGTGTGGGGTCCATCCTTCGATATAAGGATTTTTTGCAGTCAGGGCCAGGGGCCCAGGGCCAGGGGCCCCTGGGCACATCCTTTTTCCATTTTCCCTGGGAAAGAAAACTCAGCAGTCCAGGTTCCTGATGTCAGTTTGTAGGGCTCCCTTGGGTCTATCAGGGCAGCACAAGTTTGAGGTGGGGACAACTTCGGTGTGGGGTCCATCCTTCGATATAAGGATATTTTGCAGTCAGGGCCAGGGGCCCCTGGGCACATCCTTTTTCCATTTTCCCTGGGAAAGAAAACTCAGCAGTCCAGGTTCCTGATGTCAGTTTGTAGGGCTCCCTTGGGTCTATCAGGGCAGCACAAATTTTAGAAGCGGAACAGTTCGCTGTGGGGTCCATCCTTCGATATAAGGATTTTTTGCAGTGAGTTCCCAGCCCAGGGCCAGGGGCCCCTGGGCACATCCGTTTTCCATTTTCCCTGGGAAAGAAAACTCAGCAGTCCAGGTTCCTGATGTCAGTTTGTAGGGCTCCCTTGGGTCTATCAGGGCAGCACAAGTTTGAGGTGGGGACAACTTCAGTGTGGGGTCCATCCTTCGATATAAGGATTTTTTGCAGTCAGGGCCAGGGGCCCCTGGGCACAACCTTTGGCCATTTTACCTGGGAAAGAAAACAAAGCAGTCCAGGTTCCTGATGTCAGTTTGTAGGGCTCCCTTGGGTCTATCAGGGCAGCACAAGTTTGAGGTGGAGACAATTTCGGTGTGGGGTCCATCCTTCGATATAAGGATTTTTTGTAGTGAGGCCCCAGCCCAGGGCCAGGGGCCCCTGGGCACATCCTTTTTCCATTTTCCCTGGGAAAGAAAACTCAGCAGTCCAGGTTCCTGATGTCAGTTTGTAGGGCTCCCTTGGGTGTATCAGGGCAGCACAAGTTTGAGGTGGGGACAACTTCGGTGTGGGGTCCATCCTTCGATATAAGCTTTTTTTGCAGTCAGGGCCAGTGGCCCCTGGGCACAACCTTTTTCCATTTTCCCTGGGAAAGAAAACTCAGCAGTCCAGGTTCCTGATGTCAGTTTGTAGGGCACCCTTGGGTCTATCAGGGCAGCACAAGTTTGAGGTGGGGACATCTTTGGTGTGGGGTCCATCCTTCGATATAAGGATTCTTTGCAGAGAGCCCCAGCCCAGGGCCAGGGGACACTGGGCACATCCTTTTTCCATTTTCCCTGGGAAAGAAAACTCAGCAGTCCAGGTTCCTGATGTCAGTTTGTAGGGCTCCCTTGGGTCTATCAGGGCAGCACAAGTTTGAGGTGGGGACAACTTCGGTGTGGGGTCCATCCTTCGATATAAGGATTTTTTGTAGTGAGGCCCAGCCCAGGGCCAGGGGCCCCTGGGCACATCCGTTTTCCATTTTCCCTGGGAAAGAAAACTCAGCAGTCCAGGTTCCTGATGTCAGTTTGTAGGGTTCCCTTGGGTCTAACAGGGCAGCACAAGTTTGAGGTGGGGACAACTTCGGTGTGGGGTCCATCCTTCGATATAAGGATTTTTTGCAGTCAGGGCCAGGGGCCCCTGGGCACAACCTTTTTCCATTTTCCCTGGGAAAGAAAACTCAGCAGTCCAGGTTCCTGATGTCAGTTTGTAGGGCTCCCTTAGGTCTATCAGGGCAGCACAAGTTTGAGGTGGAGACAACTTCGGTGTGGGGTCCATCCTTCGATATAAGGATTTTTTGCAGTCAGGGCCAGGGGCCCCTGGGCACATCCTTTTTCCATTTTCCCTGGGAAAGAAAACTCAGCAGTCCAGGTTCCTGATGTCAGTTTGTAGGGCTCCCTTGGGTCTATCAGGGCAGCACAAGTTTGAGGTGGGGACAACTTCGGTGTGGGGTCCATCCTTCGATATAAGGATTTTTTGCAGTCAGGGCCAGGGGCCCAGGGCCAGGGGCCCCTGGGCACATCCTTTTTCCATTTTCCCTGGGAAAGAAAACTCAGCAGTCCAGGTTCCTGCTGTCAGTTTGTAGGGCTGCCTTGGGTCTATCAGGGCAGCACAAGTTTGAGGTGGGGACAACTTCGGTGTGGGGTCCATCCTTCGATATAAGGATATTTTGCAGTCAGGGCCAGGGGCCCCTGGGCACATCCTTTTTCCATTTTCCCTGGGAAAGAAAACTCAGCAGTCCAGGTTCCTGATGTCAGTTTGTAGGGCTACCTTGGGTCTATCAGGGCAGCACAAGTTTGAGGTGGAGACAACTTCGGTGTGGGGTCCATCCTTCGATATAAGGATTTTTTGTAGTGAGGCCCAGCCCAGGGCCAGGGGCCCCTGGGCACACCCTTTTTCCATTTTCCCTGGGAAAGAAAACTCAGCAGTCCAGGTTCCTGATGTCAGTTTGTAGGGTTCCCTTGGGTCTAACAGGGCAGCACAAGTTTGAGGTGGGGACAACTTCGGTGTGGGGTCCATCCTTCGATATAAGGATTTTTTGCAGTCAGGGCCAGGGGCCCCTGGGCACATCCTTTTTCCATTTTCCCTGGGAAAGAAAACTCAGCAGTCCAGGTTCCTGATGTCAGTTTGTAGGGCTCCCTTAGGTCTATCAGGGCAGCACAAGTTTGAGGTGGAGACAACTTCGGTGTGGGGTCCATCCTTCGATATAAGGATTTTTTGCAGTCAGGGCCAGGGGCCCCTGGGCACAACCTTTGGCCATTTTCCCTGGGAAAGAAAACTCAGCAGTCCAGGTTCCTGATGTCAGTTTGTAGGGCTCCCTTTGGTGTATCAGGGCAGCACAAGTTTGAGGTGGGGACATCTTCGGTGTGGGGACCATCCTTCGATATAAGGATTTTTTGAAGTCAGGGCTAGGAGCCCCTGGGCACAACCTTTGGCCATTTTCCCTGGGAAAGAAAACTCAGCAGTCCAGGTTCCTGATGTCAGTTTGTAGGGCTCCCTTGGGTCTATCAGGGCAGCACAAGTTTGAGGTGGGGACAACTTCGGTGTGGGGTCCATCCTTCGATATAAGGATTTTTTGCAGTCAGGGCCAGGGGCCCCTGGGCACACCCTTTTTCCATTTTCCCTGGGAAAGAAAACTCAGCAGTCCAGGTTCCTGATGTCAGTTTGTAGGGCTCCCTTGGGTCTATCAGGGCAGCACAAGTTTGAGGTGGGGACAACTTCGGTGTGGGGTCCATCCTTCGATATAAGGATTTTTTGCAGTCAGGGCCAGGGGCCCAGGGCCAGGGGCCCCTGGGCACATCCTTTTTCCATTTTCCCTGGGAAAGAAAACTCAGCAGTCCAGGTTCCTGATGTCAGTTTGTAGAGCTCCCTTGGGTCTATCAGGGCAGCACAAGTTTGAGGTGGGGACAACTTCGGTGTGGGCTCCATCCATCGATATAAGGATTTTTTGAAGTGAGTCCCCAGCCCAGGGCCAGGGGCCCCTGGGCACATCCTTTTTCCATTTTCCCTGGGAAAGAAAACTCAGCAGTCCAGGTTCCTGATGTCAGTTTGTAGGGCTCCCTTGGGTGTATCAGGGCAGCACAAGTTTGAGGTGGGGACAACTTCGTTGTGGGGTCCATCCTTCGATATAAGGTTTTTTTGCAGTCAGGGCCATTGGCCCCTGGGCACACCCTTTTTCCATTTTCCCTGGGAAAGAAAACTCAGCAGTCCAGGTTCCTGATGTCAGTTTGTAGGGCTCCCTTGGGTCTATCAGGGCAGCACAAGTTTGAGGTGGGGACATCTTTGGTGTGGGGTCCATCCTTCGATATAAGGATTCTTTGCAGAGAGGCCCAGCCCAGGGCCAGGGGACACTGGGCACAACCTTTTTCCATTTTCCCTGGGAAAGAAAACTCAGCAGTCCAGGTTCCTGATGTCAGTTTGTAGGGCTCCCTTGGGTCTATCAGGGCAGCACAAGTTTGATGTGGGGACAACTTCGGTGTGGGCTCCATCCTTCGATATAAGGATTTTTTGCAGTCAGGGCCAGGGGCCCAGGGCCAGGGGCCCCTGGGCACATCCTTTTTCCATTTTCCCTGGGAAAGAAAACTCAGCAGTCCAGGTTCCTGATGTCAGTTTGTAGGGCTCCCTTGGGTCTATCAGGGCAGCACAAGTTTGAGGTGGGGACAACTTCGGTGTGGGGTCCATCCTTCGATATAAGGATTTTTTGCAGTCAGGGCCAGGGGCCCAGGGCCAGGGGCCCCTGGGCACATCCTTTTTCCATTTTCCCTGGGAAAGAAAACTCAGCAGTCCAGGTTCCTGATGTCAGTTTGTAGGGCTCCCTTGGGTCTATCAGGGCAGCACAAGTTTGAGGTGGGGACAACTTCGGTGTGGGGTCCATCCTTCGATATAAGGATATTTTGCAGTCAGGGCCAGGGGCCCCTGGGCACATCCTTTTTCCATTTTCCCTGGGAAAGAAAACTCAGCAGTCCAGGTTCCTGATGTCAGTTTGTAGGGCTACCTTGGGTCTATCAGGGCAGCACAAGTTTGAGGTGGAGACAACTTCGGTGTGGGGTCCATCCTTCGATATAAGGATTTTTTGTAGTGAGGCCCAGCCCAGGGCCAGGGGCCCCTGGGCACACCCTTTTTCCATTTTCCCTGGGAAAGAAAACTCAGCAGTCCAGGTTCCTGATGTCAGTTTGTAGGGTTCCCTTGGGTCTAACAGGGCAGCACAAGTTTGAGGTGGGGACAACTTCGGTGTGGGGTCCATCCTTCGATATAAGGATTTTTTGCAGTCAGGGCCAGAGGCCCCTGGGCACACCCTTTTTCCATTTTCCCTGGGAAAGAAAACTCAGCAGTCCAGGTTCCTGATGTCAGTTTGTAGGGCTCCCTTAGGTCTATCAGGGCAGCACAAGTTTGAGGTGGAGACAACTTCGGTGTGGGGTCCATCCTTCGATATAAGGATTTTTTGCAGTCAGGGCCAGGGGCCCCTGGGCACAACCTTTGGCCATTTTCCCTGGGAAAGAAAACTCAGCAGTCCAGGTTCCTGATGTCAGTTTGTAGGGCTCCCTTTGGTGTATCAGGGCAGCACAAGTTTGAGGTGGGGACATCTTCGGTGTGGGGACCATCCTTCGATATAAGGATTTTTTGAAGTCAGGGCTAGGAGCCCCTGGGCACAACCTTTGGCCATTTTCCCTGGGAAAGAAAACTCAGCAGTCCAGGTTCCTGATGTCAGTTTGTAGGGCTCCCTTGGGTCTATCAGGGCAGCACAAGTTTGAGGTGGGGACAACTTCGGTGTGGGGTCCATCCTTCGATATAAGGATTTTTTGCAGTCAGGGCCAGGGGCCCAGGGCCAGGGGCCCCTGGGCACATCCTTTTTCCATTTTCCCTGGGAAAGAAAACTCAGCAGTCCAGGTTCCTGATGTCAGTTTGTAGAGCTCCCTTGGGTCTATCAGGGTAGCACAAGTTTGAGGTGGGGACAACTTCGGTGTGGGCTCCATCCATCGATATAAGGATTTTTTGAAGTGAGGCCTCAGCCCAGGGCCAGGGGCCCCTGGGCACATCCTTTTTCCATTTTCCCTGGGAAAGAAAACTCAGCAGTCCAGGTTCCTGATGTCAGTTTGTAGGGCTCCCTTGGGTGTATCAGGGCAGCACAAGTTTGAGGTGGGGACAACTTCGTTGTGGGGTCCATCCTTCGATATAAGGTTTTTTTGCAGTCAGGGCCATTGGCCCCTGGGCACACCCTTTTTCCATTTTCCCTGGGAAAGAAAACTCAGCAGTCCAGGTTCCTGATGTCAGTTTGTAGGGCTCCCTTGGGTCTATCAGGGCAGCACAAGTTTGAGGTGGGGACATCTTTGGTGTGGGGTCCATCCTTCGATATAAGGATTCTTTGCAGAGAGCCCCAGCCCAGGGCCAGGGGACACTGGGCACATCCTTTTTCCATTTTCCCTGGGAAAGAAAACTCAGCAGTCCAGGTTCCTGATGTCAGTTTGTAGGGCTCCCTTGGGTCTATCAGGGCAGCACAAGTTTGATGTGGGGACAACTTCGGTGTGGGCTCCATCCTTCGATATAAGGATTTTTTGCAGTCAGGGCCAGGGGCCCAGGGCCAGGGGCCCCTGGGCACATCCTTTTTCCATTTTCCCTGGGAAAGAAAACTCAGCAGTCCAGGTTCCTGATGTCAGTTTGTAGGGCTCCCTTGGGTCTATCAGGGCAGCACAAGTTTGAGGTGGGGACAACTTCGGTGTGGGGTCCATCGTTCGATATAAGGATATTTTGCAGTCAGGGCCAGGGGCCCCTGGGCACATCCTTTTTCCATTTTCCCTGGGAAAGAAAACTCAGCAGTCCAGGTTCCTGATGTCAGTTTGTAGGGCTCCCTTGGGTCTATCAGGGCAGCACAAATTTTAGAAGCGGAACACTTCGCTGTGGGGTCCATCCTTCGATATAAGGATTTTTTGCAGTGAGTCCCCAGCCCAGGGCCAGGGGCCCCTGGGCACATCCGTTTTCCATATTCCCTTGGAAAGAAAACTCAGCAGTCCAGGTTCCTGATGTCAGTTTGTAGGGCTCCCTTGGGTGTATCAGGGCAGCAGAGTTTTGAGGTGGGGACAACTTCGGTGTGGGGACGATCCTTCGATATAAGGATTTTTTGCAGTCAGGGCTAGGGGCCCCTGGGCACAACCTTTGGCCATTTTCCCTGGGAAAGAAAACTCAGCAGTCCAGGTTCCTGATGTCAGTTTGTAGGGCTCCCTTGGGTCTATCAGGGCAGCACAAGTTTGAGGTGGGGACAACATCGGTGTGGGGTCCATCCTTCAATATAAGGATTTTTTGCAGTCAGGGCCAGGGGCCCCTGGGCACATCCTTTTTCCATTTTCCCTGGGAAAGAAAACTCAGCAGTCCAGGTTCCTGATGTCATTTTGTAGGGCTCCCTTAGGTCTATCAGGGCAGCACAAGTTTGAGGTGGGGACAACTTCAGGGTGGGGTCCATCCTTCGATATAAGGATTTTTTGCAGTCAGGGCCAGGGGCCCCTGGGCACATCCTTTTTCCATTTTCCCTGGGAAAGAAAACTCAGCAGTCCAGGTTCCTGATGTCAGTTTGTAGGGCTCCCTTGGGTCTATCAGGGCAGCACAAGTTTGAGGTGGGGACAACTTCGGTGTGGGGTCCATCCTTCGATATAAGGATTTTTTGCAGTCAGGGCCAGGGGCCCAGGGCCAGGGGCCCCTGGGCACATCCTTTTTCCATTTTCCCTGGGAAAGAAAACTCAGCAGTCCAGGTTCCTGATGTCAGTTTGTAGGGCTCCCTTGGGTCTATCAGGGCAGCACAAGTTTGAGGTGGGGACAACTTCGGTGTGGGGTCCATCCTTCGATATAAGCTTTTTTTGCAGTCAGGGCCAGTGGCCCCTGGGCACAACCTTTTTCCATTTTCCCTGGGAAAGAAAACTCAGCATTCCAGGTTCCTGATGTCAGTTTGTAGGGCTCCCTTGGGTCTATCAGGGCAGCACAAGTTTGAGGTGGGGACATCTTCGGTGTGGGGTCCATCCTTCGATATAAGGATTCTTTGCAGAGAGGCCCAGCCCAGGGCCAGGGGACACTGGGCACATCCTTTTTCCATTTTCCCTGGGAAAGAAAACTCAGCAGTCCAGGTTCCTGATGTCAGTTTGTAGGGCTCCCTTGGGTCTATCAGGGCAGCACAAGTTTGAGGTGGGGACAACTTCGGTGTGGGGTCCATCCTTCGATATAAGGATTTTTTGCAGTCAGGGCCAGGAGCCCAGGGCCAGGGGCCCCTGGGCACATCCTTTTTCCATTTTCCCTGGGAAAGAAAACTCAGCAGTCCAGGTTCCTGATGTCAGTTTGTAGGGCTCCCTTGGGTCTATCAGGGCAGCACAAGTTTGAGGTGGGGACAACTTCGGTGTGGGCTCCATCCTTCGATATAAGGATTTTTTGCAGTCAGGGCCAGGGGCCCCTGGGCACATCCTTTTTCCATTTTCCCTGGGAAAGAAAACTCAGCAGTCCAGGTTCCTGATGTCAGTTTGTAGGGCTACCTTGGGTCTATCAGGGCAGCACAAGTTTGAGGTGGAGACAACTTCGGTGTGGGGTCCATCCTTCGATATAAGGATTTTTTGTAGTGAGGCCCAGCCCAGGGCCAGGGGCCCCTGGGCACACCCTTTTTCCATTTTCCCTGGGAAAGAAAACTCAGCAGTCCAGGTTCCTGATGTCAGTTTGTAGGGTTCCCTTGGGTCTAACAGGGCAGCACAAGTTTGAGGTGGGGACAACTTCGGTGTGGGGTCCATCCTTCGATATAAGGATTTTTTGCAGTCAGGGCCAGGGGCCCCTGGGCACACCCTTTTTCCATTTTCCCTGGGAAAGAAAAATCAGCAGTCCAGGTTCCTGATGTCAGTTTGTAGGGCTCCCTTAGGTCTATCAGGGCAGCACAAGTTTGAGGTGGAGACAACTTCGGTGTGGGGTCCATCCTTCGATATAAGGATTTTTTGCAGTCAGGGCCAGGGGCCCCTGGGCACAACCTTTGGCCATTTTCCCTGGGAAAGAAAACTCAGCAGTCCAGGTTCCTGATGTCAGTTTGCAGGGCTCCCTTTGGTGTATCAGGGCAGCACAAGTTTGAGGTGGGGACATCTTCAGTGTGGGGACCATCCTTCGATATAAGGATTTTTTGCAGTCAGCGCTAGGAGCCCCTGGGCACAACCTTTGGCCATTTTCCCTGGGAAAGAAAACTCAGCAGTCCAGGTTCCTGATGTCAGTTTGTAGAGCTCCCTTGGGTCTATCAGGGTATCAGAAGTTTGAGGTGGGGACAACTTCGGTGTGGGCTCCATCCTTCGATATAAGGATTTTTTGAAGTGAGGCCCCAGCCCAGGGCCAGGGGCCCCTGGGCACATCCTTTTTCCATTTTCCCTGGGAAAGAAAACTCAGCAGTCCAGGTTCCTGATGTCAGTTTGTAGGGCTCCCTTGGGTCTATCAGGGCAGCACAAGTTTGAGGTGGGGACAACTTCGGTGTGGGGTCCATCCTTCGATATAAGGATATTTTGCAGTCAGGGCCAGGGGCCCCTGGGCACATCCTTTTTCCATTTTCCCTGGGAAAGAAAACTCAGCAGTCCAGGTTCCTGATGTCAGTTTGTAGGGCTCCCTTGGGTGTATCAGGGCAGCACAAGTTTGAGGTGGGGACAACTTCGGTGTTGAGTCCATCCTTCGATATAAGGATTTTTTGCAGTCAGGGCCAGGGCCCCCTGGGCGCACCCTTTTTCCATTTTCCCTGGGAAAGAAAACAAAGCAGTCCAGGTTCCTGATGTCAGTTTGTAGGGCTCCCTTTGGTGTATCAGGGCAGCACAAGTTTGAGGTGGGGACAACTTCGGTGTGGGGTCCATCCTTCGCTATAAGGATTTTTTGCAGTCAGGGCCAGGGGCCCAGGGCCAGGGGCCCCTGGGCACATCCTTTTTCCATTTTCCCTGGGAAAGAAAACTCAGCAGTCCAGGTTCCTGATGTCAGTTTGTAGGGCTCCCTTGGGTCTATCAGGGCAGCACAAGTTTGAGGTGGAGACAACTTCGGTGTGGGCTCCATCCTTCGATATAAGGATTTTTTGTAGTGAGGCCCCAGCCCAGGGCCAGGGGCCCCTGGGCACATCCTTTTTCCATTTTCCCTGGGAAAGAAAACTCAGCAGTCCAGGTTCCTGATGTCAGTTTGTAGAGCTCCCTTGGGTCTATCAGGGTAGCACAAGTTGGAGGTGGGGACAACTTCGGTGTGGGCTCCATCCTTCGATATAAGGATTTTTTGAAGTGAGGCCCCAGCCCAGGGCCAGGGGCCCCTGGGCACATCCTTTTTCCATTTTCCCTGGGAAAGAAAACTCAGCAGTCCAGGTTCCTGATGTCAGTTTGTAGGGCTCCCTTGGGTCTATTAGGGCAGCACAAGTTTGAGGTGGGGACAACTTCAGTGTGGGGTCCATCCTTCGATATAAGGATTCTTTGCAGTCAGGGCCAGGGGCCCCTGGGCACATCCTTTTTCCATTTTCCCTGGGAAAGAAAACTCAGCAGTCCAGGTTCCTGATGTCAGTTTGTAGGGCTCCCTTGGGTCTATCAGGGCAGCACAAGTTTGAGGTGGGGACAACTTCAGTGTGGGGTCCATCCTTCGATATAAGGATTTTTTGCAGTCAGGGCCAGGGGCCCCTGGGCACAACCTTTTTCCATTTTCCCTGGGAAAGAAAACTCAGCAGTCCAGGTTCCTGATGTCAGTTTGTAGGGCTCCCTTGGGTCTATCAGGGCAGCACAAGTTTGAGGTGGAGACAATTTCGGTGTGGGGTCCATCCTTCGATATAAGGATTTTTTGTAGTGAGGCCCCAGCCCAGGGCCAGGGGCCCCTGGGCACAACCTTTTTCCATTTTCCCTGGGAAAGAAAACTCAGCAGTCCAGGTTCCTGATATCAGTTTGTAGGGCTCCCTTGGGTGTATCAGGGCAGCACAAGTTTGAGGTGGGGACAACTTCGGTGTGGGGTCCATCCTTCGATATAAGGTTTTTTTGCAGTCAGGGCCAGTGGCCCTTGGGCACACCCTTTTTCCATTTTCCCTGGGAAAGAAAACTCAGCAGTCCAGGTTCCTGATGTCAGTTTGTAGGGCTCCCTTGGGTCTATCAGGGCAGCACAAGTTTGAGGTGGGGACATCTTTGGTGTGGGGTCCATCCTTCGATATAAGGATTCTTTGCAGAGAGGCCCAGCCCAGGGCCAGGGGACACTGGGCACATCCTTTTTCCATTTTCCCTGGGAAAGAAAACTCAGCAGTCCAGGTTCCTGATGTCAGTTTGTAGGGCTCCCTTGGGTCTATCAGGGCAGCACAAGTTTGAGGTGGGGACAACTTCGGTGTGGGGTCCATCCTTCGATATAAGGAATTTTTGCAGTCAGGGCCAGGGGCCCAGGGCCAGGGGCCCCTGGGCACATCCTTTTTCCATTTTCCCTGGGAAAGAAAACTCAGCAGTCCAGGTTCCTGATGTCAGTTTGTAGGGCTCCCTTGGGTCTATCAGGGCAGCACAAGTTTGAGGTGGGGACAACTTCGGTGTGGGGTCCATCGTTCGATATAAGGATATTTTGCAGTCAGGGCCAGGGACCCCTGGGCACATCCTTTTTCCATTTTCCCTGGGAAAGAAAACTCAGCAGTCCAGGTTCCTGATGTCAGTTTGTAGAGCTCCCTTGGGTCTATCAGGGTAGCACAAGTTGGAGGTGGGGACAACTTCGGTGTGGGGTCCATCCTTCGATATAAGGATTTTTTGTAGTGAGGCCCCAGCCCAGGGCCAGGGGCCCCTGGGCACATCCTTTTTCCATTTTCCCTGGGAAAGAAAACTCAGCAGTCCAGGTTCCTGATGTCAGTTTGTAGGGCTCCCTTGGGTCTATTAGGGCAGCACAAGTTTGAGGTGGGGACAAGTTCAGTGTGGGGTCCATCCTTCGATATAAGGATTTTTGCAGTCAGGGCCAGGGGCCCCTGGGCACATCCTTTTTCCATTTTCCCTGGGAAAGAAAACTCAGCAGTCCAGGTTCCTGATGTCAGTTTGTAGGGCTCCCTTGGGTCTATCAGGGCAGCACAAGTTTGAGGTGGGGACAACTTCAGTGTGGGGTCCATCCTTCGATATAAGGATTTTTTGCAGTCAGGGCCAGGGGCCCCTGGGCACAACCTTTTTCCATTTTCCCTGGGAAAGAAAACTCAGCAGTCCAGGTTCCTGATGTCAGTTTGTAGGGCTCCCTTGGGTCTATCAGGGCAGCACAAGTTTGAGGTGGAGACAATTTCGGTGTGGGGTCCATCCTTCGATATAAGGATTTTTTGTAGTGAGGCCCCAGCCCAGGGCCAGGGGCCCCTGGGCACACCCTTTTTCCATTTTCCCTGGGAAAGAAAACTCAGCAGTCCAGGTTCCTGATGTCAGTTTGTAGGGCTCCCTTGGGTGTATCAGGGCAGCACAAGTTTGAGGTGGGGACAACTTTGGTGTGGGGTCCATCCTTCGATATAAGGTTTTTTTGTAGTCAGGGCCAGTGGCCCCTGGGCACACCCTTTTTCCATTTTCCCTGGGAAAGAAAACTCAGCAGTCCAGGTTCCTGATGTCAGTTTGTAGGGCTCCCTTGGGTCTATCAGGGCAGCACAAGTTTGAGGTGGGGACATCTTTGGTGTGGGGTCCATCCTTCGATATAAGGATTCTTTGCAGAGAGGCCCAGCCCAGGGCCAGGGGACACTGGGCACATCCTTTTTCCATTTTCCCTGGGAAAGAAAACTCAGCAGTCCAGGTTCCTGATGTCAGTTTGTAGGGCTCCCTTGGGTCTATCAGGGCAGCACAAGTTTGAGGTGGGGACAACTTCGGTGTGGGGTCCATCCTTCGATATAAGGATTTTTTGCAGTCAGGGCCAGGGGCCCAGGGCCAGGGGCCCCTGGGCACATCCTTTTTCCATTTTCCCTGGGAAAGAAAACTCAGCAGTCCAGGTTCCTGATGTCAGTTTGTAGGGCTCCCTTGGGTCTATCAGGGCAGCACAAGTTTGAGGTGGGGACAACTTCGGTGTGGGGTCCATCGTTCGATATAAGGATATTTTGCAGTCAGGGCCAGGGGCCCCTGGGCACATCCTTTTTCCATTTTCCCTGGGAAAGAAAACTCAGCAGTCCAGGTTCCTGATGTCAGTTTGTAGGGCTCCCTTGGGTCTATCAGGGCAGCACAAATTTTAGAAGCGGAACACTTCGCTGTGGGGTCCATCCTTCGATATAAGGATTTTTTGCAGTGAGTCCCCAGCCCAGGGCCAGGGGCCCCTGGGCACATCCGTTTTCCATTTTCCCTTGGAAAGAAAACTCAGCAGTCCAGGTTCCTGATGTCAGTTTGTAGGGCTCCCTTGGGTGTATCAGGGCAGCAGAGGTTTGAGGTGGGGACAACTTCGGTGTGGGGACCATCCTTCGATATAAGGATTTTTTGCAGTCAGGGCTAGGGGCCCCTGGGCACAACCTTTGGCCATTTTCCCTGGGAAAGAAAACTCAGCAGTCCAGGTTCCTGATGTCAGTTTGTAGGGCTCCCTTGGGTCTATCAGGGCAGCACAAGTTTGAGGTGGGGACAACTTCAGTGTGGGCTCCATCCTTCGATATAAGAATTTTTTGCAGTCAGGGCCCGGGGCCCCTGGGCACAACCTTTGGCCATTTTACCTGGGAAAGAAAACTCAGCAGTCCAGGTTCCTGATGTCAGTTTGTAGGGCTCCCTTGGGTCTATCAGGGCAGCACAATTTTGAGGTGGAGACAATTTCGGTGTGGGGTCCATCCTTTGATATAAGGATTATTTGTAATGAGGCCCCAGCCCAGGACCAGGGGCCCCTGGGCACATCCTTTTTCCATTTTCCCTGGGAAAGAAAACTCAGCAGTCCAGGTTCCTGATGTCAGTTTGTAGGGCTCCCTTGGGTCTATCAGGGCAGCACAAGTTTGAGGTGGGGACAACTTCGGTGTGGGGTCCATCCTTCGATATAAGGTTTTTTTGCAGTCAGGGCCATTGGCCCCTGGGCACACCCTTTTTCCATTTTCCCTGGGAAAGAAAACTCAGCAGTCCAGGTTCCTGATGTCAGTTTGTAGGGCTCCCTTGGGTCTATCAGGGCAGCACAAGTTTGAGGTGGGGACATCTTTGGTGTGGGCTCCATCCTTCGATATAAGGATTTTTTGCAGTCAGGGCCAGGGGCCCAGGGCCAGGGGCCCCTGGGCACATCCTTTTTCCATTTTCCCTGGGAAAGAAAACTCAGCAGTCCAGGTTCCTGATGTCAGTTTGTAGGGCTCCCTTGGGTCTATCAGGGCAGCACAAGTTTGAGGTGGGGACAACTTCGGTGTGGGGTCCATCGTTCGATATAAGGATATTTTGCAGTCAGGGCCAGGGGCCCCTGGGCACATCCTTTTTCCATTTTCCCTGGGAAAGAAAACTCAGCAGTCCAGGTTCCTGATGTCAGTTTGTAGGGCTCCCTTGGGTCTATCAGGGCAGCACAAATTTTAGAAGCGGAACACTTCGCTGTGGGGTCCATCCTTCGATATAAGGATTTTTTGCAGTGAGTCCCCAGCCCAGGGCCAGGGGCCCCTGGGCACATCCGTTTTCCATTTTCCCTTGGAAAGAAAACTCAGCAGTCCAGGTTCCTGATGTCAGTTTGTAGGGCTCCCTTGGGTGTATCAGGGCAGCAGAGTTTTGAGGTGGGGACAACTTCGGTGTGGGGACCATCCTTCGATATAAGGATTTTTTGCAGTCAGGGCTAGGGGCCCCTGGGCACAACCTTTGGCCATTTTCCCTGGGAAAGAAAACTCAGCAGTCCAGGTTCCTGATGTCAGTTTGTAGGGCTCCCTTGGGTCTATCAGGGCAGCACAAGTTTGAGGTGGGGACAACTTCGGTGTGGGGTCCATCCTTCGATATAAGGATATTTTGCAGTCAGGGCCAGAGGCCCCTGGGCACATCCTTTTTCCATTTTCCCTGGGAAAGAAAACTCAGCAGTCCAGGTTCCTGATGTCAGTTTGTAGGGCTCCCTTGGGTCTATCAGGGCAGCACAAGTTTGAGGTGGGGACAACTTCGGTGTGGGGTCCATCCTTCGATATAAGGATTTTTTGTAGTGAGGCCCCAGCCCAGGGCCAGGGGCCCCTGGGCACAATCCTTTTTCCATTTTCCCTGGGAAAGAAAACTCAGCAGTCCAGGTTCCTGATGTCAGTTTGTAGGGCTCCCTTGGGTCTATCAGGGCAGCACAAGTTTGAGGTGGGGACAACTTCGGTGTGGGGTCCATCCTTCGATATAAGGATTTTTTGCAGTCAGGGCCAGGGGCCCCTGGGCACATCCTTTTTCCATTTTCCCTGGGAAAGAAAACTCAGCAGTCCAGGTTCCTGATGTCAGTTTGTAGAGCTCCCTTGGGTCTATCAGGGTAGCACAAGTTTGAGGTGGGGACAACTTCGGTGTGGGGTCCATCCTTCGATATAAGGATTTTTTGCAGTCAGGGCCAGGGGCCCAGGGCCAGGGGCCCCTGGGCACATCCTTTTTCCATTTTCCCTGGGAAAGAAAACTCAGCAGTCCAGGTTCCTGATGTCAGTTTGTAGGGCTCCCTTGGGTCTATCAGGGCAGCACAAGTTTGAGGTGGGGACAACTTCGGTGTGGGGTCCATCCTTCGATATAAGGATATTTTGCAGTCAGGGCCAGGGGCCCCTGGGCACATCCTTTTTCCATTTTCCCTGGGAAAGAAAACTCAGCAGTCCAGGTTCCTGATGTCAGTTTGTAGGGCTACCTTGGGTCTATCAGGGCAGCACAAGTTTGAGGTGGAGACAACTTCGGTGTGGGGTCCATCCTTCGATATAAGGATATTTTGCAGTAAGGGCCAGGGGCCCCTGGGCACATCCTTTTTCCATTTTCCCTGGGAAAGAAAACTCAGCAGTCCAGGTTCCTGATGTCAGTTTGTAGGGCTACCTTGGGTCTATCAGGGCAGCACAAGTTTGAGGTGGAGACAACTTCGGTGTGGGGTCCATCCTTCGATATAAGGATTTTTTGTAGTGAGTCCCAGCCCAGGGCCAGGGGCCCCTGGGCACATCCTTTTTCCATTTTCCCTGGGAAAGAAAACTCAGCAGTCCAGGTTCCTGATGTCAGTTTGTAGGGTTCCCTTGGGTCTAACAGGGCAGCACAAGTTTGAGGTGGGGACAACTTCGGTGTGGGGTCCATCCTTCGATATAAGGATTTTTTGCAGTCAGGGCCAGGGGCCCCTGGGCACATCCTTTTTCCATTTTCCCTGGGAAAGAAAACTCAGCAGTCCAGGTTCCTGATGTCAGTTTGTAGGGCTCCCTTAGGTCTATCAGGGCAGCACAAGTTTGAGGTGGGGACAACTTCGGTGTGGGCTCCATCCTTCGATATAAGGATTTTTTGCAGTCAGGGCAAGGGCCCCCTGGGCACATCCTTTTTCCATTTTCCCTGGGAAAGAAAACTCAGCAGTCCAGGTTCCTGATGTCAGTTTGTAGGGCTCCCTTGGGTCTATCAGGGCAGCACAAGTTTGAGGTGGGGACAACTTCGGTGTGGGGTCCATCCTTCGATATAAGGATTCTTTGCAGTCAGGGCCAGGGGCCCAGGGCCAGGGGCCCCTGGGCACATCCTTTTTCCATTTTCCCTGGGAAAGAAAACTCAGCAGTCCAGGTTCCTGATGTCAGTTTGTAGGGCTCCCTTGGGTCTATCAGGGCAGCACAAGTTTGAGGTGGGGACAACTTCGGTGTGGGGTCCATCCTTCGATATAAGGATATTTTGCAGTCAGGGCCAGGGGCCCCTGGGCACATCCTTTTTCCATTTTCCCTGGGAAAGAAAACTCAGCAGTCCAGGTTCCTGATGTCAGTTTGTAGGGCTCCCTTGGGTCTATCAGGGCAGCACAAGTTTGAGGTGGAGACAACTTCGGTGTGGGGTCCATCCTTCGATATAAGGATTTTTTGTAGTGAGGCCCAGCCCAGGGCCAGGGGCCCCTGGGCACATCCTTTTTCCATTTTCCCTGGGAAAGAAAACTCAGCAGTCCAGGTTCCTGATGTCAGTTTGTAGGGTTCCCTTGGGTCTAACAGGGCAGCACAAGTTTGAGGTGGGGACAACATCGGTGTGGGGTCCATCCTTCGATATAAGGATTTTTTGCAGTCAGGGCCAGGGGCCCCTGGGCACATCCTTTTTCCATTTTCCCTGGGAAAGAAAACTCAGCAGTCCAGGTTCCTGATGTCAGTTTGTAGGACTCCCTTAGGTCTATTAGGGCAGCACAAATTTGAGGTGGGGACAACTTCAGTGTGGGGTCCATCCTTCGATATAAGGATTTTTTGCAGTCAGGGCCAGGGGCCCCTGGGCACAATCCTTTTTCCATTTTCCCTGGGAAAGAAAACTCAGCAGTCCAGGTTCCTGATGTCAGTTTGTAGGGCTCCCTTGGGTCTATCAGGGCAGCACAAGTTTGAGGTGGGGACAACTTCAGTGTGGGGTCCATCCTTCGATATAAGGATTTTTTGCAGTCAGGGCCAGGGGCCCCTGGGCACAACCTTTGGCCATTTTACCTGGGAAAGAAAACTCAGCAGTCCAGGTTCCTGATGTCAGTTTGTAGGGCTCCCTTGGGTCTATCAGGGCAGCACAAGTTTGAGGTGGGGACAACATCGGTGTGGGGTCCATCCTTCAATATAAGGATTTTTTGCAGTCAGGGCCAGGGGCCCCTGGGCACATCCTTTTTCCATTTTCCCTGGGAAAGAAAACTCAGCAGTCCAGGTTCCTGATGTCAGTTTGTAGGGCTCCCTTAGGTCTATTAGGGCAGTACCAGTTTGAGGTGGGGACAACTTCAGTGTGGGGTCCATCCTTCGATATAAGGATTTTTTGCAGTCAGGGCCAGGGGCCCCTGGGCACATCCTTTTTCCATTTTCCCTGGGAAAGAAAACTCAGCAGTCCAGGTTCCTGATGTCAGTTTGTAGGGCTCCCTTGGGTCTATCAGGGCAGCACAAGTTTGAGGTGGGGACAACTTCGGTGTGGGGTCCATCCTTCGATATAAGGATTTTTTGCAGTCAGGGCCAGGGGCCCAGGGCCAGGGGCCCCTGGGCACATCCTTTTTCCATTTTCCCTGGGAAAGAAAACTCAGCAGTCCAGGTTCCTGATGTCAGTTTGTAGGGCTCCCTTGGGTCTATCAGGGCAGCACAAGTTTGAGGTGGGGACAACTTCGGTGTGGGCTCCATCCTTCGATATAAGGTTTTTTTGCAGTCAGGGCCAGTGGCCCTTGGGCACACCCTTTTTCCATTTTCCCTGGGAAAGAAAACTCAGCAGTCCAGGTTCCTGATGTCAGTTTGTAGGGCTCCCTTGGGTCTATCAGGGCAGCACAAGTTTGAGGTGGGGACATCTTTGGTGTGGGGTCCATCCTTCGATATAAGGATTCTTTGCAGAGAGGCCCAGCCCAGGGCCAGGGAACACTGGGCACATCCTTTTTCCATTTTCCCTGGGAAAGAAAACTCAGCAGTCCAGGTTCCTGATGTCACTTTGTAGGGCTCCCTTGGGTCTATCAGGGCAGCACAAGTTTGAGGTGGGGACAACTTCGGTGTGGGGTCCATCCTTCGATATAAGGATTTTTTGCAGTCAGGGCCAGGGGCCCAGGGCCAGGGGCCCCTGGGCATATCCTTTTTCCATTTTCCCTGGGAAAGAAAACTCAGCAGTCCAGGTTCCTGATGTCAGTTTGTAGGGCTCCCTTGGGTCTATCAGGGCAGCACAAGTTTGAGGTGGGGACAACTTCGGTGTGGGGTCCATCGTTCGATATAAGGATATTTTGCAGTCAGGGCCAGGGGCCCCTGGGCACATCCTTTTTCCATTTTCCCTGGGAAAGAAAACTCAGCAGTCCAGGTTCCTGATGTCAGTTTGTAGGGCTCCCTTGGGTCTATCAGGGCAGCACAATTTTGAGGTGGAGACAATTTCGGTGTGGGGTCCATCCTTTGATATAAGGATTATTTGTAATGAGGCCCCAGCCCAGGACCAGGGGCCCCTGGGCACATCCTTTTTCCATTTTCCCTGGGAAAGAAAACTCAGCAGTCCAGGTTCCTGATGTCAGTTTGTAGGGCTCCCTTGGGTCTATCAGGGCAGCACAAGTTTGAGGTGGGGACAACTTCGGTGTGGGGTCCATCCTTCGATATAAGGTTTTTTTGCAGTCAGGGCCATTGGCCCCTGGGCACACCCTTTTTCCATTTTCCCTGGGAAAGAAAACTCAGCAGTCCAGGTTCCTGATGTCAGTTTGTAGGGCTCCCTTGGGTCTATCAGGGCAGCACAAGTTTGAGGTGGGGACATCTTTGGTGTGGGGTCCATCCTTCGATATAAGGATTTTTTGCAGTGAGTTCCCAGCCCAGGGCCAGGGGACACTGGGCACATCCTTTTTCCATTTTCCCTGGGAAAGAAAACTCAGCAGTCCAGGTTCCTGATGTCAGTTTGTAGGGCTCCCTTGGGTCTATCAGGGCAGCACAAGTTTGAGGTGGGGACAACTTCGGTGTGGGCTCCATCCTTCGATATAAGGATTTTTTGCAGTCAGGGCCAGGGGCCCAGGGCCAGGGGCCCCTGGGCACATCCTTTTTCCATTTTCCCTGGGAAAGAAAACTCAGCAGTCCAGGTTCCTGATGTCAGTTTGTAGGGCTCCCTTGGGTGTATCAGGGCAGCAGAGTTTTGAGGTGGGGACAACTTCGGTGTGGGGACCATCCTTCGATATAAGGATTTTTTGCAGTCAGGGCCAGAGGCCCCTGGGCACATCCTTTTTCCATTTTCCCTGGGAAAGAAAACTCAGCAGTCCAGGTTCCTGATGTCAGTTTGTAGGGCTCCCTTGGGTCTATCAGGGCAGCACAAGTTTGAGGTGGGGACAACTTCGGTGTGGGGTCCATCCTTCGATATAAGGATTTTTTGTAGTGAGGCCCCAGCCCAGGGCCAGGGGCCCCTGGGCACAATCCTTTTTCCATTTTCCCTGGGAAAGAAAACTCAGCAGTCCAGGTTCCTGATGTCAGTTTGTAGGGCTCCCTTGGGTCTATCAGGGCAGCACAAGTTTGAGGTGGGGACAACTTCGGTGTGGGGTCCATCCTTCGATATAAGGATTTTTTGCAGTCAGGGCCAGGGGCCCCTGGGCACATCCTTTTTCCATTTTCCCTGGGAAAGAAAACTCAGCAGTCCAGGTTCCTGATGTCAGTTTGTAGAGCTCCCTTGGGTCTATCAGGGTAGCACAAGTTTGAGGTGGGGACAACTTCGGTGTGGGGTCCATCCTTCGATATAAGGATTTTTTGCAGTCAGGGCCAGGGGCCCAGGGCCAGGGGCCCCTGGGCACATCCTTTTTCCATTTTCCCTGGGAAAGAAAACTCAGCAGTCCAGGTTCCTGATGTCAGTTTGTAGGGCTCCCTTGGGTCTATCAGGGCAGCACAAGTTTGAGGTGGGGACAACTTCGGTGTGGGGTCCATCCTTCGATATAAGGATATTTTGCAGTCAGGGCCAGGGGCCCCTGGGCACATCCTTTTTCCATTTTCCCTGGGAAAGAAAACTCAGCAGTCCAGGTTCCTGATGTCAGTTTGTAGGGCTACCTTGGGTCTATCAGGGCAGCACAAGTTTGAGGTGGAGACAACTTCGGTGTGGGGTCCATCCTTCGATATAAGGATATTTTGCAGTAAGGGCCAGGGGCCCCTGGGCACATCCTTTTTCCATTTTCCCTGGGAAAGAAAACTCAGCAGTCCAGGTTCCTGATGTCAGTTTGTAGGGCTACCTTGGGTCTATCAGGGCAGCACAAGTTTGAGGTGGAGACAACTTCGGTGTGGGGTCCATCCTTCGATATACGGATTTTTTGTAGTGAGTCCCAGCCCAGGGCCAGGGGCCCCTGGGCACATCCTTTTTCCATTTTCCCTGGGAAAGAAAACTCAGCAGTCCAGGTTCCTGATGTCAGTTTGTAGGGTTCCCTTGGGTCTAACAGGGCAGCACAAGTTTGAGGTGGGGACAACTTCGGTGTGGGGTCCATCCTTCGATATAAGGATTTTTTGCAGTCAGGGCCAGGGGCCCCTGGGCACATCCTTTTTCCATTTTCCCTGGGAAAGAAAACTCAGCAGTCCAGGTTCCTGATGTCAGTTTGTAGGGCTCCCTTAGGTCTATCAGGGCAGCACAAGTTTGAGGTGGGGACAACTTCGGTGTGGGCTCCATCCTTCGATATAAGGATTTTTTGCAGTCAGGGCAAGGGCCCCCTGGGCACATCCTTTTTCCATTTTCCCTGGGAAAGAAAACTCAGCAGTCCAGGTTCCTGATGTCAGTTTGTAGGGCTCCCTTGGGTCTATCAGGGCAGCACAAGTTTGAGGTGGGGACAACTTCGGTGTGGGGTCCATCCTTCGATATAAGGATTCTTTGCAGTCAGGGCCAGGGGCCCAGGGCCAGGGGCCCCTGGGCACATCCTTTTTCCATTTTCCCTGGGAAAGAAAACTCAGCAGTCCAGGTTCCTGATGTCAGTTTGTAGGGCTCCCTTGGGTCTATCAGGGCAGCACAAGTTTGAGGTGGGGACAACTTCGGTGTGGGGTCCATCCTTCGATATAAGGATATTTTGCAGTCAGGGCCAGGGGCCCCTGGGCACATCCTTTTTCCATTTTCCCTGGGAAAGAAAACTCAGCAGTCCAGGTTCCTGATGTCAGTTTGTAGGGCTACCTTGGGTCTATCAGGGCAGCACAAGTTTGAGGTGGAGACAACTTCGGTGTGGGGTCCATCCTTCGATATAAGGATTTTTTGTAGTGAGGCCCAGCCCAGGGCCAGGGGCCCCTGGGCACATCCTTTTTCCATTTTCCCTGGGAAAGAAAACTCAGCAGTCCAGGTTCCTGATGTCAGTTTGTAGGGTTCCCTTGGGTCTAACAGGGCAGCACAAGTTTGAGGTGGGGACAACATCGGTGTGGGGTCCATCCTTCGATATAAGGATTTTTTGCAGTCAGGGCCAGGGGCCCCTGGGCACATCCTTTTTCCATTTTCCCTGGGAAAGAAAATTCAGCAGTCCAGGTTCCT
Organism: Lonchura striata; assembly: GCF_050655825.1. Classification (NCBI taxonomy): domain Eukaryota; kingdom Metazoa; phylum Chordata; class Aves; order Passeriformes; family Estrildidae; genus Lonchura; species Lonchura striata. Next base: position 6,589,893 of record NC_140727.1, read on the forward strand.
GATGTCAGTTTGTAGGACTCCCTTAGGTCTATTAGGGCAGCACAAATTTGAGGTGGGGACAACTTCAGTGTGGGGTCCATCCTTCGATATAAGGATTTTTTGCAGTCAGGGCCAGGGGCCCCTGGGCACAATCCTTTTTCCATTTTCCCTGGGAAAGAAAACTCAGCAGTCCAGGTTCCTGATGTCAGTTTGTAGGGCTCCCTTGGGTCTATCAGGGCAGCACAAGTTTGAGGTGGGGACAACTTCAGTGTGGGGTCCATCCTTCGATATAAGGATTTTTTGCAGTCAGGGCCAGGGGCCCCTGGGCACAACCTTTGGCCATTTTACCTGGGAAAGAAAACTCAGCAGTCCAGGTTCCTGATGTCAGTTTGTAGGGCTCCCTTGGGTCTATCAGGGCAGCACAAGTTTGAGGTGGGGACAACATCGGTGTGGGGTCCATCCTTCAATATAAGGATTTTTTGCAGTCAGGGCCAGGGGCCCCTGGGCACATCCTTTTTCCATTTTCCCTGGGAAAGAAAACTCAGCAGTCCAGGTTCCTGATGTCAGTTTGTAGGGCTCCCTTAGGTCTATTAGGGCAGTACCAGTTTGAGGTGGGGACAACTTCAGTGTGGGGTCCATCCTTCGATATAAGGATTTTTTGCAGTCAGGGCCAGGGGCCCCTGGGCACATCCTTTTTCCATTTTCCCTGGGAAAGAAAACTCAGCAGTCCAGGTTCCTGATGTCAGTTTGTAGGGCTCCCTTGGGTCTATCAGGGCAGCACAAGTTTGAGGTGGGGACAACTTCGGTGTGGGGTCCATCCTTCGATATAAGGATTTTTTGCAGTCAGGGCCAGGGGCCCAGGGCCAGGGGCCCCTGGGCACATCCTTTTTCCATTTTCCCTGGGAAAGAAAACTCAGCAGTCCAGGTTCCTGATGTCAGTTTGTAGGGCTCCCTTGGGTCTATCAGGGCAGCACAAGTTTGAGGTGGGGACAACTTCGGTGTGGGCTCCATCCTTCGATATAAGGTTTTTTTGCAGTCAGGGCCAGTGGCCCTTGGGCACACCCTTTTTCCATTTTCCCTGGGAAAGAAAACTCAGCAGTCCAGGTTCCTGATGTCAGTTTGTAGGGCTCCCTTGGGTCTATCAGGGCAGCACAAGTTTGAGGTGGGGACATCTTTGGTGTGGGGTCCATCCTTCGATATAAGGATTCTTTGCAGAGAGGCCCAGCCCAGGGCCAGGGAACACTGGGCACATCCTTTTTCCATTTTCCCTGGGAAAGAAAACTCAGCAGTCCAGGTTCCTGATGTCACTTTGTAGGGCTCCCTTGGGTCTATCAGGGCAGCACAAGTTTGAGGTGGGGACAACTTCGGTGTGGGGTCCATCCTTCGATATAAGGATTTTTTGCAGTCAGGGCCAGGGGCCCAGGGCCAGGGGCCCCTGGGCATATCCTTTTTCCATTTTCCCTGGGAAAGAAAACTCAGCAGTCCAGGTTCCTGATGTCAGTTTGTAGGGCTCCCTTGGGTCTATCAGGGCAGCACAAGTTTGAGGTGGGGACAACTTCGGTGTGGGGTCCATCGTTCGATATAAGGATATTTTGCAGTCAGGGCCAGGGGCCCCTGGGCACATCCTTTTTCCATTTTCCCTGGGAAAGAAAACTCAGCAGTCCAGGTTCCTGATGTCAGTTTGTAGAGCTCCCTTGGGTCTATCAGGGTAGCACAAGTTGGAGGTGGGGACAACATCGGTGTGGGCTCCATCCTTCGATATAAGGATTTTTTGAAGTGAGGCCCCAGCCCAGGGCCAGGGGCCCCTGGGCACATCCTTTTTCCATTTTCCCTGGGAAAGAAAACTCAGCAGTCCAGGTTCCTGATGTCAGTTTGTAGGGCTCCCTTGGGTGTATCAGGGCAGCAGAGGTTTGAGGTGGGGACAACTTCGGTGTGGGGACCATCCTTCGATATAAGGATTTTTTGCAGTCTGGGCTAGGGGCCCCTGGGCACAACCTTTGGCCATTTTCCCTGGGAAAGAAAACTCAGCAGTCCAGGTTCCTGATGTCAGTTTGTAGGGCTCCCTTGGGTCTATCAGGGCAGCACAAGTTTGAGGTGGGGACAACTTCAGTGTGGGCTCCATCCTTCGATATAAGAATTTTTTGCAGTCAGGGCCCGGGGCCCCTGGGCACAACCTTTGGCCATTTTACCTGGGAAAGAAAACTCAGCAGTCCAGGTTCCTGATGTCAGTTTGTAGGGCTCCCTTGGGTCTATCAGGGCAGCACAATTTTGCGGTGGAGACAATTTCGGTGTGGGGTCCATCCTTTGATATAAGGATTATTTGTAATGAGGCCCCAGCCCAGGACCAGGGGCCCCTGGGCACATCCTTTTTCCATTTTCCCTGGGAAAGAAAACTCAGCAGTCCAGGTTCCTGATGTCAGTTTGTAGGGCTCCCTTGGGTCTATCAGGGCAGCACAAGTTTGAGGTGGGGACAACTTCGGTGTGGGCTCCATCCTTCGATATAAGGTTTTTTTGCAGTCAGGGCCATTGGCCCCTGGGCACACCCTTTTTCCATTTTCCCTGGGAAAGAAAACTCAGCAGTCCAGGTTCCTGATGTCAGTTTGTAGGGCTCCCTTGGGTCTATCAGGGCAGCACAAGTTTGAGGTGGGGACATCTTTGGTGTGGGGTCCATCCTTCGATATAAGGATTCTTTGCAGAGAGGCCCAGCCCAGGGCCAGGGGACACTGGGCACATCCTTTTTCCATTTTCCCTGGGAAAGAAAACTCAGCAGTCCAGGTTCCTGATGTCAGTTTGTAGGGCTCCCTTGGGTCTATCAGGGCAGCACAAGTTTGATGTGGGGACAACTTCGGTGTGGGGTCCATCCTTCGATATAAGGATTTTTTGCAGTCAGGGCCAGGGGCCCAGGGCCAGGGGCCCCTGGGCACATCCTTTTTCCATTTTCCCTGGGAAAGAAAACTCAGCAGTCCAGGTTCCTGATGTCAGTTTGTAGGGTTCCCTTGGGTCTAACAGGGCAGCACAAGTTTGAGGTGGGGACAACATCGGTGTGGGGTCCATCCTTCGATATAAGGATTTTTTGCAGTCAGGGCCAGGGGCCCCTGGGCACATCCTTTTTCCATTTTCCCTGGGAAAGAAAACTCAGCAGTCCAGGTTCCTGATGTCAGTTTGTAGGACTCCCTTAGGTCTATTAGGGCAGCACAAATTTGAGGTGGGGACAACTTCAGTGTGGGGTCCATCCTTCGATATAAGGATTTTTTGCAGTCAGGGCCAGGGGCCCCTGGGCACAATCCTTTTTCCATTTTCCCTGGGAAAGAAAACTCAGCAGTCCAGGTTCCTGATGTCAGTTTGTAGGGCTCCCTTGGGTCTATCAGGGCAGCACAAGTTTGAGGTGGGGACAACTTCAGTGTGGGGTCCATCCTTCGATATAAGGATTTTTTGCAGTCAGGGCCAGGGGCCCCTGGGCACAACCTTTGGCCATTTTACCTGGGAAAGAAAACTCAGCAGTCCAGGTTCCTGATGTCAGTTTGTAGGGCTCCCTTGGGTCTATCAGGGCAGCACAAGTTTGAGGTGGGGACAACATCGGTGTGGGGTCCATCCTTCAATATAAGGATTTTTTGCAGTCAGGGCCAGGGGCCCCTGGGCACATCCTTTTTCCATTTTCCCTGGGAAAGAAAACTCAGCAGTCCAGGTTCCTGATGTCAGTTTGTAGGGCTCCCTTAGGTCTATTAGGGCAGCACCAGTTTGAGGTGGGGACAACTTCAGTGTGGGGTCCATCCTTCGATATAAGGATTTTTTGCAGTCAGGGCCAGGGGCCCCTGGGCACATCCTTTTTCCATTTTCCCTGGGAAAGAAAACTCAGCAGTCCAGGTTCCTGATGTCAGTTTGTAGGGCTCCCTTGGGTCTATCAGGGCAGCACAAGTTTGAGGTGGGGACAACTTCGGTGTGGGGTCCATCCTTCGATATAAGGATTTTTTGCAGTCAGGGCCAGGGGCCCAGGGCCAGGGGCCCCTGGGCACATCCTTTTTCCATTTTCCCTGGGAAAGAAAACTCAGCAGTCCAGGTTCCTGATGTCAGTTTGTAGGGCTCCCTTGGGTCTATCAGGGCAGCACAAGTTTGAGGTGGGGACAACTTCGGTGTGGGCTCCATCCTTCGATATAAGGTTTTTTTGCAGTCAGGGCCAGTGGCCCTTGGGCACACCCTTTTTCCATTTTCCCTGGGAAAGAAAACTCAGCAGTCCAGGTTCCTGATGTCAGTTTGTAGGGCTCCCTTGGGTCTATCAGGGCAGCACAAGTTTGAGGTGGGGACATCTTTGGTGTGGGGTCCATCCTTCGATATAAGGATTCTTTGCAGAGAGGCCCAGCCCAGGGCCAGGGAACACTGGGCACATCCTTTTTCCATTTTCCCTGGGAAAGAAAACTCAGCAGTCCAGGTTCCTGATGTCAGTTTGTAGGGCTCCCTTGGGTCTATCAGGGCAGCACAAGTTTGAGGTGGGGACAACTTCGGTGTGGGGTCCATCCTTCGATATAAGGATTTTTTGCAGTCAGGGCCAGGGGCCCAGGGCCAGGGGCCCCTGGGCACATCCTTTTTCCATTTTCCCTGGGAAAGAAAACTCAGCAGTCCAGGTTCCTGATGTCAGTTTGTAGGGCTCCCTTGGGTCTATCAGGGCAGCACAAGTTTGAGGTGGGGACAACTTCGGTGTGGGGTCCATCGTTCGATATAAGGATATTTTGCAGTCAGGGCCAGGGGCCCCTGGGCACATCCTTTTTCCATTTTCCCTGGGAAAGAAAACTCAGCAGTCCAGGTTCCTGATGTCAGTTTGTAGAGCTCCCTTGGGTCTATCAGGGTAGCACAAGTTGGAGGTGGGGACAACATCGGTGTGGGCTCCATCCTTCGATATAAGGATTTTTTGAAGTGAGGCCCCAGCCCAGGGCCAGGGGCCCCTGGGCACATCCTTTTTCCATTTTCCCTGGGAAAGAAAACTCAGCAGTCCAGGTTCCTGATGTCAGTTTGTAGGGCTCCCTTGGGTGTATCAGGGCAGCAGAGGTTTGAGGTGGGGACAACTTCGGTGTGGGGACCATCCTTCGATATAAGGATTTTTTGCAGTCAGGGCTAGGGGCCCCTGGGCACAACCTTTGGCCATTTTCCCTGGGAAAGAAAACTCAGCAGTCCAGGTTCCTGATGTCAGTTTGTAGGGCTCCCTTGGGTCTATCAGGGCAGCACAAGTTTGAGGTGGGGACAACTTCAGTGTGGGCTCCATCCTTCGATATAAGAATTTTTTGCAGTCAGGGCCCGGGGCCCCTGGGCACAACCTTTGGCCATTTTACCTGGGAAAGAAAACTCAGCAGTCCAGGTTCCTGATGTCAGTTTGTAGGGCTCCCTTGGGTCTATCAGGGCAGCACAATTTTGCGGTGGAGACAATTTCGGTGTGGGGTCCATCCTTTGATATAAGGATTATTTGTAATGAGGCCCCAGCCCAGGACCAGGGGCCCCTGGGCACATCCTTTTTCCATTTTCCCTGGGAAAGAAAACTCAGCAGTCCAGGTTCCTGATGTCAGTTTGTAGGGCTCCCTTGGGTCTATCAGGGCAGCACAAGTTTGAGGTGGGGACAACTTCGGTGTGGGCTCCATCCTTCGATATAAGGTTTTTTTGCAGTCAGGGCCATTGGCCCCTGGGCACACCCTTTTTCCATTTTCCCTGGTAAAGAAAACTCAGCAGTCCAGGTTCCTGATGTCAGTTTGTAGGGCTCCCTTGGGTCTATCAGGGCAGCACAAGTTTGAGGTGGGGACATCTTTGGTGTGGGGTCCATCCTTCGATATAAGGATTCTTTGCAGAGAGGCCCAGCCCAGGGCCAGGGGACACTGGGCACATCCTTTTTCCATTTTCCCTGGGAAAGAAAACTCAGCAGTCCAGGTTCCTGATGTCAGTTTGTAGGGCTCCCTTGGGTCTATCAGGGCAGCACAAGTTTGATGTGGGGACAACTTCGGTGTGGGCTCCATCCTTCGATATAAGGATTTTTTGCAGTCAGGGCCAGGGGCCCAGGGCCAGGGGCCCCTGGGCACATCCTTTTTCCATTTTCCCTGGGAAAGAAAACTCAGCAGTCCAGGTTCCTGATGTCAGTTTGTAGGGCTCCCTTGGGTCTATCAGGGCAGCACAAGTTTGAGGTGGGGACAACTTCGGTGTGGGGTCCATCGTTCGATATAAGGATATTTTGCAGTCAGGGCCAGGGGCCCCTGGGCACATCCTTTTTCCATTTTCCCTGGGAAAGAAAACTCAGCAGTCCAGGTTCCTGATGTCAGTTTGTAGGGCTCCCTTGGGTCTATCAGGGCAGCACAAATTTTAGAAGCGGAACACTTCGCTGTGGGGTCCATCCTTCGATATAAGGATTTTTTGCAGTGAGTTCCCAGCCCAGGGCCAGGGGCCCCTGGGCACATCCGTTTTCCATTTTCCCTTGGAAAGAAAACTCAGCAGTCCAGGTTCCTGATGTCAGTTTGTAGGGCTCCCTTGGGTGTATCAGGGCAGCAGAGTTTTGAGGTGGGGACAACTTCGGTGTGGGGACCATCCTTCGATATAAGGATTTTTTGCAGTCAGGGCTAGGGGCCCCTGGGCACAACCTTTGGCCATTTTCCCTGGGAAAGAAAACTCAGCAGTCCAGGTTCCTGATGTCAGTTTGTAGGGCTCCCTTGGGTCTATCAGGGCAGCACAAGTTTGAGGTGGGGACATCTTTGGTGTGGGGTCCATCCTTCGATATAAGGATATTTTGCAGTCAGGGCCAGAGGCCCCTGGGCACATCCTTTTTCCATTTTCCCTGGGAAAGAAAACTCAGCAGTCCAGGTTCCTGATGTCAGTTTGTAGGGCTCCCTTGGGTCTATCAGGGCAGCACAAGTTTGAGGTGGGGACAACTTCGGTGTGGGGTCCATCCTTCGATATAAGGATTTTTTGTAGTGAGGCCCCAGCCCAGGGCCAGGGGCCCCTGGGCACAATCGTTTTTCCATTTTCCCTGGGAAAGAAAACTCAGCAGTCCAGGTTCCTGATGTCAGTTTGTAGGGCTCCCTTGGGTCTATCAGGGCAGCACAAGTTTGAGGTGGGGACAACTTCGGTGTGGGGTCCATCCTTCGATATAAGGATTTTTTGCAGTCAGGGCCAGGGGCCCCTGGGCACATCCTTTTTCCATTTTCCCTGGGAAAGAAAACTCAGCAGTCCAGGTTCCTGATGTCAGTTTGTAGAGCTCCCTTGGGTCTATCAGGGTAGCACAAGTTTGAGGTGGGGACAACTTCGGTGTGGGGTCCATCCTTCGATATAAGGATTTTTTGCAGTCAGGGCCAGGGGCCCAGGGCCAGGGGCCCCTGGGCACATCCTTTTTCCATTTTCCCTGGGAAAGAAAACTCAGCAGTCCAGGTTCCTGATGTCAGTTTGTAGGGCTCCCTTGGGTCTATCAGGGCAGCACAAGTTTGAGGTGGGGACAACTTCAGTGTGGGGTCCATCCTTCGATATAAGGATTTTTTGCAGTCAGGGCCAGGGGCCCCTGGGCACATCCTTTTTCCATTTTACCTGGGAAAGAAAACAAAGCAGTCCAGGTTCCTGATGTCAGTTTGTAGGGCTCCCTTGGGTCTATCAGGGCAGCACAAGTTTGAGGTGGAGACAATTTCGGTGTGGGGTCCATCCTTCGATATAAGGATTTTTTGAAGTGAGGCCCCAGCCCAGGGCCAGGGGCCCCTGGGCACATCCTTTTTCCATTTTCCCTGGGAAAGAAAACTCAGCAGTCCAGGTTCCTGATGTCAGTTTGTAGGGCTCCCTTGGGTCTATCAGGGCAGCACAAGTTTGAGGTGGGGACAACTTCGGTGTGGGGTCCATCCTTCGATATAAGCTTTTTTTGCAGTCAGGGCCAGTGGCCCCTGGGCACAACCTTTTTCCATTTTCCCTGGGAAAGAAAACTCAGCAGTCCAGGTTCCTGATGTCAGTTTGTAGGGCTCCCTTGGGTCTATCAGGGCAGCACAAGTTTGAGGTGGGGACATCTTTGGTGTGGGGTCCATCCTTCGATATAAGGATTCTTTGCAGAGAGCCCCAGCCCAGGGCCAGGGGACACTGGGCACATCCTTTTTCCATTTTCCCTGGGAAAGAAAACTCAGCAGTCCAGGTTCCTGATGTCAGTTTGTAGGGCTCCCTTGGGTCTATCAGGGCAGCACAAGTTTGAGGTGGGGACAACTTCGGTGTGGGGTCCATCCTTCTATATAAGCTTTTTTTGCAGTCAGGGCCAGGGGCCCAGTTCCAGGGGCCCCTGGGCACATCCTTTTTCCATTTTCCCTGGGAAAGAAAACTCAGCAGTCCAGGTTCCTGATGTCAGTTTGTAGGGCTACCTTGGGTCTATCAGGGCAGCACAAGTTTGAGGTGGAGACAACTTCGGTGTGGGGTCCATCCTTCGATATAAGGATTTTTTGTAGTGAGGCCCAGCCCAGGGCCAGGGGCCCCTGGGCACATCCTTTTTCCATTTTCCCTGGGAAAGAAAACTCAGCAGTCCAGGTTCCTGATGTCAGTTTGTAGGGTTCCCTTGGGTCTAACAGGGCAGCACAAGTTTGAGGTGGGGACAACTTCGGTGTGGGGTCCATCCTTCGATATAAGGATATTTTGCAGTCAGGGCCAGGGGCCCCTGGGCACATCCTTTTTCCATTTTCCCTGGGAAAGAAAACTCAGCAGTCCAGGTTCCTGATGTCAGTTTGTAGGGCTACCTTGGGTCTATCAGGGCAGCACAAGTTTGAGGTGGAGACAACTTCGGTGTGGGGTCCATCCTTCGATATAAGGATTTTTTGTAGTGAGGCCCAGCCCAGGGCCAGGGGCCCCTGGGCACATCCTTTTTCCATTTTCCCTGGGAAAGAAAACTCAGCAGTCCAGGTTCCTGATGTCAGTTTGTAGGGTTCCCTTGGGTCTAACAGGGCAGCACAAGTTTGAGGTGGGGACAACTTCGGTGTGGGGTCCATCCTTCGATATAAGGATTTTTTGCAGTCAGGGCCAGGGGCCCCTGGGCACATCCTTTTTCCATTTTCCCTGGGAAAGAAAACTCAGCAGTCCAGGTTCCTGATGTCAGTTTGTAGGGCTCCCTTAGGTCTATCAGGGCAGCACAAGTTTGAGGTGGGGACAACTTCGGTGTGGGCTCCATCCTTCGATATAAGGATTTTTTGCAGTCAGGGCAAGGGCCCCCTGGGCACATCCTTTTTCCATTTTCCCTGGGAAAGAAAACTCAGCAGTCCAGGTTCCTGATGTCAGTTTGTAGGGCTCCCTTGGGTCTATCAGGGCAGCACAAGTTTGAGGTGGGGACAACTTCGGTGTGGGGTCCATCCTTCGATATAAGGATTTTTTGCAGTCAGGGCCAGGGGCCCCTGGGCACAACCTTTGGCCATTTTACCTGGGAAAGAAAACTCAGCAGTCCAGGTTCCTGATGTCAGTTTGTAGGGCTCCCTTGGGTCTATCAGGGCAGCACAAGTTTGAGGTGGGGACAACATCGGTGTGGGGTCCATCCTTCAATATAAGGATTTTTTGCAGTCAGGGCCAGGGGCCCCTGGGCACATCCTTTTTCCATTTTCCCTGGGAAAGAAAACTCAGCAGTCCAGGTTCCTGATGTCAGTTTGTAGGGCTCCCTTAGGTCTATTAGGGCAGCACCAGTTTGAGGTGGGGACAACTTCAGTGTGGGGTCCATCCTTCGATATAAGGATTTTTTGCAGTCAGGGCCAGGGGCCCCTGGGCACATCCTTTTTCCATTTTCCCTGGGAAAGAAAACTCAGCAGTCCAGGTTCCTGATGTCAGTTTGTAGGGCTCCCTTGGGTCTATCAGGGCAGCACAAGTTTGAGGTGGGGACAACTTCGGTGTGGGGTCCATCCTTCGATATAAGGATTTTTTGCAGTCAGGGCCAGGGGCCCAGGGCCAGGGGCCCCTGGGCACATCCTTTTTCCATTTTCCCTGGGAAAGAAAACTCAGCAGTCCAGGTTCCTGATGTCAGTTTGTAGGGCTCCCTTGGGTCTATCAGGGCAGCACAAGTTTGAGGTGGGGACAACTTCGGTGTGGGCTCCATCCTTCGATATAAGGATATTTTGCAGTCAGGGCCAGGGGCCCCTGGGCACATCCTTTTTCCATTTTCCCTGGGAAAGAAAACTCAGCAGTCCAGGTTCCTGATGTCAGTTTGTAGGGCTCCCTTGGATCTATCAGGGCAGCACAAATTTTAGAAGCGGAACACTTCGCTGTGGGGTCCATCCTTCGATATAAGGATTTTTTGCAGTGAGTCCCCAGCCCAGGGCCAGGGGCCCCTGGGCACATCCGTTTCCATTTTCCCTGGGAAAGAAAACTCAGCAGTCCAGGTTCCTGATGTCAGTTTGTAGGGCTCCCTTGGGTCTATCAGGGCAGCACAAGTTTGAGGTGGGGACAACTTCAGTGTGGGGTCCATCCTTCGATATAAGGATTTTTTGCAGTCAGGGCCAGGGGCCCCTGGGCACAACCTTTGGCCATTTTACCTGGGAAAGAAAACTCAGCAGTCCAGGTTCCTGATGTCAGTTTGTAGGGCTCCCTTGGGTCTATCAGGGCAGCACAAGTTTGAGGTGGAGACAACTTCGGTGTGGGGTCCATCCTTCGATATAAGGATTTTTTGTAGTGAGGCCCAGCCCAGGGCCAGGGGCCCCTGGGCACATCCTTTTTCCATTTTCTCTGGGAAAGAAAACTCAGCAGTCCAGGTTCCTGATGTCAGTTTGTAGGGCTCCCTTGGGTCTATCAGGGCAGCACAAGTTTGAGGTGGGGACAACTTCGGTGTGGGGTCCATCCTTCGATATAAGGATTTTTTACAGTCAGGGCCAGGGGCCCCTGGGCACACCCTTTTACCATTTTCCCTGGGAAAGAAAACTCAGCAGTCCAGGTTCCTGATGTCAGTTTGTAGGGCTGCCTTAGGTCTATCAGGGCAGCACAAGTTTGAGGTGGAGACAACTTCGGTGTGGGGTCCATCCTTCGATATAAGGATTTTTTGCAGTCAGGGCCAGGGGCCCAGGGCCAGGGGCCCCTGGGCACATCCTTTTTCCATTTTCCCTGGGAAAGAAAACTCAGCAGTCCAGGTTCCTGATGTCAGTTTGTAGGGCTCCCTTGGGTCTATCAGGGCAGCACAAGTTTGAGGTGGGGACAACTTCAGTGTGGGGTCCATCCTTCGATATAAGGATTTTTTGCAGTCAGGGCCAGGGGCCCCTGGGCACAACCTTTGGCCATTTTACCTGGGAAAGAAAACAAAGCAGTCCAGGTTCCTGATGTCAGTTTGTAGGGCTCCCTTGGGTCTATCAGGGCAGCACAAGTTTGAGGTGGAGACAATTTCGGTGTGGGGTCCATCCTTCGATATAAGGATTTTTTGAAGTGAGGCCCCAGCCCAGGGCCAGGGGCCCCTGGGCACATCCTTTTTCCATTTTCCCTGGGAAAGAAAACTCAGCAGTCCAGGTTCCTGATGTCAGTTTGTAGGGCTCCCTTGGGTCTATCAGGGCAGCACAAGTTTGAGGTGGGGACAACTTCGGTGTGGGGTCCATCCTTCGATATAAGCTTTTTTTGCAGTCAGGGCCAGTGGCCCCTGGGCACAACCTTTTTCCATTTTCCCTGGGAAAGAAAACTCAGCAGTCCAGGTTCCTGATGTCAGTTTGTAGGGCTCCCTTGGGTCTATCAGGGCAGCACAAGTTTGAGGTGGGGACATCTTTGGTGTGGGGTCCATCCTTCGATATAAGGATTCTTTGCAGAGAGCCCCAGCCCAGGGCCAGGGGACACTGGGCACATCCTTTTTCCATTTTCCCTGGGAAAGAAAACTCAGCAGTCCAGGTTCCTGATGTCAGTTTGTAGGGCTCCCTTGGGTCTATCAGGGCAGCACAAGTTTGAGGTGGGGACAACTTCGGTGTGGGGTCCATCCTTCTATATAAGCTTTTTTTGCAGTCAGGGCCAGGGGCCCAGTTCCAGGGGCCCCTGGGCACATCCTTTTTCCATTTTCCCTGGGAAAGAAAACTCAGCAGTCCAGGTTCCTGATGTCAGTTTGTAGGGCTACCTTGGGTCTATCAGGGCAGCACAAGTTTGAGGTGGAGACAACTTCGGTGTGGGGTCCATCCTTCGATATAAGGATTTTTTGTTGTGAGGCCCAGCCCAGGGCCAGGGGCCCCTGGGCACATCCTTTTTCCATTTTCCCTGGGAAAGAAAACTCAGCAGTCCAGGTTCCTGATGTCAGTTTGTAGGGTTCCCTTGGGTCTAACAGGGCAGCACAAGTTTGAGGTGGGGACAACTTCGGTGTGGGGTCCATCCTTCGATATAAGGATATTTTGCAGTCAGGGCCAGGGGCCCCTGGGCACATCCTTTTTCCATTTTCCCTGGGAAAGAAAACTCAGCAGTCCAGGTTCCTGATGTCAGTTTGTAGGGCTACCTTGGGTCTATCAGGGCAGCACAAGTTTGAGGTGGAGACAACTTCGGTGTGGGGTCCATCCTTCGATATAAGGATTTTTTGTAGTGAGGCCCAGCCCAGGGCCAGGGGCCCCTGGGCACATCCTTTTTCCATTTTCCCTGGGAAAGAAAACTCAGCAGTCCAGGTTCCTGATGTCAGTTTGTAGGGTTCCCTTGGGTCTAACAGGGCAGCACAAGTTTGAGGTGGGGACAACTTCGGTGTGGGGTCCATCCTTCGATATAAGGATTTTTTGCAGTCAGGGCCAGGGGCCCCTGGGCACATCCTTTTTCCATTTTCCCTGGGAAAGAAAACTCAGCAGTCCAGGTTCCTGATGTCAGTTTGTAGGGCTCCCTTAGGTCTATCAGGGCAGCACAAGTTTGAGGTGGGGACAACTTCGGTGTGGGCTCCATCCTTCGATATAAGGATTTTTTGCAGTCAGGGCAAGGGCCCCCTGGGCACATCCTTTTTCCATTTTCCCTGGGAAAGAAAACTCAGCAGTCCAGGTTCCTGATGTCAGTTTGTAGGGCTCCCTTGGGTCTATCAGGGCAGCACAAGTTTGAGGTGGGGACAACTTCGGTGTGGGGTCCATCCTTCGATATAAGGATTTTTTGCAGTCAGGGCCAGGGGCCCCTGGGCACAACCTTTGGCCATTTTACCTGGGAAAGAAAACTCAGCAGTCCAGGTTCCTGATGTCAGTTTGTAGGGCTCCCTTGGGTCTATCAGGGCAGCACAAGTTTGAGGTGGGGACAACATCGGTGTGGGGTCCATCCTTCAATATAAGGATTTTTTGCAGTCAGGGCCAGGGGCCCCTGGGCACATCCTTTTTCCATTTTCCCTGGGAAAGAAAACTCAGCAGTCCAGGTTCCTGATGTCAGTTTGTAGGGCTCCCTTAGGTCTATTAGGGCAGCACCAGTTTGAGGTGGGGACAACTTCAGTGTGGGGTCCATCCTTCGATATAAGGATTCTTTGCAGTCAGGGCCAGGGGCCCCTGGGCACATCCTTTTTCCATTTTCCCTGGGAAAGAAAACTCAGCAGTCCAGGTTCCTGATGTCAGTTTGTAGGGCTCCCTTGGGTCTATCAGGGCAGCACAAGTTTGAGGTGGGGACAACTTCGGTGTGGGGTCCATCCTTCGATATAAGGATTTTTTGCAGTCAGGGCCAGGGGCCCAGGGCCAGGGGCCCCTGGGCACATCCTTTTTCCATTTTCCCTGGGAAAGAAAACTCAGCAGTCCAGGTTCCTGATGTCAGTTTGTAGGGCTCCCTTGGGTCTATCAGGGCAGCACAAGTTTGAGGTGGGGACAACTTCGGTGTGGGCTCCATCCTTCGATATAAGGATATTTTGCAGTCAGGGCCAGGGGCCCCTGGGCACATCCTTTTTCCATTTTCCCTGGGAAAGAAAACTCAGCAGTCCAGGTTCCTGATGTCAGTTTTTAGGGCTCCCTTGGGTCTATCAGGGCAGCACAAATTTTAGAAGCGGAACACTTCGCTGTGGGGTCCATCCTTCGATATAAGGATTTTTTGCAGTGAGTCCCCAGCCCAGGGCCAGGGGCCCCTGGGCACATCCGTTTCCATTTTCCCTGGGAAAGAAAACTCAGCAGTCCAGGTTCCTGATGTCAGTTTGTAGGGCTCCCTTGGGTCTATCAGGGCAGCACAAGTTTGAGGTGGGGACAACTTCAGTGTGGGGTCCATCCTTCGATATAAGGATTTTTTGCAGTCAGGGCCAGGGGCCCCTGGGCACAACCTTTGGCCATTTTACCTGGGAAAGAAAACTCAGCAGTCCAGGTTCCTGATGTCAGTTTGTAGGGCTCCCTTGGGTCTATCAGGGCAGCACAAGTTTGAGGTGGAGACAACTTCGGTGTGGGGTCCATCCTTCGATATAAGGATTTTTTGTAGTGAGGCCCAGCCCAGGGCCAGGGGCCCCTGGGCACATCCTTTTTCCATTTTCTCTGGGAAAGAAAACTCAGCAGTCCAGGTTCCTGATGTCAGTTTGTAGGGCTCCCTTGGGTCTATCAGGGCAGCACAAGTTTGAGGTGGGGACAACTTCGGTGTGGGGTCCATCCTTCGATATAAGGATTTTTTACAGTCAGGGCCAGGGGCCCCTGGGCACACCCTTTTACCATTTTCCCTGGGAAAGAAAACTCAGCAGTCCAGGTTCCTGATGTCAGTTTGTAGGGCTGCCTTAGGTCTATCAGGGCAGCACAAGTTTGAGGTGGAGACAACTTCGGTGTGGGGTCCATCCTTCGATATAAGGATTTTTTGCACGCAGGGCCCGGGGCCCCTGGGCACAACCTTTGGCCATTTTCCCTGGGAAAGAAAACTCAGCAGTCCAGGTTCCTGATGTCAGTTTGTAGGGCTCCCTTTGGTGTATCAGGGCAGCACAAATTTGAGGTGGGGATATCTTCGGTGTGGGGACCATCCTTCGATATAAGGATTTTTTGCAGTCAGGGCTAGGAGCCCCTGGGCACAACCTTTGGCCATTTTCCCTGGGAAAGAAAACTCAGCAGTCCAGGTTCCTGATGTCAGTTTGTAGGGCTCCCTTGGGTCTATCAGGGCAGCACAAGTTTGAGGTGGGGACAACTTCGGTGTGGGGTCCATCCTTCGATATAAGGATTCTTTGCAGTCAGGGCCAGGGGCCCCTGGGCACACCCTTTTTCCATTTTCCCTGGGAAAGAAAACTCAGCAGTCCAGGTTCCTGATGTCAGTTTGTAGGGCTCCCTTAGGTCTATCAGGGCAGCACAAGTTTGAGGTGGGGACAACTTCGGTGTGGGGTCCATCCTTCGATATAAGGATTTTTTGCAGTCAGGGCCAGGGGCCCAGGGCCAGGGGCCCCTGGGCACATCCTTTTTCCATTTTCCCTGGGAAAGAAAACTCAGCAGTCCAGGTTCCTGATGTCAGTTTGTAGGGCTCCCTTGGGTCTATCAGGGCAGCACAAGTTTGAGGTGGGGACAACTTCGGTGTGGGCTCCATCCTTCGATATAAGGATATTTTGCAGTCAGGGCCAGGGGCCCCTGGGCACATCCTTTTTCCATTTTCCCTGGGAAAGAAAACTCAGCAGTCCAGGTTCCTGATGTCAGTTTGTAGGGCTCCCTTGGGTCTATCAGGGCAGCACAAATTTTAGAAGCGGAACACTTCGCTGTGGGGTCCATCCTTCGATATAAGGATTTTTTGCAGTGAGTCCCCAGCCCAGGGCCAGGGGCCCCTGGGCACATCCGTTTCCATTTTCCCTGGGAAAGAAAACTCAGCAGTCCAGGTTCCTGATGTCAGTTTGTAGGGCTCCCTTGGGTCTATCAGGGCAGCACAAGTTTGAGGTGGGGACAACTTCAGTGTGGGGTCCATCCTTCGATATAAGGATTTTTTGCAGTCAGGGCCAGGGGCCCCTGGGCACAACCTTTGGCCATTTTACCTGGGAAAGAAAACTCAGCAGTCCAGGTTCCTGATGTCAGTTTGTAGGGCTCCCTTGGGTCTATCAGGGCAGCACAAGTTTGAGGTGGAGACAACTTCGGTGTGGGGTCCATCCTTCGATATAAGGATTTTTTGTAGTGAGGCCCAGCCCAGGGCCAGGGGCCCCTGGGCACATCCTTTTTCCATTTTCTCTGGGAAAGAAAACTCAGCAGTCCAGGTTCCTGATGTCAGTTTGTAGGGCTCCCTTGGGTCTATCAGGGCAGCACAAGTTTGAGGTGGGGACAACTTCGGTGTGGGGTCCATCCTTCGATATAAGGATTTTTTACAGTCAGGGCCAGGGGCCCCTGGGCACACCCTTTTACCATTTTCCCTGGGAAAGAAAACTCAGCAGTCCAGGTTCCTGATGTCAGTTTGTAGGGCTGCCTTAGGTCTATCAGGGCAGCACAAGTTTGAGGTGGAGACAACTTCGGTGTGGGGTCCATCCTTCGATATAAGGATTTTTTGCACGCAGGGCCCGGGGCCCCTGGGCACAACCTTTGGCCATTTTCCCTGGGAAAGAAAACTCAGCAGTCCAGGTTCCTGATGTCAGTTTGTAGGGCTCCCTTTGGTGTATCAGGGCAGCACAAATTTGAGGTGGGGATATCTTCGGTGTGGGGACCATCCTTCGATATAAGGATTTTTTGCAGTCAGGGCTAGGATCCCCTGGGCACAACCTTTGGCCATTTTCCCTGGGAAAGAAAACTCAGCAGTCCAGGTTCCTGATGTCAGTTTGTAGGGCTCCCTTGGGTCTATCAGGGCAGCACAAGTTTGAGGTGGGGACAACTTCGGTGTGGGGTCCATCCTTCGATATAAGGATTCTTTGCAGTCAGGGCCAGGGGCCCCTGGGCACACCCTTTTTCCATTTTCCCTGGGAAAGAAAACTCAGCAGTCCAGGTTCCTGATGTCAGTTTGTAGGGCTCCCTTGGGTCTATCAGGGTAGCACAAGTTTGAGGTGGGGACAACTTTGGTGTGGGCTCCATCCTTCGATATAAGGATTTTTTGCAGTCAGGGCAAGGGCCCCCTGGGCACATCCTTTTTCCATTTTCCCTGGGAAAGAAAACTCAGCAGTCCAGGTTCCTGATGTCAGTTTGTAGGGCTCCCTTGGGTCTATCAGGGCAGCACAAGTTTGAGGTGGGGACATCTTTGGTGTGGGGTCCATCCTTCGATATAAGGATTCTTTGCAGAGAGCCCCAGCCCAGGGCCAGGGGACACTGGGCACATCCTTTTTCCATTTTCCCTGGGAAAGAAAACTCAGCAGTCCAGGTTCCTGATGTCAGTTTGTAGGGCTCCCTTGGGTCTATCAGGGCAGCACAAGTTTGAGGTGGGGACAACTTCGGTGTGGGGTCCATCCTTCGATATAAGGATTTTTTGCAGTCAGGGCCAGGGGCCCAGGGCCAGGGGCCCCTGGGCACATCCTTTTTCCATTTTCCCTGGGAAAGAAAACTCAGCAGTCCAGGTTCCTGATGTCAGTTTGTAGGGCTCCCTTGGGTCTATCAGGGCAGCACAAGTTTGAGGTGGGGACAACTTCGGTGTGGGGTCCATCCTTCGATATAAGGATATTTTGCAGTCAGGGCCAGGGGCCCCTGGGCACATCCTTTTTCCATTTTCCCTGGGAAAGAAAACTCAGCAGTCCAGGTTCCTGATGTCAGTTTGTAGGGCTACCTTGGGTCTATCAGGGCAGCACAAGTTTGAGGTGGAGACAACTTCGGTGTGGGGTCCATCCTTCGATATAAGGATTTTTTGTAGTGAGGCCCAGCCCAGGGCCAGGGGCCCCTGGGCACATCCTTTTTCCATTTTCCCTGGGAAAGAAAACTCAGCAGTCCAGGTTCCTGATGTCAGTTTGTAGGGTTCCCTTGGGTCTAACAGGGCAGCACAAGTTTGAGGTGGGGACAACATCGGTGTGGGGTCCATCCTTCAATATAAGGATTTTTTGCAGTCAGGGCCAGGGGCCCCTGGGCACATCCTTTTTCCATTTTCCCTGGGAAAGAAAACTCAGCAGTCCAGGTTCCTGATGACAGTTTGTAGGGCCCCGTTAGGTCTATTAGGGCAGCACAAGTTTGAGGTGGGGACAACTTCAGTGTGGAGTCCATCCTTCGATATAAGGATTTTTTGCAGTCAGGGCCAGGGGCCCCTGGGCACATCCTTTTTCCATTTTCCCTGGGAAAGAAAACTCAGCAGTCCAGGTTCCTGATGTCAGTTTGTAGGGCTCCCTTGGGTCTATCAGGGCAGCACAAGTTTGAGGTGGGGACAACTTCGGTGTGGGGTCCATCCTTCGATATAAGGATTTTTTGCAGTCAGGTCCAGGGGCCCCTGGGCACAACCTTTGGCCATTTTACCTGGGAAAGAAAACTCAGCAGTCCAGGTTCCTGATGTCAGTTTGTAGGGCTCCCTTGGGTCTATCAGGGCAGCACAAGTTTGAGGTGGAGACAATTTCGGTGTGGGGTCCATCCTTCGATATAAGGATTTTTTGTAGTGAGGCCCCAGCCCAGGGCCAGGGGCCCCTGGGCACATCCTTTTTCCATTTTCCCTGGGAAAGAAAACTCAGCAGTCCAGGTTCCTGATGTCAGTTTGTAGGGCTCCCTTAGGTCTATTAGGGCAGCACAAGTTTGAGGTGGGGACGACTTCAGTGTGGGGTCCATCCTTCGATATAAGGATTTTTTGCAGTCAGGGCCAGGGGCCCCTGTGCACATCCTTTTTCCATTTTCCCTGGGAAAGAAAACTCAGCAGTCCAGGTTCCTGATGTCAGTTTGTAGGGCTCCCTTGGGTCTATCAGGGCAGCACAAGTTTGAGGTGGGGACAACTTCGGTGTGGGGTCCATCCTTCGATATAAGGATTTTTTGCAGTCAGGGCCAGGGGCCCAGGGCCAGGGGCCCCTGGGCACATCCTTTTTCCATTTTCCCTGGGAAAGAAAACTCAGCAGTCCAGGTTCCTGATGTCAGTTTGTAGGGCTCCCTTGGGTCTATCAGGGCAGCAAAAGTTTGAGGTGGGGACAACTTCGGTGTGGGGTCCATCCTTCGGTATAAGGATATTTTGCAGTCAGGGCCAGGGGCCCCTGGGCACATCCTTTTTCCATTTTCCCTGGGAAAGAAAACTCAGCAGTCCAGGTTCCTGATGTCAGTTTGTAGGGCTCCCTTGGGTCTATCAGGGCAGCACAAATTTTAGAAGCGGAACACTTCGCTGTGGGGTCCATCCTTCGATATAAGGATTTTTTGCAGTGAGTCCCCAGCCCAGGGCCAGGGGCCCCTGGGCACATCCGTTTTCCATTTTCCCTGGGAAAGAAAACTCAGCAGTCCAGGTTCCTGATGTCAGTTTGTAGGGCTCCCTTGGGTCTATCAGGGCAGCACAAGTTTGAGGTGGGGACAACTTCGGTGTGGGGTCCATCCTTCGATATAAGGATTTTTTGCAGTCAGGGCCAGGGGCCCCTGGGCACAACCTTTGGCCATTTTACCTGGGAAAGAAAACTCAGCAGTCCAGGTTCCTGATGTCAGTTTGTAGGGCTCCCTTGGGTCTATCAGGGCAGCACAAGTTTGAGGTGGAGACAATTTCGGTGTGGGGTCCATCCTTCGATATAAGGATTTTTTGTAGTGAGGCCCCAGCCCAGGGCCAGGGGCCCCTGGGCACATCCTTTTTCCATTTTCCCTGGGAAAGAAAACTCAGCAGTCCAGGTTCCTGATGTCAGTTTGTAGGGCTCCCTTAGGTCTATTAGGGCAGCACAAGTTTGAGGTGGGGACAACTTCAGTGTGGGGTCCATCCTTCGATATAAGGATTTTTTGCAGTCAGGGCCAGGGGCCCCTGTGCACATCCTTTTTCCATTTTCCCTGGGAAAGAAAACTCAGCAGTCCAGGTTCCTGATGTCAGTTTGTAGGGCTCCCTTGGGTCTATCAGGGCAGCACAAGTTTGAGGTGGGGACAACTTCGGTGTGGGGTCCATCCTTCGATATAAGGATTTTTTGCAGTCAGGGCCAGGGGCCCCTGGGCACATCCTTTTTCCATTTTCCCTGGGAAAGAAAACTCAGCAGTCCAGGTTCCTGATGTCAGTTTGTAGGGCTCCCTTGGGTCTATCAGGGCAGCACAAGTTTGAGGTGGGGACAACATCGGTGTGGGGTCCATCCTTCAATATAAGGATTTTTTGCAGTCAGGGCCAGGGGCCCCTGGGCACATCCTTTTTCCATTTTCCCTGGGAAAGAAAACTCAGCAGTCCAGGTTCCTGATGTCAGTTTGTAGGGCTCCCTTAGGTCTATTAGGGCAGCACCAGTTTGAGGTGGGGACAACTTCAGTGTGGGGTCCATCCTTCGATATAAGGATTTTTTGCAGTCAGGGCCAGGGGCCCCTGGGCACATCCTTTTTCCATTTTCCCTGGGAAAGAAAACTCAGCAGTCCAGGTTCCTGATGTCAGTTTGTAGGGCTCCCTTGGGTCTAACAGGGCAGCACAAGTTTGAGGTGGGGACAACTTCGGTGTGGGGTCCATCCTTCGATATAAGGATTTTTTGCAGTCAGGGCCAGGGGCCCAGGGCCAGGGGCTCCTGGGCACATCCTTTTTCCATTTTCCCTGGGAAAGAAAACTCAGCAGTCCAGGTTCCTGATGTCAGTTTGTAGGGCTCCCTTGGGTCTATCAGGGCAGCACAAGTTTGAGGTGGGGACAACTTCGGTGTGGGCTCCATCCTTCGATATAAGGATATTTTGCAGTCAGGGCCAGGGGCCCCTGGGCACATCCTTTTTCCATTTTCCCTGGGAAAGAAAACTCAGCAGTCCAGGTTCCTGATGTCAGTTTGTAGGGCTCCCTTGGGTCTATCAGGGCAGCAGAAATTTTAGAAGCGGAACACTTCGCTGTGGGGTCCATCCTTCGATATAAGGATTTTTTGCAGTGAGTCCCCAGCCCAGGGCCAGGGGCCCCTGGGCACATCCGTTTCCATTTTCCCTGGGAAAGAAAACTCAGCAGTCCAGGTTCCTGATGTCAGTTTGTAGGGCTCCCTTGGGTCTATCAGGGCAGCACAAGTTTGAGGTGGGGACAACTTTGGTGTGGGCTCCATCCTTCGATATAAGGATTTTTTGCAGTCAGGGCCAGGGGCCCCTGGGCACAACCTTTGGCCATTTTACCTGGGAAAGAAAACTCAGCAGTCCAGGTTCCTGATGTCAGTTTGTAGGGCTCCCTTGGGTCTATCAGGGCAGCACAAGTTTGAGGTGGAGACAACTTCGGTGTGGGGTCCATCCTTCGATATAAGGATTTTTTGTAGTGAGGCCCAGCCCAGGGCCAGGGGCCCCTGGGCACATCCTTTTTCCATTTTCCCTGGGAAAGAAAACTCAGCAGTCCAGGTTCCTGATGTCAGTTTGTAGGGCTCCCTTGGGTCTATCAGGGCAGCACAAGTTTGAGGTGGGGACAACTTCGGTGTGGGGTCCATCCTTCGATATAAGGATTTTTTGCAGTCAGGGCCAGGGGCCCCTGGGCACACCCTTTTACCATTTTCCCTGGGAAAGAAAAC
This sequence comes from Lonchura striata, assembly GCF_050655825.1. Lineage (NCBI taxonomy): Eukaryota > Metazoa > Chordata > Aves > Passeriformes > Estrildidae > Lonchura > Lonchura striata. The sequence continues at coordinate 6,611,218 of NC_140727.1, forward strand.
TCAGCAGTCCAGGTTCCTGATGTCAGTTTGTAGGGCTGCCTTAGGTCTATCAGGGCAGCACAAGTTTGAGGTGGAGACAACTTCGGTGTGGGGTCCATCCTTCGATATAAGGATTTTTTGCACGCAGGGCCCGGGGCCCCTGGGCACAACCTTTGGCCATTTTCCCTGGGAAAGAAAACTCAGCAGTCCAGGTTCCTGATGTCAGTTTGTAGGGCTCCCTTTGGTGTATCCGGGCAGCACAAATTTGAGGTGGGGATATCTTCGGTGTGGGGACCATCCTTCGATATAAGGATTTTTTGCAGTCTGGGCTAGGAGCCCCTGGGCACAACCTTTGGCCATTTTCCCTGGGAAAGAAAACTCAGCAGTCCAGGTTCCTGATGTCAGTTTGTAGGGCTCCCTTGGGTCTATCAGGGCAGCACAAGTTTGAGGTGGGGACAACTTCGGTGTGGGGTCCATCCTTCGATATAAGGATTCTTTGCAGTCAGGGCCAGGGGCCCCTGGGCACACCCTTTTTCCATTTTCCCTGGGAAAGAAAACTCAGCAGTCCAGGTTCCTGATGTCAGTTTGTAGGGCTCCCTTGGGTCTATCAGGGTAGCACAAGTTTGAGGTGGGGACAACTTTGGTGTGGGCTCCATCCTTCGATATAAGGATTTTTTGCAGTCAGGGCAAGGGCCCCCTGGGCACATCCTTTTTCCATTTTCCCTGGGAAAGAAAACTCAGCAGTCCAGGTTCCTGATGTCAGTTTGTAGGGCTCCCTTGGGTGTATCAGGGCAGCACAAGTTTGAGGTGGGGACATCTTTGGTGTGGGGTCCATCCTTCGATATAAGGATTCTTTGCAGAGAGCCCCAGCCCAGGGCCAGGGGACACTGGGCACATCCTTTTTCCATTTTCCCTGGGAAAGAAAACTCAGCAGTCCAGGTTCCTGATGTCAGTTTGTAGGGCTCCCTTGGGTCTATCAGGGCAGCACAAGTTTGAGGTGGGGACAACTTCGGTGTGGGGTCCATCCTTCGATATAAGGATTTTTTGCAGTCAGGGCCAGGGGCCCAGGGCCAGGGGCCCCTGGGCACATCCTTTTTCCATTTTCCCTGGGAAAGAAAACTCAGCAGTCCAGGTTCCTGATGTCAGTTTGTAGGGCTCCCTTGGGTCTATCAGGGCAGCACAAGTTTGAGGTGGGGACAACTTCGGTGTGGGGTCCATCCTTCGATATAAGGATATTTTGCAGTCAGGGCCAGGGGCCCCTGGGCACATCCTTTTTCCATTTTCCCTGGGAAAGAAAACTCAGCAGTCCAGGTTCCTGATGTCAGTTTGTAGGGCTCCCTTGGGTCTATCAGGGCAGCACAAGTTTGAGGTGGAGACAACTTCGGTGTGGGGTCCATCCTTCGATATAAGGATTTTTTGTAGTGAGGCCCAGCCCAGGGCCAGGGGCCCCTGGGCACATCCTTTTTCCATTTTCCCTGGGAAAGAAAACTCAGCAGTCCAGGTTCCTGATGTCAGTTTGTAGGGTTCCCTTGGGTCTAACAGGGCAGCACAAGTTTGAGGTGGGGACAACATCGGTGTGGGGTCCATCCTTCAATATAAGGATTTTTTGCAGTCAGGGCCAGGGGCCCCTGGGCACATCCTTTTTCCATTTTCCCTGGGAAAGAAAACTCAGCAGTCCAGGTTCCTGATGTCAGTTTGTAGGGCCCCGTTAGGTCTATTAGGGCAGCAAAAGTTTGAGGTGGGGACAACTTCAGTGTGGAGTCCATCCTTCGATATAAGGATTTTTTGCAGTCAGGGCCAGGGGCCCCTGGGCACATCCTTTTTCCATTTTCCCTGGGAAAGAAAACTCAGCAGTCCAGGTTCCTGATGTCAGTTTGTAGGGCTCCCTTGGGTCTATCAGGGCAGCACAAGTTTGAGGTGGGGACAACTTCGGTGTGGGGTCCATCCTTCGAGATAAGGATTTTTTGCAGTCAGGGCCAGGGGCCCCTGGGCACAACCTTTGGCCATTTTACCTGGGAAAGAAAACTCAGCAGTCCAGGTTCCTGATGTCAGTTTGTAGGGCTCCCTTGGGTCTATCAGGGCAGCACAAGTTTGAGGTGGAGACAATTTCGGTGTGGGGTCCATCCTTCGATATAAGGATTTTTTGTAGTGAGGCCCCAGCCCAGGGCCAGGGGCCCCTGGGCACATCCTTTTTCCATTTTCCCTGGGAAAGAAAACTCAGCAGTCCAGGTTCCTGATGTCAGTTTGTAGGGCTCCCTTAGGTCTATTAGGGCAGCACAAGTTTGAGGTGGGGACGACTTCAGTGTGGGGTCCATCCTTCGATATAAGGATTTTTTGCAGTCAGGGCCAGGGGCCCCTGGGCACATCCTTTTTCCATTTTCCCTGGGAAAGAAAACTCAGCAGTCCAGGTTCCTGATGTCAGTTTGTAGGGCTCCCTTGGGTCAATCAGGGCAGCACAAGTTTGAGGTGGGGACAACTTCGGTGTGGGGTCCATCCTTCGATATAAGGATTTTTTGCAGTCAGGGCCAGGGGCCCAGGGCCAGGGGCCCCTGGGCACATCCTTTTTCCATTTTCCCTGGGAAAGAAAACTCAGCAGTCCAGGTTCCTGATGTCAGTTTGTAGGGCTCCCTTGGGTCTATCAGGGCAGCAAAAGTTTGAGGTGGGGACAACTTCGGTGTGGGGTCCATCCTTCGGTATAAGGATATTTTGCAGTCAGGGCCAGGGGCCCCTGGGCACATCCTTTTTCCATTTTCCCTGGGAAAGAAAACTCAGCAGTCCAGGTTCCTGATGTCAGTTTGTAGGGCTCCCTTGGGTCTATCAGGGCAGCACAAGTTTGAGGTGGGGACAACATCGGTGTGGGGTCCATCCTTCAATATAAGGATTTTTTGCAGTCAGGGCCAGGGGCCCCTGGGCACATCCTTTTTCCATTTTCCCTGGGAAAGAAAACTCAGCAGTCCAGGTTCCTGATGTCAGTTTGTAGGGCTCCCTTAGGTCTATTAGGGCAGCACCAGTTTGAGGTGGGGACAACTTCAGTGTGGGGTCCATCCTTCGATATAAGGATTTTTTGCAGTCAGGGCCAGGGGCCCCTGGGCACATCCTTTTTCCATTTTCCCTGGGAAAGAAAACTCAGCAGTCCAGGTTCCTGATGTCAGTTTGTAGGGCTCCCTTGGGTCTAACAGGGCAGCACAAGTTTGAGGTGGGGACAACTTCGGTGTGGGGTCCATCCTTCGATATAAGGATTTTTTGCAGTCAGGGCCAGGGGCCCAGGGCCAGGGGCTCCTGGGCACATCCTTTTTCCATTTTCCCTGGGAAAGAAAACTCAGCAGTCCAGGTTCCTGATGTCAGTTTGTAGGGCTCCCTTGGGTCTATCAGGGCAGCACAAGTTTGAGGTGGGGACAACTTCGGTGTGGGCTCCATCCTTCGATATAAGGATATTTTGCAGTCAGGGCCAGGGGCCCCTGGGCACATCCTTTTTCCATTTTCCCTGGGAAAGAAAACTCAGCAGTCCAGGTTCCTGATGTCAGTTTGTAGGGCTCCCTTGGGTCTATCAGGGCAGCAGAAATTTTAGAAGCGGAACACTTCGCTGTGGGGTCCATCCTTCGATATAAGGATTTTTTGCAGTGAGTCCCCAGCCCAGGGCCAGGGGCCCCTGGGCACATCCGTTTCCATTTTCCCTGGGAAAGAAAACTCAGCAGTCCAGGTTCCTGATGTCAGTTTGTAGGGCTCCCTTGGGTCTATCAGGGCAGCACAAGTTTGAGGTGGGGACAACTTTGGTGTGGGCTCCATCCTTCGATATAAGGATTTTTTGCAGTCAGGGCCAGGGGCCCCTGGGCACAACCTTTGGCCATTTTACCTGGGAAAGAAAACTCAGCAGTCCAGGTTCCTGATGTCAGTTTGTAGGGCTCCCTTGGGTCTATCAGGGCAGCACAAGTTTGAGGTGGAGACAACTTCGGTGTGGGGTCCATCCTTCGATATAAGGATTTTTTGTAGTGAGGCCCAGCCCAGGGCCAGGGGCCCCTGGGCACATCCTTTTTCCATTTTCCCTGGGAAAGAAAACTCAGCAGTCCAGGTTCCTGATGTCAGTTTGTAGGGCTCCCTTGGGTCTATCAGGGCAGCACAAGTTTGAGGTGGGGACAACTTCGGTGTGGGGTCCATCCTTCGATATAAGGATTTTTTGCAGTCAGGGCCAGGGGCCCCTGGGCACACCCTTTTACCATTTTCCCTGGGAAAGAAAACTCAGCAGTCCAGGTTCCTGATGTCAGTTTGTAGGGCTGCCTTAGGTCTATCAGGGCAGCACAAGTTTGAGGTGGAGACAACTTCGGTGTGGGGTCCATCCTTCGATATAAGGATTTTTTGCACGCAGGGCCCGGGGCCCCTGGGCACAACCTTTGGCCATTTTCCCTGGGAAAGAAAACTCAGCAGTCCAGGTTCCTGATGTCAGTTTGTAGGGCTCCCTTTGGTGTATCCGGGCAGCACAAATTTGAGGTGGGGATATCTTCGGTGTGGGGACCATCCTTCGATATAAGGATTTTTTGCAGTCTGGGCTAGGAGCCGCTGGGCACAACCTTTGGCCATTTTCCCTGGGAAAGAAAACTCAGCAGTCCAGGTTCCTGATGTCAGTTTGTAGGGCTCCCTTGGGTCTATCAGGGCAGCACAAGTTTGAGGTGGGGACAACTTCGGTGTGGGGTCCATCCTTCGATATAAGGATTCTTTGCAGTCAGGGCCAGGGGCCCCTGGGCACACCCTTTTTCCATTTTCCCTGGGAAAGAAAACTCAGCAGTCCAGGTTCCTGATGTCAGTTTGTAGGGCTCCCTTGGGTCTATCAGGGTAGCACAAGTTTGAGGTGGGGACAACTTTGGTGTGGGCTCCATCCTTCGATATAAGGATTTTTTGCAGTCAGGGCAAGGGCCCCCTGGGCACATCCTTTTTCCATTTTCCCTGGGAAAGAAAACTCAGCAGTCCAGGTTCCTGATGTCAGTTTGTAGGGCTCCCTTGGGTGTATCAGGGCAGCACAAGTTTGAGGTGGGGACATCTTTGGTGTGGGGTCCATCCTTCGATATAAGGATTCTTTGCAGAGAGCCCCAGCCCAGGGCCAGGGGACACTGGGCACATCCTTTTTCCATTTTCCCTGGGAAAGAAAACTCAGCAGTCCAGGTTCCTGATGTCAGTTTGTAGGGCTCCCTTGGGTCTATCAGGGCAGCACAAGTTTGAGGTGGGGACAACTTCGGTGTGGGGTCCATCCTTCGATATAAGGATTTTTTGCAGTCAGGGCCAGGGGCCCAGGGCCAGGGGCCCCTGGGCACATCCTTTTTCCATTTTCCCTGGGAAAGAAAACTCAGCAGTCCAGGTTCCTGATGTCAGTTTGTAGGGCTCCCTTGGGTCTATCAGGGCAGCACAAGTTTGAGGTGGGGACAACTTCGGTGTGGGGTCCATCCTTCGATATAAGGATATTTTGCAGTCAGGGCCAGGGGCCCCTGGGCACATCCTTTTTCCATTTTCCCTGGGAAAGAAAACTCAGCAGTCCAGGTTCCTGATGTCAGTTTGTAGGGCTCCCTTGGGTCTATCAGGGCAGCACAAGTTTGAGGTGGAGACAACTTCGGTGTGGGGTCCATCCTTCGATATAAGGATTTTTTGTAGTGAGGCCCAGCCCAGGGCCAGGGGCCCCTGGGCACATCCTTTTTCCATTTTCCCTGGGAAAGAAAACTCAGCAGTCCAGGTTCCTGATGTCAGTTTGTAGGGTTCCCTTGGGTCTAACAGGGCAGCACAAGTTTGAGGTGGGGACAACATCGGTGTGGGGTCCATCCTTCAATATAAGGATTTTTTGCAGTCAGGGCCAGGGGCCCCTGGGCACATCCTTTTTCCATTTTCCCTGGGAAAGAAAACTCAGCAGTCCAGGTTCCTGATGTCAGTTTGTAGGGCCCCGTTAGGTCTATTAGGGCAGCAAAAGTTTGAGGTGGGGACAACTTCAGTGTGGAGTCCATCCTTCGATATAAGGATTTTTTGCAGTCAGGGCCAGGGGCCCCTGGGCACATCCTTTTTCCATTTTCCCTGGGAAAGAAAACTCAGCAGTCCAGGTTCCTGATGTCAGTTTGTAGGGCTCCCTTGGGTCTATCAGGGCAGCACAAGTTTGAGGTGGGGACAACTTCGGTGTGGGGTCCATCCTTCGAGATAAGGATTTTTTGCAGTCAGGGCCAGGGGCCCCTGGGCACAACCTTTGGCCATTTTACCTGGGAAAGAAAACTCAGCAGTCCAGGTTCCTGATGTCAGTTTGTAGGGCTCCCTTGGGTCTATCAGGGCAGCACAAGTTTGAGGTGGAGACAATTTCGGTGTGGGGTCCATCCTTCGATATAAGGATTTTTTGTAGTGAGGCCCCAGCCCAGGGCCAGGGGCCCCTGGGCACATCCTTTTTCCATTTTCCCTGGGAAAGAAAACTCAGCAGTCCAGGTTCCTGATGTCAGTTTGTAGGGCTCCCTTAGGTCTATTAGGGCAGCACAAGTTTGAGGTGGGGACGACTTCAGTGTGGGGTCCATCCTTCGATATAAGGATTTTTTGCAGTCAGGGCCAGGGGCCCCTGGGCACATCCTTTTTCCATTTTCCCTGGGAAAGAAAACTCAGCAGTCCAGGTTCCTGATGTCAGTTTGTAGGGCTCCCTTGGGTCAATCAGGGCAGCACAAGTTTGAGGTGGGGACAACTTCGGTGTGGGGTCCATCCTTCGATATAAGGATTTTTTGCAGTCAGGGCCAGGGGCCCAGGGCCAGGGGCCCCTGGGCACATCCTTTTTCCATTTTCCCTGGGAAAGAAAACTCAGCAGTCCAGGTTCCTGATGTCAGTTTGTAGGGCTCCCTTGGGTCTATCAGGGCAGCAAAAGTTTGAGGTGGGGACAACTTCGGTGTGGGGTCCATCCTTCGGTATAAGGATATTTTGCAGTCAGGGCCAGGGGCCCCTGGGCACATCCTTTTTCCATTTTCCCTGGGAAAGAAAACTCAGCAGTCCAGGTTCCTGATGTCAGTTTGTAGGGCTCCCTTGGGTCTATCAGGGCAGCACAAATTTTAGAAGCGGAACACTTCGGTGTGGGGTCCATCCTTCGATATAAGGATTTTTTGCAGTGAGTCCCCAGCCCAGGGCCAGGGGCCCCTGGGCACATCCGTTTTCCATTTTCCCTGGGAAAGAAAACTCAGCAGTCCAGGTTCCTGATGTCAGTTTGTAGGGCTCCCTTGGGTGTATCAGGGCAGCAGAGGTTTGAGGTGGGGACAACTTCGGTGTGGGGACCATCCTTCGATATAAGGATTTTTTGCAGTCAGGGCTAGGGCCCCCTGGGCACAACCTTTGGCCATTTTCCCTGGGAAAGAAAACTCAGCAGTCCAGGTTCCTGATGTCAGTTTGTAGGGCTCCCTTGGGTCTATCAGGGCAGCACAAGTTTGAGGTGGGGACAACTTTGGTGTGGGCTCCATCCTTCGATATAAGGATTTTTTGCAGTCAGGGCCAGGGGCCCCTGGGCACATCCTTTTTCCATTTTCCCTGGGAAAGAAAACTCAGCAGTCCAGGTTCCTGATGTCAGTTTGTAGAGCTCCCTTGGGTCTATCAGGGTAGCACAAGTTTGAGGTGGGGACAACTTCGGTGTGGGCTCCATCCTTCGATATAAGGATTTTTTGAAGTGAGGCCCCAGCCCAGGGCCAGGAGCCCCTGGGCACATCCTTTTTCCATTTTCCCTGGGAAAGAAAACTCAGCAGTCCAGGTTCCTGATGTCAGTTTGTAGGGCTCCCTTGGGTCTATCAGGGCAGCACAAGTTTGAGGTGGGGACAACTTCAGTGTGGGGTCCATCCTTCGATATAAGGATTTTTGCAGTCAGGGCCAGGGGCCCCTGGGCACAATCTTTGGCCATTTTACCTGGGAAAGAAAACTCAGCAGTCCAGGTTCCTGATGTCAGTTTGTAGGGCTCCCTTGGGTCTCTCAGGGCAGCACAAGTTTGAGGTGGAGACTATTTCGGTGTGGGGTCCATCCTTCGATATAAGGATTTTATGTAGTGAGGCCCCAGCCCAGGGCCAGGGGCCCCTGGGCACATCCTTTTTCCATTTTCCCTGGGAAAGAAAACTCAGCAGTCCAGGTTCCTGATGTCAGTTTGTAGGGCTCCCTTGGGTGTATCAGGGCAGCACAAGTTTGAGGTGGGGACAACTTCGGTGTGGGGTCCATCCTTCGATATAAGCTTTTTTTGCAGTCAGGGCCAGTGGCCCCTGGGCACACCCTTTTTCCATTTTCCCTGGGAAAGAAAACTCAGCAGTCCAGGTTCCTGATGTCAGTTTGTAGGGCTCCCTTGGGTCTATCAGGGCAGCACAAGTTTGAGGTGGGGACATCTTTGGTGTGGGGTCCATCCTTCGATATAAGGATTCTTTGCAGAGAGCTCCAGCCCAGGGCCAGGGGACACTGGGCACATCCTTTTTCCATTTTCCCTGGGAAAGAAAACTCAGCAGTCCAGGTTCCTGATGTCAGTTTGTAGGGCTCCCTTGGGTCTATCAGGGCAGCACAAGTTTGAGGTGGGGACAACTTCGGTGTGGGGTCCATCCTTCGATATAAGGATATTTTCCAGTCAGGGCCAGGGGCCCCTGGGCACATCCTTTTTCCATTTTCCCTGGGAAAGAAAACTCAGCAGTCCAGCTTCCTGATGTCAGTTTGTAGGGCTACCTTGGGTCTATCAGGGCAGCACAAGTTTGAGGTGGAGACAACTTCGGTGTGGGGTCCATCCTTCGATATAAGGATTTTTTGTAGTGAGGCCCAGCCCAGGGCCAGGGGCCCCTGGGCACATCCTTTTTCCATTTTCCCTGGGAAAGAAAACTCAGCAGTCCAGGTTCCTGATGTCAGTTTGTAGGGTTCCCTTGGGTCTAACAGGGCAGCACAAGTTTGAGGTGGGGACAATTTCGGTGTGGGGTCCATCCTTCGATATAAGGATTTTTTGCAGTCAGGGCAAGGGCCCCTGGGCACAACCTTTGGCCATTTTCCCTGGGAAAGAAAACTCAGCAGTCCAGGTTCCTGATGTCAGTTTGTAGGGCTCCCTTGGGTCTATCAGGGCAGCACAAGTTTGAGGTGGGGACAACTTCGGTGTGGGCTCCATCCTTCGATATAAGGATTCTTTGCAGTCAGGGCCAGGGGCCCCTGGGCACATCCTTTTTCCATTTTCCCTGGGAAAGAAAACTCAGCAGTCCAGGTTCCTGATGTCAGTTTGTAGGGCTCCCTTGGGTCTATCAGGGCAGCACAAGTTTGAGGTGGGGACAACTTCGGTGTGGGGTCCATCTTTCGATATAAGGTTTTTTTGCAGTCAGGGCCAGTGGCCCCTGGGCACATCCTTTTTCCATTTTCCCTGGGAAAGAAAACTCAGCAGTCCAGGTTCCTGATGTCAGTTTGTAGGGCTCCCTTGGGTCTATCAGGGCAGCACAAGTTTGAGGTGGGGACATCTTTGGTGTGGGATCCATCCTTCGATATAAGGATTCTTTGCAGAGAGCCCCAGCCCAGGGCCAGGGGCCCCTGGGCACATCCTTTTTCCATTTTCCCTGGGAAAGAAAACTCAGCAGTCCAGGTTCCTGATGTCAGTTTGTAGGGCTCCCTTGGGTCTATCAGGGCAGCACAAGTTTGAAGTGGGGACAACTTCGGTGTGGGGTCTATCCTTCGATATAAGGATATTTTGCAGTCAGGGCCAGGGGACACTGGGCACATCCTTTTTCCATTTTCCCTGGGAAAGAAAACTCAGCAGTCCAGGTTCCTGATGTCAGTTTGTAGGGCTACCTTGGGTCTAACAGGGCAGCACAAGTTTGAGGTGGAGACAACTTCGGTGTGGGCTCCATCCTTCGATATAAGGATTTTTTGTAGTGAGGCCCAGCCCAGGGCCAGGGGCCCCTGGGAACATCCTTTTTCCATTTTCCCTGGGAAAGAAAACTCAGCAGTCCAGGTTCCTGATGTCAGTTTGTAGGGTTCCCTTGGGTCTAACAGGGCAGCACAAGTTTGAGGTGGGGACATCTTTGGTGTGGGGTCCATCCTTCGATATAAGGATTCTTTGCAGAGAGCCCCAGCCCAGGGCCAGGGGACACTGGGCACATCCTTTTTCCATTTTCCCTGGGAAAGAAAACTCAGCAGTCCAGGTTCCTGATGTCAGTTTGTAGGGCTCCCTTGGGTCTATCAGGGCAGCACAAGTTTGAGGTGGGGACAACTTCGGTGTGGGGTCCATCCTTCGATATAAGGATTCTTTGCAGTCAGGGCCAGGGGCCCCTGGGCACATCCTTTTTCCATTTTCCCTGGGAAAGAAAACTCAGCAGTCCAGGTTCCTGATGTCAGTTTGTAGGGCTCCCTTGGGTCTATCAGGGCAGCACAAGTTTGAGGTGGGGACAACTTCGGTGTGGGGTCCATCTTTCGATATAAGGTTTTTTTGCAGTCAGGGCCAGTGGCCCCTGGGCACACCCTTTTTCCATTTTCCCTGGGAAAGAAAACTCAGCAGTCCAGGTTCCTGATGTCAGTTTGTAGGGCTCCCTTGGGTCTATCAGGGCAGCACAAGTTTGAGGTGGGGACATCTTTGGTGTGGGATCCATCCTTCGATATAAGGATTCTTTGCAGAGAGCCCCAGCCCAGGGCCAGGGGCCCCTGGGCACATCCTTTTTCCATTTTCCCTGGGAAAGAAAACTCAGCAGTCCAGGTTCCTGATGTCAGTTTGTAGGGCTCCCTTGGGTCTATCAGGGCAGCACAAGTTTGAAGTGGGGACAACTTCGGTGTGGGGTCTATCCTTCGATATAAGGATATTTTGCAGTCAGGGCCAGGGGACACTGGGCACATCCTTTTTCCATTTTCCCTGGGAAAGAAAACTCAGCAGTCCAGGTTCCTGATGTCAGTTTGTAGGGCTACCTTGGGTCTAACAGGGCAGCACAAGTTTGAGGTGGAGACAACTTCGGTGTGGGCTCCATCCTTCGATATAAGGATTTTTTGTAGTGAGGCCCAGCCCAGGGCCAGGGGCCCCTGGGAACATCCTTTTTCCATTTTCCCTGGGAAAGAAAACTCAGCAGTCCAGGTTCCTGATGTCAGTTTGTAGGGTTCCCTTGGGTCTAACAGGGCAGCACAAGTTTGAGGTGGGGACATCTTTGGTGTGGGGTCCATCCTTCGATATAAGGATTCTTTGCAGAGAGCCCCAGCCCAGGGCCAGGGGACACTGGGCACATCCTTTTTCCATTTTCCCTGGGAAAGAAAACTCAGCAGTCCAGGTTCCTGATGTCAGTTTGTAGGGCTCCCTTGGGTCTATCAGGGCAGCACAAGTTTGAGGTGGGGACAACTTCGGTGTGGGGTCCATCCTTCGATATAAGGATTCTTTGCAGTCAGGGCCAGGGGCCCCTGGGCACATCCTTTTTCCATTTTCCCTGGGAAAGAAAACTCAGCAGTCCAGGTTCCTGATGTCAGTTTGTAGGGCTCCCTTGGGTCTATCAGGGCAGCACAAGTTTGAGGTGGGGACAACTTCGGTGTGGGGTCCATCTTTCGATATAAGGTTTTTTTGCAGTCAGGGCCAGTGGCCCCTGGGCACACCCTTTTTCCATTTTCCCTGGGAAAGAAAACTCAGCAGTCCAGGTTCCTGATGTCAGTTTGTAGGGCTCCCTTGGGTCTATCAGGGCAGCACAAGTTTGAGGTGGGGACATCTTTGGTGTGGGATCCATCCTTCGATATAAGGATTCTTTGCAGAGAGCCCCAGCCCAGGGCCAGGGGCCCCTGGGCACATCCTTTTTCCATTTTCCCTGGGAAAGAAAACTCAGCAGTCCAGGTTCCTGATGTCAGTTTGTAGGGCTCCCTTGGGTCTATCAGGGCAGCACAAGTTTGAAGTGGGGACAACTTCGGTGTGGGGTCTATCCTTCGATATAAGGATATTTTGCAGTCAGGGCCAGGGGACACTGGGCACATCCTTTTTCCATTTTCCCTGGGAAAGAAAACTCAGCAGTCCAGGTTCCTGATGTCAGTTTGTAGGGCTACCTTGGGTCTATCAGGGCAGCACAAGTTTGAGGTGGAGACAACTTCGGTGTGGGCTCCATCCTTCGATATAAGGATTTTTTGTAGTGAGGCCCAGCCCAGGGCCAGGGGCCCCTGGGCACATCCTTTTTCCATTTTCCCTGGGAAAGAAAACTCAGCAGTCCAGGTTCCTGATGTCAGTTTGTAGGGTTCCCTTGGGTCTAACAGGGCAGCACAAGTTTGAGGTGGGGACAACTTCGGTGTGGGGTCCATCCTTCGATATAAGGATTTTTTGCAGTAAGGGCCAGGGGCCCCTGGGCACATCCTTTTTCCATTTTCCCTGGGAAAGAAAACTCAGCAGTCCAGGTTCCTGATGTCAGTTTGTAGGGCTCCCTTAGGTCTATCAGGGCAGCACAAGTTTGAGGTGGAGACAACTTCGGTGTGGGGTCCATCCTTCGATATAAGGATTTTTTGCAGTCAGGGCCAGGGGCCCCTGGGCACAACCTTTGGCCATTTTACCTGGGAAAGAAAACTCAGCAGTCCAGGTTCCTGATGTCAGTTTGTAGGGCTCCCTTGGGTCTATCAGGGCAGCACAAGTTTGAGGTGGAGACAACTTCGGTGTGGGGTCCATCCTTCGATATAAGGATTTTTTGTAGTGAGGCCCAGCCCAGGGCCAGGGGCCCCTGGGCACATCCTTTTTCCATTTTCCCTGGGAAAGAAAACTCAGCAGTCCAGGTTCCTGATGTCAGTTTGTAGGGCTCCCTTAGGTCTATCATGGCAGCACAAGTTTGAGGTGGACACAACTTCAGTGTGGGGTCCATCCTTCGATATAAGGATTTTTTGCAGTCAGGGCCAGGGGCCCCTGGGCACATCCTTTTTCCATTTTCCCTGGGAAAGAAAACTCAGCAGTCCAGGTTCCTGATGTCAGTTTGTAGGGCTCCCTTGGGTCTATCAGGGCAGCACAAGTTTGAGGTGGGGACATCTTTGGTGTGGGGTCCATCCTTCGATATAAGGATTTTTTGCACTCAGGGCCCGGGGCCCCTGGGCACAACTTTTGGCCATTTTCCCTGTGAAAGAAAACTCAGCAGTCCAGGTTCCTGATGTCAGTTTGTAGGGCTCCCTTTGGTGTATCAGGGCAGCACAAGTTTGAGGTGGGGACATCTTCGGTGTGGGGACCATCCTTCGATATAAGGATTTTTTGCAGTCAGGGCTAGGAGCCCCTGGGCACAACCTTTGGCCATTTTACCTGGGAAAGCAAACTCAGCAGTCCAGGTTCCTGATGTCAGTTTGTAGGGCTCCCTTGGGTCTATCAGGGCAGCACAAGTTTGAGGTGGGGACAACTTCGGTGTGGGGTCCATCCTTCGATATAAGGATTCTTTGCAGTCAGGGCCAGGGGCCCCTGGGCACATCCTTTTTCCATTTTCCCTGGGAAAGAAAACTCAGCAGTCCAGGTTCCTGATGTCAGTTTGTAGGGCTCCCTTAGGTCTATCAGGGCAGCACAAGTTTGAGGTGGGGACAACTTCGGTGTGGGGTCCATCCTTCGATATAAGGATTCTTTGCAGTCAGGGCCAGGGGCCCCTGGGCACACCCTTTTTCCATTTTCCCTGGGAAAGAAAACTCAGCAGTCCAGGTTCCTGATGTCAGTTTGTAGGGCTCCCTTGGGTCTATCAGGGCAGCACAAGTTTGAGGTGGGGACAACTTCGGTGTGGGCTCCATCCTTCGATATAAGGATTTTTTGCAGTCAGGGCAAGGGCCCCCTGGGCACATCCTTTTTCCATTTTCCCTGGGAAAGAAAACTCAGCAGTCCAGGTTCCTGATGTCAGTTTGTAGGGCTCCCTTAGGTGTATTAGGGCAGCACAAGTTTGAGGTGGAGACAACTTCAGTGTGGGGTCCATCCTTCGATATAAGGATTTTTTGCAGTCAGGGCCAGGGGCCCCTGGGCACATCCTTTTTCCATTTTCCCTGGGAAAGAAAACTCAGCAGTCCAGGTTCCTGATGTCAGTTTGTAGGGTTCCCTTGGGTCTAACAGGGCAGCACAAGTTTGAGGTGGGGACAACTTCGGTGTGGGGTCCATCCTTCGATATAAGGATTTTTTGCAGTCAGGGCCAGGGGCCCCTGGGCACATCCTTTTTCCATTTTCCCTGGGAAAGAAAACTCAGCAGTCCAGGTTCCTGATGTCAGTTTGTAGGGCTCCCTTAGGTCTATCAGGGCAGCACAAGTTTGAGGTGGAGACAACTTCGGTGTGGGGTCCATCCTTCGATATAAGGATTTTTTGCACTCAGGGCCCGGGGCCCCTGGTCACAACCTTTGGCCATTTTCCCTGGGAAAGAAAACTCAGCAGTCCAGGTTCCTGATGTCAGTTTGTAGGGCTCCCTTGGGTCTATCAGGGCAGCACAAGTTTGAGGTGGGGACAACTTCGGTGTGGGTTCCATCCTTCGATATAAGGATTCTTTGCAGTCAGGGCCAGGGGCCCCTGGGCACATCCTTTTTCCATTTTCCCTGGGAAAGAAAACTCAGCAGTCCAGGTTCCTGATGTCAGTTTGTAGAGCTCCCTTGGGTCTATCAGGGTAGCACAAGTTTGAGGTGGGGACAACTTTGGTGTGGGCTCCATCCTTCGATATAAGGATTTTTTGAAGTGAGGCCCCAGCCCAGGGCCAGGGGCCACTGGGCACATCCTTTTTCCATTTTCCCTGGGAAAGAAAACTCAGCAGTCCAGGTTCCTGATGTCAGTTTGTAGGGTTCCCTTAGGTCTATCAGGGCAGCACAACTTTGAGGAGGGGACAACTTCGGTGTGGGCTCGATCCTTCGATATAAGGATTTTTTGCAGTCAGGGCAAGGGCGCCCTGGGCACATCCTTTTTCCATTTTCCCTGGGAAAGAAAACTCAGCAGTCCAGGTTCCTGATGTCAGTTTGTAGGGCTCCCTTAGGTGTATTAGGGCAGCACAAGTTTGAGGTGGAGACAACTTCAGTGTGGGGTCCATCCTTCGATATAAGGATTTTTTGCAGTCAGGGCCAGGGGCCCCTGGGCACATCCTTTTTCCATTTTCCCTGGGAAAGAAAACTCAGCAGTCCAGGTTCCTGATGTCAGTTTGTAGGGCTCCCTTAGGTCTATCAGGGCAGCACAAGTTTGAGGTGGGGACAACTTCGGTGTGGGGTCCATCCTTCGATATAAGGATTCTTTGCAGTCAGGGCCAGGGGCCCCTGGGCACACCCTTTTTCCATTTTCCCTGGGAAAGAAAACTCAGCAGTCCAGGTTCCTGATGTCAGTTTGTAGGGCTCCCTTGGGTCTATCAGGGCAGCACAAGTTTGAGGTGGGGACAACTTCGGTGTGGGCTCCATCCTTCGATATAAGGATTTTTTGCAGTCAGGGCAAGGGCCCCCTGGGCACATCCTTTTTCCATTTTCCCTGGGAAAGAAAACTCAGCAGTCCAGGTTCCTGATGTCAGTTTGTAGGGTTCCCTTGGGTGTATTAGGGCAGCACAAGTTTGAGGTGGAGACAACTTCAGTGTGGGGTCCATCCTTCGATATAAGGATTTTTTGCAGTCAGGGCCAGGGGCCCCTGGGCACATCCTTTTTCCATTTTCCCTGGGAAAGAAAACTCAGCAGTCCAGGTTCCTGATGTCAATTTGTAGGGCTCCCTTGGGTCTATCAGGGCAGCACAAGTTTGAGGTGGGGACATCTTTGGTGTGGGGTCCATCCTTCGATATAAGGATTCTTTGCAGAGAGCCCCAGCCCAGGGCCAGGGGACACAGGGCACATCCTTTTTCCATTTTCCCTGGGAAAGAAAACTCAGCAGTCCAGGTTCCTGATGTCAGTTTGTAGGGCTCCCTTGGGTCTATCAGGGCAGCACAAGTTTGAGGTGGGGACAACTTCGGTGTGGGGTCCATCCTTCGATATAAGGATTTTTTGCAGTCAGGGCCAGGGGCCCAGGGCCAGGGGCCCCTGGGCACATCCTTTTTCCATTTTCCCTGGGAAAGAAAACTCAGCAGTCCAGGTTCCTGATGTCAGTTTGTAGGGCTCCCTTGGGTCTATCAGGGCAGCACAAGTTTGAGGTGGGGACAACTTCGGTGTGGGGTCCATCCTTCGATATAAGGATATTTTGCAGTCAGGGCCAGGGGCCCCTGGGCACATCCTTTTTCCATTTTCCCTGGGAAAGAAAACTCAGCAGTCCAGGTTCCTGATGTCAGTTTGTAGGGTTCCCTTGGGTCTAACAGGGCAGCACAAGTTTGAGGTGGAGACAACTTCGGTGTGGGGTCCATCCTTCGATATAAGGATTTTTTGGAGTGAGGCCCAGCCCAGGGCCAGGGGCCCCTGGGCACATCCTTTTTCCATTTTCCCTG